>NC_083415.1:59273094-59592678 GCF_020745735.1 Hemiscyllium ocellatum
GTTATACAAGGCATTAGTGAGACCACATCTCCAATACTGTGTACAGTTTCAGTCTCTTTACTTAAGGAAGGATCTAAATGTATTAGAAGCAGTTCACTGGAGGTTTACTAGATTGATATCTGGAATTAACAGATTGTCTCTTGGGAATGATTGAACAGATTGGGCCAGTTTCAGTAGAGCAGGGGGTGATTTAATTGAAGTGTTTAAGAGACTGAATATCCTTGAATAGACAATGGTGGAAAGGATGTTTCACTTCTGGGTCAGCCAGAACTGGATGGAGCGAGGGGAGTTGGGTGGATACTGTTTTAAAATGAGGATGGAGGGTTTCCATCAGAGGGTTGTATAGTTTTGGAACTCTGCCTCAGAAGACATCAGAGGTGGGCATTCACTATTATTAAGACAGTGCTGGTTAGATTCTGATACAAAGTGCTGCAGAAATTCAGCAGGTTTAGCAGCATCTGGGGGGAGGAAGCAGTGTTAGCATTCCAAGTCCAGTGGCCATTTCTTAGATTTACATTAGATAGGGAATTAATAGCCATCAGGGATGGATGTGAACATGGAACTGACAGCACAAACAAATCAACAAAGATCATATTGAATAGTGAAGCAGGCTTAAAGGACCAAAGTAGACAAGCAGGAGGCTGGAAGAACACAGCAAGCCAGGCAGCATCAGGAAGTGGGGAAGTCAACACTTTAGGTGTAACCCTTCTTCAGGACTCAAGAAAATGGGTTACACCTGAAACGTTGACTTCTCCACCTCCTGGTGCTGCCTGGCTTGCTGTGTTCTTCCAGCCACCTGCTTGTCTACCTTGGATTCCAGCATCTGCAGTTTGTTTATCTCTGAAAGACCCAAAGTGGCCTATGTTTGTTCCCAATTCGTAGATGATTGCAGTGTGGTTGAGGTTAGGGTGGTCAGTACATAGGGGTAAAAACAATGACTGCAGATGCTGGAAACCAGATTCTGGATTAGTGGTGCTGGCACCACTAGGATTCCTGATGAAGGGCTTTTGCCCGAAACGTTGATTTTGCTGCTCCTTAGATGCTGCCTGGTCGGTACACAGCCAGGCATGGAGAGGATGGAGGGAACTCACGTTAAAAAGGAATGGGCGTGGCAAAGACTGAATTCAACTTTTACTGTCGGCCAGTATGGAATTTGGAACATGCCCCCAGAACATTAGCTGGTTTGAATTATTAACTCCATCCTGTGACACCCACACCTCTATTTGGCACTTTGGACCCTTCTGGACTCTAGATCGGATTGAACAGCTTCAGACCTCTGACCCCATTTTGTTTCCTTTGCAGATTTCAGCCTTCCTCTTGGTTTTGCACTCAGATGGTGGCGATTCCTTCTTATGCAATTCACGCCTCGTCTAGACACACATTTTGTTTCTTTGCTTGTCTCATTTCCACCCTCTTTGGTTCTGCTCATCAACACTTCAGGCATTTAATGTTCCCTATCTATCAAAGATCCTCCTTTTTTTTTGATGTAGAGGTGCCAGTGTTGGACTGGGGTGGACTAGGTCAGAAATCACATGACAACAAGTTTATTTGAAATCACAAGCTTTCAGAGCACTGCTCCTTCATCAGGTCATGTCTTTTTGACCTCCATCCTCCATTCTTCTGACTCAAGACCTATTTCTAACTTTCTTGGTTTTAATGAAATGTCATTGACCTGAAATATTTCACTTTTTAATTCAAATGTCCACTATCTGAGGTATTTTGCTTTTGAATTGTATTAATTGATGTTGATTTAAGGATAGATACTGGTTTGGGTGTGGTAGATGACTATCCTGTTCTTCATGTAGACTCATAGGTTCTTTTGCCTGAGGGGGGTGGGCCTCAGGTTTTCACCTTCATCTGAAACTTTGCACCAGGAGCAACAAGTTGAGGGAGAAACCACCGATGTGATCGACCCCTTTGGGATGTGGACCAGTAAGCGACAGGTCAGGGTAACTCTGAGGGTCGATGATAATGGGAACATTCGCCACCCACCCTCGAGCTTCGCAATTGGAGGGAGCAGAGGCTACCTGACATATGCAGGGCTGCCAAAAGTGTGCCGAACCTGCGGGAAGGCGGGACATGTGGTGGCAGATTGCAAACAGGAGGGTCACCTGACTGACTAAGGACTGTCAGGAAGCAAAAAGCTGCAACCTGTGTGGAGAGGCGGGCCACATGTACAAGACCTGCCCAAGACGGGAGTGTCCCACTTACGCACAGATGGCTGGAGGTGGCAATGTGAGCCGTGGACCCCCAAAGACCAGCGAGGTCCACCCAGACAGCAGGGAATCGGAGACTGGTGGCACCCAGAAAGAAGGACAGGCTGGAGTGGAGGAGGCAGCAGCCAGCGGAGAGACACAGCAGCTGATCCTAGCTCTAGCTGGGCAGATGGAAGCAATGGAGGGGGAGGTAATTGAGAAGGCAGAGGAATGGATACCTGTTAAAAACAGTAAGAGAAAATCCTGCCAGGCCCCTAAGCCTCTCAGCAAAGGGGGAAAAGACTGCTGCACGAGGGAGAGACGGCCAGCGCTTCAGAAGGGGAAGATGGGCGCAAAGAAGGTCCTCACCACCAGAAGAAGAGACAGAGCGCTGTAGATAAAGAGGAGGGCATTTCCTCCCAACCAGGAAACAACGGACCCCCCAAAGTCCACCCTCCACCCAGTGAGAACCAGGGGGTACCCACTGCCCCACAACTACAGGTAACTGAAAGCTGTGATCCTCTGACAGTCCCATTGTCAGACACAGAACTGGACGGTGCGGACCCTTGCCTTGGCTCAATGACACCGGAGCAGGTAAATGACCCCAGTGAGGAGCTGGATAGCTACCTCAGCCCAGTGAAGGTCCGGCAGTTCATGCTCACCATGGGGATACAGACAGCTACCTCAGAGACAGGACAGTCAAATGGACAATGGTAACCCCATAAACTGGGGATTAAAGAAGGTTCCTTTGCTGTTGTATAACAGGGCACCCACTCACTAGGTGGGTTCCGCTGAAGCCACAGCTAAATAATAAGAGACTGGATGGTTAATAAAGGGAATTGTAAATAGGAAAGCTGTAAATTCGATTAATTCAATCTGTTCTTTGTAATGTTAAGACATGCAATGTGTATATCTATGAATAACATGACAAATTGTACAGATACAAAAGATTTATTTCTAGGAATAAAGTATGTTTTGAAATTAAAAAAAAATGTTTCAATTAAGTCACCTCTCAAACTTCTCTCTAACAAAAAACGCTTCAAGTCCCTCAGCCTTTCCTTGTAAGACCTTCCTTCCATATCAGGGAACATCCTAGTAAATCTCTCTGAACCCTTTCCAAAACTTCCACGTCCTTCCTATAATGCTGTGACCAGAACTGCACGCAATACTCCAGGTTCGGGCTGCACCAGAATTTTGTACAGCCGCAGCATGACCTCATGGCTCCAAAGCTCAATCCTCCTACCAATAAACGCCAACACACCATATGCCTTCTTAATAATCCTATCAACCTGGGTGGCAACTTTTAGGGATTTATATATCGGACACCAAGATCTCTGTTCATCTACACTGCCAAGAATTGTACCATTAGCCCAGTACTCTGCATTCCTGTTACTACTTCTGAAGTGAACTACCTCACACTTTTCCGCATTAAACTCCATTTTCCACCGCTCAGCCAGCTTTGCATCTTATCTATATCCCTCTGTAACCCACAACATCCTTCAGCACTATCCACAACTTTGCCTCCCTCTTGTCATTTTAAAACTTACTAACCCATCCTTCTATGTTCACCTCCAGGTCATTTATAAAAATGACAAACAGCAGTACCCTAAAACAGAGCCTTGCGTTATACTCCGGTAACTGAGCTCCAGGATGAACATTTCCCATCAACCATCACCCTCTGTCTTTTCTTTCAGCCAATTTCTGATCCAAAACGCTAAATCACCTTCAATCCCAAAACTCCTTATTTTGTGGAATAGCCTACCATGTGGAACCTTATCAAGCACTTTACTGAAGTCCATATGCACCACATCAACCGCCTTACCTTCATCCACCTGTTTTGGCACCTTCTTGAAGAACTCAGTAAGGTTGGTGAGGCATGACGTATCCTTCACAAAACTGTGTTGACTATCCCTAATCAAATTATTCTTTTCCAGATGATTATAAATCCTATCTATTATAAGCTTGTCCAACCCCTTACCCACAACCGAAGTAAGGCTGACTGGCCTATAATTCTCAGGGTTGTCCCGACTCCCCTTTGTAAACAAGGGAACAATATTTGCTATCCTTCAGTCTTCTGGCACTACTCCTGTTGACAATGATGACATAAAGATCGAAGCCAAAGGTTCTGCAATCTCCTCCCTGGCTTCCCAGAGAATCAGAGGATAAGATTCCTGGGCTGGATAGGATTTAACTATTTTCAGATCTTCCAAAATTATTAAAACCTCCTCTTTGTCAACCTTAATCCCATCTAATCTTGTAGCGTGTATCTCCACATTCTCACTGACAATTGCCCTTTTCCAATGTGAATACTGACAAAAAGTATTCATTAAGCACTTCCCCTATGTCCTCAGATTCCATACGCAACTTTCCACTACTATCTTTGATTGGCCCTAAGTTTACTCTAGTCATTCTTTTATTCCTGATATACCTATAGAAGGCCTTAGGGTTTTCCTGGATCCTATCTGCCAACAACTTCTCATGTCCCCTCCTGGCTCTTCTTAGCCCTCTCACTAGAACTTTTCTGATTAACTTGTAACTCTCCAGCCCCCTAACTGAGCCTTCACACCTCATCCTCACATAAGCCTTCTTCTTCCTCTTGACAAGAGCTTCAACTTCTTTAGTAAACCATGGCTCCCTCTCTCAACAACTACCTCCCTGCCTAATAGGCATGTACTTACCAAGGACCTGAAGTAGCTGTTCCTTGAATAAACTCCACATTTCAAGAGAGTGTCCATCCCTTGCAGTTTCCTTCCCCATCATATGCATCCTAAATCTTTCCTAATCGCATCATAATTGCCTTTCCCTCAGTTATACCTCTTTCCCTGCAGTATACACTTATCCCTGCCCATTGCTCTTGTAAACATAACCAAATTATGATCACTATAGCCAAAGTGCTCACCTACCTGCAAATCTAAAACCTAGCTGGGTTCATTCCCAGTACCAAATCCAATATGGCTTCGCCACTTGTTGGCTTGTCTATATATTGTGTCAGAAAACACTCCTGCACACATTGAACAAAAACTGGCCTATCACATTACTTGAACTCTTGTATTCCCAGTCAATATTGGGGAAGTTAAAGTTCCCCATAACAACTACCTGTTACTCTTGCTTCTATCAAGAATCATCTTTGCTATCCTTTCCTCTACATCCCTGGAACAATTCGGAGGCCTACAGAGAACTCCCAACAGGGTGATCTCACCTTTCCTGTTTCTAACCTCAGCCCAAACGACCTGAGTGGATGAGTCCTCAAACATTGAGCTGCTGTAATACTACCCTTGATTGACAATGCCACACCCCACCTCTTTTACCATTTTCTCTGTTCTTGCTGAAACATCTAAATCCCGGAATCTGCAAAAAACATTCATGTCCCTCCTCTAGTCTTGTCTTTCAAATGGCCACAACATCGAAATCCCAAGTACCAACCCATGCTGCAAGTTCACCCACCTTATTCTGGATGTTCCTGGCATTGAAGTACACACATTTCAAACCAACATCCTGATTGCCGGTGCCCTCTTGTGATCTTGTAAACCTACCCCTGACCTTACGATCCTCAACCTCTTGTACACTAGAACTACAATTCAGGTTCCCGTCTCCCTGCTGAATTAGTTTAAACCCTCCTGAAGAGCATCAGCAAATCTCTCTCCCCAGGATATTGGTACCCCTCTGGTTCATCCTGTTAGTAAAAGTCCCACCTTCCCCAGAAAGAGCCTCAATTAGCCAAGAATCCAAAACCCACCCTCCTGCACCATTCCTGCAGCCATGTGTTCAGCTCCACTCTCCCTGTTCCTCGCTTCATTAGCATGTGGCATGAGCAACAAATCAGAGATAACAACTCTATTTGTTCCAGCTGTGAGCTTCCACCCTAGCTCCCTGAATTTCTGCCTTAGGTAGGAAGAAAGGCAGGGATCTATGTCATTGGTGCCCATGTGGACCACAACTTGGGGCTGCTCCACCTCCCTCTCAAGGATCCCGAAACACGATCAGAGACATCACGAACCCTGGCACCTGGGAGGCAACACACCAACCGTGAGTCTCTCTTATCTCCACAGAACCTCCTGTCGGTCCCCCTAAATATGGAGTCCCCAATGGCTAATGCTCTGCTCCTCTTCCCCCTTCCTTTCTGATCAACAGGGACAGACTCTGCACCAGGGGCCTGTGTCCCATTGCTTTCCCCTGGTAAGTCATCCCCCCCCAACAGTATCCAAAACTGTATACTTGTTGTTGAAGGGAACCACCAGGAGATCCCTGCACTGCCTGTCGGTTCCCTTTCCTACACCTGACGGTAACCCATCTACCTTCTTCGCGTGGCTGTGGAATAACTACCTCCCTGTAACTCCTCTCAATAACTCCCTCTGCCTCCTGAATGATCCGAAGTTCATCCAGCTCCAGTTCCAGTTCCCTAACAATGTTCCCGAGGAGCTGGAGTTGGGTGCACTTCCCACGAGTGAAGTCAAAAGGGACACTAGAGGTGACCTTTACCTCCCACATACTGCAGGAGGAACATTCAACTGCCCTAAACTCCATTCCTGCTATTCTAAATTCCTAAATAGACTGCCAGAAAAAAAACAAATGAAGCACAAAAGAAGACACTTGTCATTTTACCAACCGATGTGCAGAACTTTGTTTTTGGTTAGAAGAGGAGGATGGATGGGAGCCACTACCAGAGTAGTGTTTTGGGTAAAGTAACTGCCCAAATATGTAACCTCTCCAACCACGTCCAGAAACTGAAGAAAAACCGGAAATTAAAGAAATTTAAACCGTATAGTCACGTATCCCAGCAGGCTCCGCTGCTCCCTGGAGACCTCGTGACCTCTCCGATTGTATCAAGGAATTTTACCCACAACCGAAGTAAGGCTCACTGGTCTATAATTATCAGGGTTGTCTCTACCCCCCTTCTTGAACAAGGGGACAACATTTGCTATCCTTCAGTCTTCTGGCACTATTCCTGTAGACAATGACAACATAAAGATCAAAACCAAAGGCTCAGCTATCTCCTCCCTGGCTTCTCAGAGAATCTGAGGATAAATCCCATCCAGACCAGGGGACCTATTTATTTTTACACTTTCCAGAATTGCTAACACCTCCTCCTTGTGAACCTTAATCCCATCTAGTCTAGCAGCCTGTATCTCAGTATTCTCCTCGACAACATTGTCTCTTTCTAGTGTGAATACTGATGAAAAGTATTCATTTAGGGCTTCTCCATCTCCTCTGACTCCACGCACAACTTCCCACTACTATCCTTGCTTGGCTGTAATCTTGGGCAAAAGTGAGGACTACAGATACTGGAGATCAAGATTAGAGTGGTGCTGGAAAAGCACAGCAGGTCAGGCAGCATCCAAGAAGCAGGAAAATCGATATTTTGGGCAGGAGCCTTTCATCAGGAATGAGGCTGGGAGAGATAAATGGGAGGGGGTGGGGCTGGGGAGAAGGAGGCTAAGAGTGTAATAGGTGGATGGAGGTGGGTATAAAGGTGATAGGTCGGAGAGGAGGGTGGAGCTAAATCTTGTCTAATTGCATCGTAATTGCCTTTCCACCAGCTATAGCTCTTGCCGTGTAGTATATACCTATTCCTTTCCATCATTAAAGTAAATTTATCCATCTTCAGGCCATTCAGTTTTTCTAGCACCTTCTCCTTGGTGATGGCCATCATACTCAGCTCTGCCCCCTCACTCTGTTGAATGTTTGGGATATGATGAAGGGCTTATGCTCGAAACGTCGAATTCCCTATTCCTGAGATGCTGCCTAACCTGCTGTGCTTTAACCAGCAACACATTTTCAGATATTACTCATGCCTTCCACCATGGAGACTGATGTGAAGTAATTATGCAGTTCCTCAGCCATTTCCTTGCTCCCCACTGCTATCTCTCCAGCATCATTTTCCAGCGGTCCAATTCCTGCTTTTGCCTCTCTTTTGCCCCTTATATATCTTAAAAAACTCTTACAGTCTTCCTTTATATTACTGACTAGCTTACCATCATATTTCATCTTCTCCCTCCTTATTTATTTTTTGATTGCCTTCTGTTGCTCTTTGTAAGCTTCCCAATGCTCTGCTTTCCCCCTGCCCTTTGCCACATTCTATGCTCTCTCTTTTCCCTTTATGCTATCCCTGACTTCCCCAGTTAGCCACAGTTACCTCAAACTCAGTCTCCTCTGCTCTAAGAAAAACAATACCAGTCTGCCCAATCTCTCTTCAGAACTAAAACTATCCAATGACCCATTGTGAACGACCTGTATCTATTTAACAAATCTTTCACTGGGTGTTTGCCTTGCACTTCTCTCAAATTTACTGAAACAGCCAGAAAGCATCATCCCATATGTGTTCTTGCCAAAGAGAGTTGCGTGACCTGTGGTGTTTTCCAAAATCTCTATCCTATGCCTGTCTTTTTATTTTAGGAGAAAGTGAGGACTGCAGATGCTGGGGATCAGAGCTGAAAATATGTTGCTGGAAAAGTGCAGCAGGTCTTTCTTTTTATTTGCCAATGACTTCAGTTTTCAAGCCATCCAAAATTAATGTTCTCCTTCTTCCTCTTCCTTATTTTCCTTGAAAGATTCCCTCCCTAACGTCTCTTACAATTTCATTTCCTCTCGTGATATGTCCTGCCTGGACTGACTGTTGCTCATCACTTTCAGCAAATTACTTTGTTCATTCACTGTCTCAGCCCTTCCTGGTCAGCAGGTCCTTTCCATGTTCCTTCAAACCCAGGCTTCAAATTGCTCAGCTCAAGATCCTTTGCACAAAATCCTGTCCATAAAACAGGTTAACATGATTTCACTGACCCTGTCTCCTCATTTTGAGTCTGGGCCCACTAAATATCAAAGATCATTGCAGTTTCAGTTGCAGGAGCTTGTTCTGTGTCAGTTGGGTGTTGCATTTCATATAACATACAAGAACATGCACAAGAACACCTAGATCTCGTTGTACTTCCCCTTTACCTATGTCATATAACAACACAATCATAATGATCATAATGAATGGTGGTGCAAGCTCGAAGGGCCAAATGGCCTACTCTTGCACCTATTGTCTATTAAAATAACAGTGGCTACACTTTCAAAGTACGTCATTAGCTGCGGAGCAGTTTGAGGCATTCTGAGGCTGTGAAAGGCATTATATAAATTTAGCTTAGTTTTATTCCCCCACCTTCATTCTTCCCTTTCTGTTTCAAGACTGTGATGATGTTAAGCTTATCGAACCTGGTCTCCCCTACACAACCTAATACTAACATACCATCAGAGTTTGAAATGGAGAAGATTATGAGTATAATATTAGTAAAGACATGCATATGTCCAATATTTAAGCAAAACTTTAATCTACTTAGGGAAAGTCCTGCATTGATATGGCACTTTACATCTCAAAATGCTCTGCAGCCCTTGAAGTACAGTATTTACGGTTGTAGAGATGAAAAAAATCGAAACTGATTTGTGAATATTTAACCAACAGCAAGGAGACTATGATCAGACAATCTGTTCTGAAGAAAGGATGCTGGACCCACAACATTAACTCTGCTTTCTCTCCACAGATAGAGTCATAGTGTCATAGAGATGTACAGCATTGAAACAGACTCTTCATTCCAACTGGTCCATGCCAACCAGATATCCTAACCTAATCTTGTCCCATTTGCCAGCACTTGGCCCATATCTCTCTAAACCCTTCCTATTCATATACCCATCCAGATGCCTTTTAAATGTTGCAATTGTACCAGCCTCCACCACTTCCTTTGGCAACTCATTCCAAACATGAACTATCCTCTGCCTGAAAAAGTTGCCCCTTAGGTCCTTCTTATATCTTTCCCCTCACCCTAAACCTATGCCCTTTAATTCTGGACTCACCCACCCCTTGTCTATTTATCCAATCCAATTAAACCCCTTTAAAGTCACCACTCTGCCTCTGATGCTCCAGAGAAAACAGCCCCAGCCTATTCAGCTTCTCCCTATAGCTCAAACCTTCCAACCCCAGCAACATCCGATGCTGATAGAGCTGCTGAGTTGCTCCAGCAATTTCTGATTTTGAACCTGGTGATATTGATTTCGGGATGAAAAATTAGGCAGGATATTGTGGAATGAGTACCCTGCTCTTCCTTGAAGTAGGGTGGTGTGGTATTTACACAATATTTCCATATGGGGTTTAATGCCTCATCCAACAGACAGCCTCTTCAAATCCAAAGCACTCCTGCAGTACTGTGTGTGCTTGTTAAATATAATCTTCATGCTTAAGCCTCAGATATTATATTGAACCCAGGATCTATGAATTGGAAGTAAGTACTACCAACTGAGCCACAGTTGAAACCACATTTGTTAAAAGAGCAAGTCAAGGAATTTGATGCAAACACATTTTCTGATCACTATAACATAAAATGATCTTAGCCCCCAAGTGAATGTGTGCAATGGAGCTGTGTGCAACCTGCAAATCAAAAGTTGAATTATTCATTATCAAACATAAGATTTTGATTGATTTTCCACAGCGCGAGTAAATGCTGAGATGTATGTATTTATTTCTCATATCCCAAAAGCTGAAGACACATGATGCTCTTAACATTCAATTTTGACAGAAAAATTCCAATCAGGAAATAATTACATTTTAAATTGGTAGCTGATAACTGGGATTTTAACATGTGGGATTATTTCATAGATGTCCACATCATAGCGCACTAACTGTATGATGACTTCCTTGTCTCAGGGATTCTACTCTGTGCTCTGCAGTTCCAGCATCAATCTAAACTCCTCTGTTTTAGAAAGTTACATGTGAACAACATAACTTGCATTTATATAGTGGTGTTAATGCAGTACAAAGTGCTTCACAGGAGCATCTATCAATCAAAACCTGACACCAAATGACAAAGGAAGATATTCAGCTAGATGACCAAACACTTGTTCACTATGGTGGCACGGTGTCTCAGTGGTTAGCACTGCTGCCTCACAGTGCCAGGACTCGGGTTTGATTCCAGCCTCAGGCGACTGTCTGTGTGGAGTTTACATGTTCTCCCCATGTCTGTGTGGGTTTGCTCCAGTTTCCTCCCATAGTCCAAAGGTGTGCGGGTTTGATGGATTAGCCATGGGAAACACAGGGTTAGGGCAAGGGTATAGGTTTGTTTGGGAAGCTCTTCAGAAGGTCAGTGTGGGCTGAATGGTCTGTTTCTACACTGTTCGGATTCTATCCTCAATGAGGTAGGTATGTAAAAACATAATAAAGGAGGAGGGTGTGGATGGGTAGAATTCCAGAAGTTAGGAATCAGCATTTGGTAATTTTAAAAATTTGCTTGTGGAACACGGGCTCCATTGGCTGGACCCAGCATTTACTGCCTCTCCCTAGTTTCCCCTTGTGAAGGTGATGGTGAGCTGTCTTCTTGAACCACTGCAGTCCATGTGCTGTAGGTAGACCCACAATGTCCTTAGGGAGAGGATTCCAGGATTTTGACCCAGTGATAGTGAAGGCACAGCGATTTTTTTATTTCAAAAATATACATTATTCATAAAATAATTTGATGGTCTATACAGTTGGTCATGCCATACATATGTAAACATTTACATACAGAGATCAGAATTTATCATTTTTATACAGGTCTGTACATTTTTCAATCATATGCCCATATATTGAGCTGAGGTGTCAGCAGAGCCCAAATGACTGCATGGGCCCCCTGTTCTTCTTTAGACAGGCAGATGTTACACGGTGGTCTTCCCCACCGCGCCTTGGCGGCAGTTGCCCCAAGCTTCAGCGCGTCCCTCAACACGTAGTCCTGGACCTTGGAATGTGCCAGTCTGCAACACTCAGTTGGGGTCAACTCCTTCAGCTGGAAGATCAACAGGTTTCGGACCACCCAGAGAGCGTCCTTCACCGAGTTGATGATCCTCCAGGCACAGTTGATGTTTGTCTCAGTGTGCATCCTGGGGAACAGGCCGTAGAGCACGGAGTCCCGCGTCATGGCGCTGCTCGGGATGAACCTCGACAAACACCACTGCATTCCTCTCCAGACTTCCTCTGCATAAGCACATTCCAGAAGGAGGTGTGTGACAGTCTTGCGCCCCCCCACCCCCTGCAACCGCTTCGAGGGCAGCGCGCGGTGCGGCTAAGAATCCGGGCGTGCATAAAGGATCTCACAGGCAGACCCCTTCTCACCACCAGCCAAGCCATGTCTTGGTGCTTGTTGGATAGTTCTGGCGATGAGGCATTCTGCCAAATGGCTTTGATAGTCTGCTCAAGGAACCGCTCGATAGGATCCGCCCTCTCCTTTTCCCAAAGGGGCTCGAGGACATTACGTGCTGACCACTTCCTGATGGACTTGTGGTCAAAGGTATTTTTCTTCATAAACTTCTCTACGAAGGACAGGTGATACGGAACGGTCCAATTACTCGGAGCGTTCCGCAGCAGCGAGGCCAGGCCCATCCTTCGCAACACCGGGGACAGGTAGAACCAAGTCAGGATGGTGAGTGGCTTGGAGGGAACTTTCAGGGGGTGGTATTCCTATGTATCTGCTGTCCTTGTCCTTCTGGATGGAAGTGATCATGGGTTTGGAAGGTGCTGTCTGAGGATCTTTGGTGAATTTCTGCAGTGCATCTTGTGTAGATGGTACATTTTGCTGCCAAATTTTCTTTTAAGCTGTGTATGCCTGTCAATTCATCATTAGCTTTTGATTCCAGATGTCACTGTCACATACATGCAGCCAGTAAGACAAGTAGAGGAAACATTGTCTGCTATTATTGAGCATCAGTGATAGAGGGAATGAATGTGGTGCCAAGCAAGGTGCTGCTTTGTGCTGGATGGTATCAAGTTTCTTGAGTATTGTTGTGGGGAGTATCCAATCATGTGCCTGGTTTGTGCCTTGTGGATGGTGGGCTGGTTCTGGGGAATCAGGATGAGCTAATTACTGAGGAATTCCTCATGAGTCTAGTTGAGTTGTGCCCAGGATGGGAATAGTGGAGGATTCAGTGATAGTAACACCATTGAATATCAGAGGGGAGATGATTAGATGCTCTCTTGTTGGAGATGATTGTTTCCTTGCACTTCTGTGTCCCGGATGTTACTTGTTAATACAAATCTGGAAGATGTCCAGGGCTTGCTGCATCGTGGTATGGACTGCTCCAGTATCTGAGTCACAAATGGTGCTGAACATTGTGCAATCATCAGTGAACATCTCCACTGTTTTCAACTTTATTCCCATTTATTCCAGTTTTACCAGGCCTCCTTGAAACCACAGCCAATCAAACACAGTCCTAATGTCAAAGGCTGTCACTCCCACCTCACCTGTGGAATTCAGCTCTTTTGTCCATGTTTGAACCAAGACTGTAATCATTACCATCACTGACTGAGGTCAGTGCCAGATGGTCCATCAGGTTTCATTCCTGTTTTAAGCTTTTTAGCAGTTGGTGCAAGTCAATGACTTGCCAATTAAGAGCTGTCACATGGAGTCGCATATAGGTCAGATGAAATAAAAATGGCAGTTTTCTTTCCCTAAAGGAGCTTAGTGAACCAGGTGGGGATGTGCAATCAACAGGAACCATCATTAGACTCTAAATTCTTGGTTTCTTTATTGAATTCAAGTTTCATTATCTATTGTGGTGGGATTGAAACCCCAGTCCCAGGGACATTACCTAGGTCTCTGGATTACTTATTATTTCTGACATCTTGTTTGAGGATGTCTCTGATCTCACCTGGGGCTAAAACCCGTGAGCATTGGTGAATCTCGACCTGGCTGATTCTCTCCTGTTAGACTCCCACCTTTCACCCATCCAAAACTCTGCTGCGTGTATCTTATCAAAGAAGCAAGCCCCTACAGTCTATTGCATTCGTTCATGGATGTCTGAACTGTTTCAGGACCTCATTCTCTATCTTTCGAAGCTCTTTGAGACTGGTATCTCCATGCCTTCTCTCCTCTGACTCAGCTCCTTGTGCATTCCGTGGCTCTGTCACTGGTGTCAGTGTCTGTCCAACTGAGTTGACTGATTCGGAGATCTCCTTCCTACACTCTATTGATTCTTCTCATCCTTTAAATCCTTCTCAAAATCCATCTTATTTCCTCTAGTTTTCACCAACTCTCTCTCTCTCTCTCTCTCTCTCTCTCTCTCTCCCCAGGTTGATGGCCATTTTCCCTTACTCTGCTAAGATCATTTCAGCTCTAAAGATGCCACTAAGGGAGTGCTGCCTGGTTGGAGGAGTGTCTATCAGATGAGACATTAACCTGGGGTCCCCATTTGTCTATCCTGAAAGAAGATGTTGGGTAGGGGGTTCTCTAAGTGCCTCCTCCCACTTCTCTCCCTAATTATTAACAGCAAGTAGATTAGTTGGTTATTTACTTTTGGAACAAAAGACATAGACTTAAAGTGATTAATACAAGATAAAAGAGTGATGTAAGGAGAAACTGAAAGTACCGTAGATGCTGTAAATCAGAAGCAAAACCAATAATCTCAGCATCTGTGAAGAGAAATCAGAGTGTATGTTTCGGGTCCAGTAACCCTTCCACAAATGCTGCCAGACCTGCTGAGTTTTTCCAGCAATTTTGGTTTTTGTTTCTGACATAAGGAAAACACTTCTGAAAATGTGTTGCTGGAAAAGCGCAGCAGGTCAGGCAGCATCCAAGGAACAGGAAATTTGACGTTTCGGGCATAAGCCCTTCATTGGGAATTGATGAAGGGCTTATGCCCGAAACGTCGAATTTCCTGTTCCTTGGATGCTGCTGACCTGCTGCGCTTTCCCAGCAACACATTTTCAGCTCTGATCTCCAGCATTGCAGACCTCAGTTTTTCCATAAGGAAAACACTTGTTTCACACAATGAATGGTAAAAGTTTGGAATGAAAGTGAGATGGAGGCAGGGACTCAATACCAGCGTTCAAAAGGAGATCAGACTGACGTGTGAAAATGAACAAAGTGCAGGGACAATGGAGGTGAATGGTAGTGAGTAAAAAGCTCATTTGGAGAGATGGCACAGACAGGATGGAGCGAATAGCCCATCCTTTCTGTGCTTTGACCATACTGGGATTCCATGGTTCACGATAATTTGTGGGCCCTTGCTGTGTGAATATTCAGTGGGACATTACTATGTAAACTACCAGTGACTGAAGAACGTAGGAACTAAAGTGATCCAAAAGCACATCCTTTGTTTTATTGAATGCCTGACTCTGTCCCGACCTTATCACCATTTACTGCTCAATATGAGTGGCCAGCATTTACAATCCATTGATTTCACATCATTGTCTTAATGATTGTTTTAATAAAATAATTCACGGTGCTCAGTGAGACGATAATTTTACGCTCTCTTTCATCCCAGTGACATAGTAATACAAAATCAATAAATCATTACCTCAATCACGTGTGCTGCCGTCTGTATGCGTTACAATGCCCCTCACAATGCACTGTCCATTGAAGTGTCCTGTGGGACCTGTACTCAAGGCAATCGTTGATACAACTTGCCATTCTCCACGAATTACAATAGGCTGTCTCTCTGCATGATGCTTCATCTCCTATTCACTATCTGTAAGCGTTATTGTGTAACGTGGAGCTACCTGGGTTATGCACATTACAGTCCACTGCATGTATGGTGCACTTCGGCCCACCTGCATTTGATTTGCTTGTGAAAACCATTGCTCAATTTACTCCTTGCTGATTTTAAACACTCCCCAGCCCCACCAAAGTCGCTAGACCCTAAAACTCTGGAGTTCCTGCAATAACATTTTCTGCTTCCCCCCACCCCCGACTTTGTTGTTTGAGACCACCGCTTTAGGACAGAGATAGGGGCAACTCTTTTTTTTTCCCACAGGGCCGTGTGATTTTGGAACTTTCTGCCTCAGGATTATCAAATATTTTGAAGATGGAGATGGATAGATTCATGTAAGGAAGGGGAATAAAAAATTATTGGGTGGGGAGTGGTGCTGATCAGATGGAAACATGGAATTTAGTGCAGGCCTTGGCCTAGTGATGTTATTGCTGGAGTGTTAATCCACCTAGGTAATGTTCAGGTTCAGGTCCTGCCATGGCAGATGGTGGAATTTGAATTCAATAAAAATCTGGAATAAAGAGTCTAATAATGACCATGAAGCCAGTGTCAATTGTCCGAAAGACCCATCTGGTTCACGAATGTCCTTTAGGAAAGGAAACTGCTATCCCTACCTGGTCTGGCCTACATGTGACTCCAGACCTCCAGCTGGCTTGGCCAGCAATGCCCTCATCCCATGAAAGAAAAAAAATTGAAATGCAAATAGAGAAGCCATGATCTTACCAACTGGTGGTCTTGATGTGGAGGTGCCAGTGTTGGCCTGGGATGGGCAGAGTCACACAACACCAGGTTACAGTCCAATAGGTTTATTTGAAGTCATAAGCTATCGAAGCGGCACTCTGAAAGCTTGTGATTTAAATAAAAGCTCTGGTTTCTTCCCACAGTCCAAAAATGTGCAGGTTAGGTGAATTGGCCTTGCTAAATTGCCCATTGTGTTAGGTGAAGGGGTAAATGTAGGGGAATGGGTCTGGGTGGGTTGCTCTTCTGAGGGTCGGTGTGGACTTGTTGGGCTGAAGGGCCTGTTTCCACACTGAAAATAATCTTATCTAAAAACAAATAAACCTGTTGGAATATAACCTGTGACCTCTGACCTACTGAATGGTGGAGCAGGCTTGAAGGGTCTATTTCTGTTGCTAATCTGTGTGTTCATTTTAGAATGCTCCTGAAAAGTGCTTTGGGATTTTTTTTATTGCTGTAAGGGTGCCAGATAAATGCAGGTTGCTGTTGTACCACAGCTCCCTATGTTGTTGGCTCTCTGTCAGTGCTGTCTACAGCTCTTCATGCAGTGCGTCCCCCAGTTTCGATCTGATTGTTCAGCAGAGATTTTCTTTATTTCATACTCTTTTTCGATCTTAATGAGCCACTCATCCTAATGGAAGCACATGACCTTTAATTGGGCAGGCTTCTTTGTAGAGATGTTTCTCATTCACCGTCCCGACACGCCTTGGCATGCCCATTTGCCACCGGGTGGTGTGGATCCCCAGTGGAGGGCTCTCTACGCGGGAGTTCTCCCCCTTTTGGGGATCTGGGGTGGAGGGTGCTGCACGCAGCAGTCCCCTGCAACCGCAGGTTGTGGTGGTTCACGGACTCCCAGCCCAACTGTTTGTTCTGTGGTGCTGTGGAGTCCGTGGACCACGAGTATATTGGGTGTGGGCGTTTGCTCTCCCGTTTTGATTTTCTCAATAACTTCCTCCTCTGCTTTTGGTTGTACTTCAGTCCCACGCTCCTGATCTTCGGGCACCCGGTACGGAAGAGAGAGGGTAGGTCTGAAGACCTCCTTGTGGGTCTGCTCCTGGACCTGGCCAAACTGGACATAAACAGGTCCAGGCAGCGGGCCGTGGAGGGGTCGTTAGGGCCGACTGCCTGCCCCTCTTCCACCCGGGTGTCCTTGGAGAAGGAGCACGCGGTGTCCACCAACACCCTGGAGTTGTTCAGGGAGAGGTGGGTGCCGCGGGGAGTGGAGTGTATTATTTCCCTCTCCAACTCTATTTTGATTTAGTCCCTGCCCTCCCCTTCACTGTTTGATCACACAGCATTGCCCTTTGATGTGAAGGGCACTGCTCGTCACTGGCCACTCGGGTGTTTCCTATCTTCCTGGTGGTGGACACTTGAATAAAGATTCGTGCACTTTGTGTCTCTCACTGTGTCTCACACCTGCACACACACACAACATGGGTGCTGGGGAAAAATAAGCACTACCGCAGTTAGGCAGTAGTGTGGGGGAAAGAAAGAACAGGAGTAAAAATAAATTAAAGGTATTTTTCTGAGAGATGGAATATATCCCAAATGCCTGTCAATGTAAAGCAACCTCCAGTTCAGGAAAATCTCCCAGATCATGTTGAACTTCATCTCCCAGATCTGTAAAGAAAGATTTAGCACAAGGCGGTCAAAGTGTGTGACTTTTATTATGACATATTATTAGGAGATAAATAAACGGGACATTAATCAATCCTTGTTTGGAGTAGCATCTATTCTATGGGTCTTTGCGCAGTCAGTGAGAGTCTGGTAGGTAGATTTCAGCTCCTATGCACATCACTGACATGAATTTGCAATGTCATCTACCAGGAACAGAAGCCTATTTCAGGCACTTAATTAGAAGCAGAGAAATCATCAGATGTTCGGCGTGTGCTGAAGGTTGATTTCCTAAAATTACTTTTGTTCCATCAATTGCCTTTTGTCCATAAATTAACGATGTAAATCAGTGAACAAGCAGATGAGAATTCCTCTTGTCACTATCCCTGGATATTTCCACGTGGATTCTTCTGATTGTCACTGTAACTCCAATGGAAGATCCGGCAGAAAGCAGCCCGTTTGATTGGCACCCCTTCCACCCACCACCTCAGCACCTACTCCAGCCACCACCAGGAGCAGTGTGTATTGTAGAGAATAGCTCAGCATGTGTCCTTCAGCAGCACCTTCCATGACTCCTTCCATCGGGAAGGACAAGGATAGCAGATACATGGAACACCACCACCTGCATGCTCCCCTCTGAGGCACTCACCATCCTGACTTGGAAATATATCGCCGTTCCTTCAATGTTTCCAGGTCAAAATCCTGGACTCCTCCCCAAACATTAGTAGGCATGCATCAATATCATTTGTACATTCAAGAATGCAGTTCCCCATCACCTTCTCAAGGGCAATTATGTATAGGCAATGCATGCTGACCCTGTCTCATTCCTGGAACACAGAAATCAGATGATATATTGGCAGAACACAAGAGGAGACTGTAACTAGTTGAATTTAGAGGGTTACAGAGATAGGGCTGGAGAATGGAACTAACTGGGTAGCTCTTACTGGAGCTGGTACATATACAATGGTCCCAATGGCCTCCGTCTGTACTGTAAAATTCTATGATTCTATAGTAAAAACAGAAAATGCTGGAGAAATTCAGCAGATCTGACAGCCTCTATGGAGAGAGAAACAGGGCAAATGCTTCATCTGATAACACTTCTTCAGTTCTCCTTTGCAATATCTTAAATGAAAATGTTGAGCGATCCAACCTTATGAAAGAGAAATCGACTGGATTTCCTTTCTGTGAATAAGTGCTTCTTGATTTCTCTGCTGAACCACCAAAAGCTTTATATTTAAGGTTATGTGCTTGTGGTTCAATGTTCCTACATTTACACCCAGTGCTCCGAGGAAATCGTCTACCCAGCTCCTGAATCCTTAAGTATCTCGATTAGGTCATCCTTCAATCTTCCCGTCTCGAGGAAGTGGGAGCCAAGATCAGAAATTTTCTCACATGCAGTATTATCCAAGCTGTGCTGTACCCCTCACAGGCAATAAACTCTAGCTAGAAGTATAAGCAGTTAATTGGAATAAGCCAATCCCTCCTCCCCAGCTAAGGTAATATTGATGTGTCGCTGCATGTGTGTGTGTTTGTATGTATATCTAAGTGTGTCAGTGTTTCTGGTATTGTGATTGTGTCTATGTATGTGTGGGCTTTTGAGTGTTTGTGTGCATCTATGTGTGAATGTGTGTGAGTACCTGTGCGTGTGTATATGTGTATGTCTGAGTTTGTGTGTGTGGCTGTGTGTGTCTATATGTCTGGGTTTCTATGTCCCTGTGTGTGTCTGTATGTCTGAGTTTCTGGGTCCCTGTGTGTGTCTGGATTTCTGTGTGTCTCAATGTGTGTGTGTGCCCACACACACCTGTGTGTTTGCGTCTGTGTTTCTGTGTCTGTGTGTCAATGTTTGTGTATATGTCTTTTTTTGTGTCTGTATGCCTGATTGCATGTTTGCGTGTGTGCCTAGGTATTTGAGTTTGTGTGTTACTGTATCTGTGTGCCTGTGTGTCAATGTTTGTGTGTGTGTCTGTTTTTCTGTGTCTGTTCGCCTGATCGTGTGCGTGTGTGTGTGTGTGTGTGTGTGTGTTTTGTATGTGTGTGTCTGTATCTCTCTGTGTCAGGAACTATGTGTGCACGTGTGTCTGTGATGCCCTAAGTACTTTTGTGAAGATCTTCTCTTATCTCTGATTACGAGCTTGCTGCAATTTTGAAAACTGCTAACAATTTCCCCGAGCCAGCTGCCAAACAACTCTTGTGAACGTATTTGCATCTGTCACCACGTGCAGTAAACCCGTCTTGTACCCATTTGTGGTGAATTATTATGGGCTGCTTCTAAACGTATATGAACTTCAGGGTTCTTTTAGAGTGGTCAGTGCAAGTACAAGTTGCCTTAACCATATATGTGTGACCTCACACTGCAGCCAATAGCACCAAATGTGGTCATGTCTGAGTTTCTGACAAGACACAGACTCAGACATGCACAATGCTGAATTCATTTAAGTCATATTTCAGTCACAGGATACAGTTAGTAACCGTGCCATTTGAATTGTACATTTAACTTTGTTCCATCACATTGTGCAGTTCAATGGCTGCCTTCAAGCTAAATGAAGTCAATTGAGTTCCTTGTTTGAAAGAAATGCAACCGTAAAAAATAAATCGGTTGTTAAAGTTAATTAGTTCTCAGGATGGCCAAGTGGGTTTATCTGGAGGATACCTGAGCTGTATGAGGCACAGCAAGTTCAAACCACTGAGTCCAGGAATAAACGTGATTAGTTGCAGGAAAATCCCAGAATAAACTAGTCCAACCTGAACAGGAAGAAATAGTAGGGCACCTCGAGAGAAATTGTCCCATTGTACAGACACAGCATGGGTTTATGAAGGGGGGGGTCATGCTTCACAAATCTTTTGGAATTCTAGGAAGACATTTCAAGCAAGGTGGACAATGGGGACCCAGTGGATGTGGTGTACCTAGATTTCCAAAAGGTCCTTGACAAGCTGCCGCACATGAGGCCGCTGCATAAAATAAAGATGCATGGTGTTAGGGGTAGAGTATTAGCGTGGACAGAGGATTAGTTGACTGACATCTAATCAGTCAATTAATTGATAAATGAGTGCTATTCTGGCTGGCAATCAGTGACGAGTGGTATGCTTCAGGATCGGTGTTGGGACTGCAATTATTTACAATTTATATCAATGGTTTGAAGTTGGGGACCATGTGTACGGAGTCAAAATTTGCCGATGACACTAGGATGAGTGGTAGAGCAAAGTATGCAAAGGACTGTGAAACTTTGCAGAGGAACATAGATGCATTGAGTGAGTGGGCAAAAGTCTGGCAGCTGGAATACAATGTTAATAAATGTGAAGTCATATATTTTGATAGGAGTAACAGCAAAATAGATTATTTCTTGAACGTTAAAATGTTGAAGCATGCTGATTTGCAGAGGGACGTGGATGTCCTTGTGCACACCGAATCACAGAAGGTTGTATGCAGGTACAAGAGGTAATTAGGAAGGCAACTGAATTTTGTCCTTCATTAGATTAGATTACTTACAGTGTGGAAATAGGCCCTTCGGCCCAACAAGTCCACACTGACCCGCCAATGAGCAACCCACCCATTCCCCTACATTTACCCCTTTACCTAACACTACAGGCAATTTAGCATGGCCAATTCACCTGACCCGCACATCTTTGGACTGTGGGAGGAAATCGGAGCACCCGGAGGAAACCCACGCAGACACGGGGAGAACGTGCAAACTCCACACAGTCAGTCGCCTGAGTCGGGAATTGAACCTAGGTCTCTAGCACTGTGAGGCAACAGTGCTAACCACTGTGCCACCGTGCCGCCCACTGTGCCACTGTGCTGTCCATTCATTGCTAAAGGGGTTGAGTTTAAAAGCAGAGAGGTAATGTTACATTTGGTGCTGGCAAGGCCACATCTGGAGTACTGTATGCAGATTTAGTCTCCTTACTTAAGAAAGGAAGTACTGCTGGAGTTGAGGGGATAGCCTATGAGGAGAGGCTGAGTAGATTGGGATTATATTCATTGGAATTCAAAAGAATGAGGGGGGATCTTATAGAAACATATAAAATTATGAAGGAAATCGATTAAATAGAAGGAGAGAGGGTGTTTCCACTGGCAGGTGAGACTGAGACAAGAGGGCATGGCCTCAAGATTAGAGGGAGCAGGTGTAGAACTGAACTGAGGAGGAACTTCTTCCCCCAGTCGTTTGTTAATCTGTGGAATTCCTTGCCCAGGGAAGTAGTTGACGCTACTTCAGTAACCGCTTTTAAAGCTAAGGTAGATGTGATTTTGAAAAATAAAGGAATTAAGGGATATTGTGAAAACATGGGTAAGTGGAGCTGAGCCCATGAGAAGATTAGCCATGATCTTATTGAATGGCGTAGCAGGTTCAAAGGGCCTGATGGCCTACTCCTCCTCCTGGTTCTGAAGTTCTTATGAACAGTGTGTTTCTGTTCTACACTCAAAACACTTAGAATCAGAGAGTTATAGAGCACGGAAACAAACCTTTTGGTCCAACTTGTCCATGCTGACCAGATATCCTAAATTAATCTATTCCCATTTGCCAGCACTTAGCCCATATCCCTCTAAACCCTTCCTATTCATATACCCATCCAAATGCTTTTTAAATGTTGTAACTGTACCAGCCTCCATCACTTCCTCATTCCATACACGCACCACCCTCTGCGTGAAAAGTTACCCCTCATGTCCTTTTAAAATCTTTCCCCTCTCACCCTGAACCTATACCTTCCAGGACTCCCCTACCCTGGGGAGCAGAGCTCGGCTATTTACCCTATCCATTCACCTCCTGATTTTATAAACCTCTGGAAGGTCACTCCTCAGCCGCTGATGCTCCAGAGAAAACAGCCCTCGCTTATTTGGGCTCTCCCTCAAACCCTCCAGCCCCAGCAACATCCTTGTAGATCTTTTCTGAACCCTTTCAAGTTTCACAACATCCTTCCTCAAGCAGGAAGACCACAACTAAATGCAGTATTCCAAAAGTGGCCTAACCAAAGCAGGGTAAAAAGGGACGAGGGTTCAATCTGCCCCTGAATATTACACAGGTAGTATGGTCCATCTGTGAAGATTTGAGGGATGTAGGAACAGGTTAGATTGTGATCCCCTGTGCATATGGCCAGCTGCATGCACACACTGAAGTGAGGAACTCTCAAAGGGTTTAGAGTTAAACAGAGGCCTGGCTGGGTTTAGATAGAGTTGACGTTTTAAGCGTAAGCCCTTCATCAGGAATGTTTGGGGCCTTGGATGGAGGTGAGGGGGGCGCAGTATGGGCCCAGGTTTTACACTTCCTGCAGTGGCAAGGGAAGGTGCTGGGAGTGAGGATCGGTTGGTGGGGGGTGTGGACCTATTGAGGGAGTCGCAGAGGGAATGGTCTCTGAGGAATGCTGAAAGGGATGGGGAGGGAAATATATCTCTGGTGGTGGGGTCTGACTGCAGGTGGCAAAAATGGTGGAAGATAATGCACTGTGTTCAGAGATTAATGGGTGGAAGGTGAGCACTGTCCTTGTTGCGGTTGGAGAGATGGGGTTCAAGGGTGGAGGTGCAGGAAGTGGAGGAGATGTGCTGGAGGGCATCGTCAACCATGAGGGAGGGGAAATTGAGGTCCTTGAAGTCGGAGGCCATCTGGGATGTTCACTCCGCTTCCCGCACCTCTGCCCTTGAACCCTACCCCTCCGTCTGCAACAAGGTCAGAAACCCCCTGGTCCTTAACTTCCACCCCACCAATCTCTGGATACAGCACATCATCCTCCGCCATTTCCATCACCTACAGTCACACCCCACCACCAGAGATATATTTCCCTCCCCATCCCTTTCAGCATTTCACAGAGACCATTCCCTCTGCGACTCCCAGATCCAGGCTCCCCACCAACCCACTCTCCACTCCTGAACCTTCCTTTGCCACCGCAAGAAGTGTTAAACCTGCGCCCACACCTCCTTCCTCACCTCCATCCAAGGCCTCAAAGGATCCTTCCACATCCAGCAGAGATTTTCCTGCATCTCCAAACACCTTATCTACTGTGTCCGTTGCTCTCGATGTGGTCTCCTCTACATTGGGGGACAGGACGCCAACTTATGGAACATTTCAGAGGACACATACACCAACCAACCCCACTGCCCTGTGGCTGAACACTTCAACTCCCCCTCTCACTCTGCCAAGGACATGCAAGTTCTGGGTCCCCTCCACCGCCAAAGCCTAGCTATCTGATCCCTGGAGGAAGAACGTCTCACCTTCTGCCTTGGGACCCTCCAACCACACGGGATCAATGTTGATTTCACCAGTTTCCTCATCTCCTTTCCCCCCAGCTCATCCTAGACCCAACCCTCCAACTCGGCAGCAACCTCTTGAACTGTCCTACCTGTCCATCTTCCTTCCCATCTTTCCAATCCACCCTCAGTTCCGACCTGTCACCATCGCCCCCCCCCCCATTCAGCTACCTATTGCATTCCCAGCTACCTTCCCCCCAGCCCACCCCTCTCCTATTTATCTCTCAGCCCCCTTGGGCGCCCCCGTCTTTCCTGATAAAGAACTTCTGTTCAAAGCATTGACTCTCCTGTTCCTTGGATGCTGCCTGACCTGCTGTGCTTTTCCAGTTCCATACTTTTTGACTCTGATCTCCAGCATCTGCACTCATCACTTTCCCCTGAGTGTAGCTAGCAGATTTTCTTCCCCAAAGGGGGAAATCAGATTTTTATGACAATCAATGGTTTCATGGTGAGTGTTACTGGCTTCAGGGTTATACAGCTGACCTACTAAGCCAATAAAATGCAACCAGGTTGAATACTGCTTGACTCAAGTTAGCTTGCCAACTCTTTAGAATGAAGTCCCTAGGAATTGGAAATTACTTGATGGACATTACTGCACAACAATGAGCCAATAGGAGAAAATATCATAGGGACAGTGGAAATTTTTGTTCATCTTTTGTTTGTTAATTATCAGAAATATTGGAGAGGGGGAAAATGAACAAGACGTTTTATAACATGGGCGGCACGGTGGCACAGTGGTTAGCACTGCTGCCTCACAGCACCTGAGACCCGGGTTCAATTCCCGACTCAGGCGACTGACTGGGTGGAGTTTGCACATTCTCCCCGTGTCAGCGTGGGTTTCCTCCGGGTGCTCCGGTTTCCTCCCACAATCCAAAGATGTGCGGGTCAGGTGAGTTGGCCATGCTAAATTGCCTGTAGTGTTAGGTAAGGGGTAAATGTAGGGGTATGGGTGGGTTGCGCTTCGGCGGGTCGGTGTGGACTTGTTGGGCTGAAGGGCCTGTTTCCACACTGTAAGTAATCTAATCTAAAAACCCCAGGACACCTCAAAGCACTCTACCACCAAGATCTACTTTTTGGAGTTAAAAATCACACAACACCAGGTTATAGTCCAACAGGTTTAATTGGAAGCATGAGCTTTCGGAGCAACGCTCCTTCATCAGGTGGTTGTGACAATCACCTGATGAAGGAGCAGCGCTCAGAAAGCTAGTGTGCTTCCAATTAAACCTGTTGGACTATAACCTGGTGTTGTGTGATTTTTAACTGTGTACACCCCAGTCCAACACCGGCATCTCCAAATCATGACTACTTTTTGGAGTGTAGTTACTGTTGATATTTAGGAAATGCAGCAACCAATTTGCACATAGCAAGCTCCCACTTACAGCAGCATTGTCTGTTCTGTCAATCGTGTCATTTGGCAGATAGTCAGGATGCTCAGGAGAATTCATATGCTGTTTATCGGATAGTAACCATCCAGTCAGAAATGGCAAACAGGCTCTTGGTTTAATGTCTCATTTGTAAGACAGTACATCTAACAGTGCAGTACCTCTTCAGTACTTCCCTGGAAGTTCAATCAAGACACACGCTGAGAGCATTGGAGTGATGCTTGATTTTTACAGAGATGTGAGACTGCCACCCTATAAGTTTGACCTGTGGAAGATGTCCCAATACTGCCCAGAGAGTACTTCAGAGAGTAGTAAGGGCATGGAATGCCCTGCCTGCAACAATAGTAGACTCACCAACTTTGAGGGCATTTAAGTGGTCATTGGATAAACATATGGATGATAATGGAAAAGTGTAGATTGGATTGGTTTCACAGGTTGGCGCATTGTCAAGGGCCGAAAGGCCTGTACTGCACTGTAATGTTCTATGTTTTATGTTCTATGCTAAGCCGCCCTCTCACCCAGCTAGCTCTTCACCACTCTCAGAGACTTTGAAGGTGGCGATGAAGTGATCATGTTGGGGGGTCAACTTACCAGGGGAAAGCAGTGGGGCACAGCTCTCTGGCACAGAGTCTGTCCCTGCTGCTCAGAAGGGAAGGGGAAAGGGGAGCAGAGCAGTAGTCATTGGGGACTCCATAGTTAGGGGGACAGACAGGAGGTTCTGTGGGGACGAGAGAGATTCACGGTTGGTGTGTTGACTCCCAGGTGCCAGGGTTCGTGATGTCTCTGATCGTGTTTTTGGGATCCTTAAGGGGGAGGGGGAGCAGTCCCACGTTGTGGTCCACATAGGCTCCAATGACGTAGGTAGGAAGAGAGATGGGGATTTAAGGTAGAAATTCAGGGAGCTAGGATGGGAGCTTAGAGCTAGGATGAACAGAGTTGTTGTCTCTGGTTTGTTGCCCGTGCCACGTGCTAGTGAGGCGAGGAATAGGGAGAGAGAGAGAGAGAGAGAGAGAGGAGTTGAACACGTGGCTACAGGGATGGTGCAGGAGGGAGGGTTTTGGATTCTTGGATAATTGGGGCTCTTTCTGGAGTATGTGGGACCTCTACAAGCAGGATGGTCTTCATCTGAACCCAAAGGGATACCAATATCCTGGGGGGGGGAAATTTGCTAAGGCCATTGGGATGGGTTTAAACTAATCCAGCAGGGGGGTGGGAACCAAAATTGTAGTTCGAGTATAGAAAAGGTTGAGAGTAGGGAGGTCCAAAATCAAGTTTCAGTGACGTAAGATGGCACCGGCAAACAAGAAGTTGGTTTGAAGTGTGTCTACTTCAATGCCTGGAGCATCTGGAATAAGATGGGTGAACTTGCAGCATGGGTTGGTACCTGGGACTTCGAAGTTGTGGCCATTTCGGAGACATGGTTAGAGCAGGGACAGGAATGGTTGCTGCAGGTTCCAGGATTTAGATGTTTCAGTAAGAACAGAGAAGATGGTAAAAGAGGGGGAGATGTGGCATTGTTGGTCAAGGACAGTATTACAGTTGCAGAAAGGATGTTTGGGGACTTGTCAACTGAGGTAGTATGGGCTGAGGTTAGAAACAGGAAAGGAGAGGTTACCCCGTTGGGAGTTTTTTTATAGGCCTCCAAGTTGTTCCAGAGATGTAGAGGAAAGAATAGCAAAGATGATTCTCGATAGGAGTAAGAGAGACAGGGTAGTTGTCATGGGGGACTTCAACTTTCCAAATATTGACTGGGAACACTATAGTACGAGTACTAAAGGTGGGTCAGTTTTGTCCAGTGTGTGCAGGAGGGCTTCCTGACACAGTAGGTAGACAGGCCAACAAGGGGCGAAGCCACATTAGATTTGGTACTGGGCAATGAGCCCGGCCAGGTGTTAGACTTGGAAGTAGGTGAGCACTTTGGTGATAGCAATCACAATTCTGTTATGTTTACTTTAGTGATAGAAAGGGATGGGCAAGAGTTACAGCTGGGGGAAAGGCAATTATGATGCTATTAGGCAGGATTTAGGAAGCATAGGATGGGGAAGGAAACTGCAGGGGATGGGCACATTAGAAATGTGGAGCTTATTCAAGGAAAAGCTCCTGTGTGTATTAGATAAGTATGTACTTGTCAGGCAGGAAGGAAGCTGTAGAGTGCGGGAGCCATGGTTTACGAAGTAAGTGGAATCTTTGGTCAAGAGGAAGAAGAAGGCTTATGTTAGGATGAGATGTGAAGGCTCAGTTAGGGCGCTTGAGGGTTACAAGGTAGCCAGGAAAGACCTAAAGAGAGAGCTCAGAAGAGCCAGGAGGAGACATGAGAAGTTGTTGGCGGATAGGATCAGGGTTAACCCTAAGGCTTTGTATAGGTATTTAAGGAATAAAAGAATGACGAGATTAAGAATAAGGCCAATCATGGATAGTACTGGGGAGCTGTGTGTAGAGTCAGAGGAGATAGGGAATCACTAAATGAATATTTTTGGACAATGTTCACTCTAGAAAATGACAATGTTGTTGAGGAGAATACTGAGATACAGGCTTCTAGACTAGGTGGGATTGAGGTTCACAAGGAAGAGGTTTTTAGAAATCCTGCAGAGTGTGAAAATAGATAAGTCCCCTGGGTCAGATGGGATTTATCCCAGGATCCTCTGGGAAGCCAGGGAGGAGATTGCCGAGCCTTTGGCATTGATCTTTAAATTGTCATTGTCTACAGGAGTAGTGCCAGAAGACTGGGGGATAGCACATGTGGTTCCCCTGTTCAAGAAGGGGAGTAGAGACAACCCTGGTAATTATAGACCAGTGAGCTTACTTCAGTTGTTGGTAAAGTGTTGGAAAAGGTTATAAGATTTATAATCATCTAGAAAAGAATAATTTGATTAGGGATAGTCAGCACAGTTTTGTGAAGAGTAGGTCGTGCCTCACAAACCTTATTGAGTTCTTTGAGAAGGTGACTAAACAGGTAGATGAGAGTTAACTGCTTGATGTGGTCTATATGGATTTCAGCAAGGCGTTCGATAAGGCTCCCCACAGTAGGCTATTGTACAAAATTAGGACGAATGGGATTTTTGGAGATATAGCAGTTTGGATCAGTAATTGGCTTGCTGAAAGAAGACAGAGAATGGTGGTTGATGGGAAATGTTCATTCTGGAGTCCAGTTACTGGTGGTGTACCGAAGGGTCGGTGTTGAGTCCACTGCTGTTCGTCATTTTTATAAATGACCTGGGTGAGAGCGTAGAAGGGTGGGTTAGTAAATTTGCAGATGATACTAAGGTCGGTGGAGTTGTGGATAGTGACGAAGGATATTGTAGGTTGCAGAGAGACATAGATAAGCTGCAGAGCTGGGCTGAGAGGTGGTAAATGGAGTTTAATGTGGACAAGTGTGAGGTGATTCACTTTGGTCAGAATAACTGGAATGCAAAGTACTGGACTAATGGTAAGACTCTTGGTAGTGTAGATGAGCAGAGCAATCTCAGTGTCCAGGTACACAGATCCTTGAAAGTTGCCACCTAAGTTGACAGAGTTGTTAAGAAGGCATACAGTGTTTTAGCTTTTATTAATAGAGGGATCGAGTTCTGGAACCACGAGGTTATGCTACAGCTGTACAAACATCTGGTGCGGCCGCACTTGGAGTATTGTGTACAGTTCTGGTCACCGCATTATAAGAAGGATGTGGAAGCTTTGGAAAGGGTGCAGAGGAGGTTTACGAGGATGTTGTCTGGTATGGAAGGAAGGTCTCACGAGGAAAGGCTGAGGAACTTGAGACTGTTTTCGTTGGAGAGAAGAAGGTTGAGAGGTGACGTAATAGAGACATATAAGATAATCAGAGAGTTAGATAGGGTGGACAGGGAGATCCTTTTTCCAAGAATGGTGACGGTGAGCACGAGGGGGCATAGCTTTAAATTGAGGGGTGATAGATATAGGACAAATGTCAGAGATAGTTTCTTTACTCAGAGAGTAGCAAGGGTATAGAATGCTTTGAGGAGAAAGTGAGGTCTGCAGATGCTGGAGATCAGAGCTGAAAATGTGTTGCTGGAAAAGCGCAGCAGGTCAGGCAGCATCCAAGGAACAGGAGATTCGACGTTTCGGGCATAAGCCGATCTTTCCTGAAGAAGGGCTTTTCCAGCAACACATCTTCAGCTATAGAATGCTTTGCCTGCAACGGTAGTAGATTCGCAAACTTTAAGTACATTTAAGTCATCATTGGACAAGCATATGGACGTACATGGAATAGTGTAGGTTAGATGGGCTTCAGATTGGTATGACAGGTCGGCACAACATCGAGGGCCGAAGGGCCTGTACTGCACTGTAATGTTCTATGTTCCATGTCACTGAACTAGCAGTCACGTAAGCCCAGGTGAATGAGCTGGTGATTTCCGTTGTGGTTGGATTCAGTTAATAAAAAGCAGCGGGCACTGCTGGGTTTGTAGGAATGTGCCCGAAAAGAGTCGTCACTGTTCCGGGATGGTAACTCACAGGGGATCCTGGGAGGAAGGGGGTGGGTGAAGCCTGCAATGGTGGTAGGGAGGGGAGGTAGTTGTTCTCACTATGGACAGGGCACCCACTGAATGATGCCTGTCCCCTTCCTTCTCAACACCTTGTAGGCTGTAAAAATATGACTATGCATTCCCACTCACCTGCCTGTCCTAATGTACTTGGGCATCAGTTGCTCCTTGTTGAGACCAGTATTGCCCACCTGTTGTATGTATGGACCTCAGCTCAACAGATGGACAAGACAGTGGTGGATGAGCCATCTGCCTTATCTTATGTACCCCACCCCCTAGTCTGAAAGCTGACCCTGGAGTAGGGGTGGGGGGGTTGGAAGGGTGGTGGGGGTTTGGTGCGGGTTTGCGGTCTCGTAATAGAAATGATAGAAAGCAACATCTATCATTCATTTGACAATGGTGGGTTGGTCATTCTTTTGTAGACATGAATATTTATGAATTACAGAACAAGGAGGCAATGGCATTGCAGTATTGTCGCTGGATTAGTAATCCAAAACCAGGTCAATGTTACGGAGGAACAACAGAAGTTGCTGGAAAAGCTCAGCAGGTCTGGCAGCATCTGTGCAGAGAAAGGAAAGTCAACGTTTCGGGTCCAGTGGCCCTTCCTCTGACACTGATGAAGGAGCAGTGCTCTGAAAGCTTGTGATTTCAAATAAACCGGTTGGACTATAACCTGGAGACGTGTGACTTTTGACTTTATGTGAAAACATGGTCTCATGAAATGCCTTGTGCATTTTATTGCATTAAAGGTGCTATACAAATGTAAATCATTGCTCTGTTGTCCACGCAATTAAGAACTCAGCTTTACTCTAAATGCAATGTATACCATTTAGCAATGCTATATCATTTGAAAAGCTGTAAAACCAAAATCTTTATTGGGATTATTCTGTTTGATTAATATCATTTATAGCCCTGTACTTTCCATTGAGTTCAGGTACAGTAACAGACAAGAGAATATCTCACCTTGCAAAGCATATTGCTCTGGCTGTGGAGAAGGTAATGGTGGGGGAGGGGAGGATGGGGAGCGGAGGCTTTCTTGTACTGCAGCTGAGTTAAAATGGCAGCTCTGGCTCAGATCCAAGAACACATCCTGTCAATCATTGTGCTTTTTAGTTATGAAGGTCATCAGTTCTTCGGAAAAAAAATTGTTTGCAAACTGTCAGCATGAATGCCAGAGCTGGTCTAGGTAGAGTACTATATCTACACAGCATACTCTGCTGTCTCTTTGTGGAAAAGAGAGGATTTATGATATTAGAATCAATGAATGTTACAGCACAGATCCAAGTCCATTCGGTCCATTAAACCTCTGCCAGCTGTTTGAAATCAACTCCCCCCCCCCCCCCTTGTATTTCCCTGTCATTTCATTTCTCTTTTATTATTGAGTCCGCTGACTACTGCTGTCTCAGGCAATTAAAGAAGCATCATTACTGTCTCCCCACTGCCCCGTTAATTCTTCAGTCAACATTATTTCAGCGAAGCTGCCAGTCGACGGGCATCACACTTGTCGAGTAGGTATCACGCTGTAAAACTGCACTTGCCAGTTCTCCCCCTCCCACCCCAGGCTCTATCACCTTCCTTCATCTTCCTTTTCACACTTTTCTTCCTGCTGGAGGATATTACCCAGCTGGGGGGATAAACTGAAAATTATTACTTTGGATGGAGCAATTGCGAGAAACTGTGTCCACTGGGCCTCAAGAGTTGGTACCCAGGGTGGACTCAGATTTAAGGTAAACTGTCAAAAAGAGCCGGCTGGGGAGATGAGGAGATTTGATGCTTTCGCTGCTGTAATCTGGAATTTCCAGAGTCGTGGAAGCGGATTCGAAAGCGACGTTCGGAAGGAAATTGGCTTTCTAACTGGAAAAGAAAAGCTGTTGTGTGTGACTGTGAGTAATTGGAGAGCTCTGTCAGGGTCTGGTAGAGGTCGAGCTTTCTGATAATGGAGAAAGTTCTCAGCTGTATGGATAAGACTGTCCGGTGCTGGAATGTCTCCTTCTGGCCTGGTTGATAGTTCCCATCCCTCTCAATTATGGGCTTCCCATTCCAGTAGCCGAGTGCAAAAATCAAGTCTCAACAATGAAGACAGTATTGAGGGAGTGCTGCATTTCATATCTGGAGGCATGTTCCTCAGATGAGATGTTAAACACAGGCCCCATCTGTTAGCTGGGGTTGATGTAAAAGATCCCATGGTTCTATTTTATGGCACGATGGCTCAGTGGTTAGCACTGCTACCTCACAGTACCAAGATCCTGCGTTCAATTCCACCCTCAGCTGACTGTCTGTGTGGAGTTTGTACATTGTCCTTGTATCTGTGTGGGTTTCCTCCCACTGTCTGAAGATACTCCGGTTAGGTGGGTTGGCTGTGTTAAATTGCCCCATAGTATCCAGGAATCTACAGGTTAGGTGGGTTAGCCATGGAAAATGTGGAGTTACAGGAATGGGGTGGGATGCTATTTGGAGAGTCGGTGTAGGCTTGATGAGCTGAATGGCTCCTTTCTTTACTGGATGATTCTAAAACCAAGGAAGCTCTCCCAAACTTTGTCCTTCAATCAATAACACATAAACAGACTATCTGTTCATTTTCACTTTGCACTTGTGGGATCCTACTGTGCGTATCTTGGTTGTGGCATTTTCTACATTACAATAGTGACTGCAAATGTACCACACTGACAATAAAGCCTAACAATAAACACATGCTATGGAGGCCAGAGAGTGTCAATTCTCTATCTGATAATGCTCGTTATCTTCATTAAAGGTGTCACGTAACTACAAAGCTTTGTTTATCCAAGCCGGCTGGGTGGTACAGTGTTACAAGTCACAAAGGTGACTAGTGGAGCTCCGCAGTGGTCCTATGTTTGGAACGCAATTATTCTCCTTACACATTAATGTTCTGGATGAAGGAACTGAGGGTATTGATGTGGCATTTGTTGTTGACACAAGGATAGATGGAGGAGCAGGTAGTACTGAGCAAGTGGGGAGGTTGCAAAAGGATTTGGACAGGCTAGGAGAGTAGGAAAAGAAGTGGTAGCTGGAATGCAATGGGATAAAATGTGAGGTTATGCCCTTTCATTGGAAGAATAAACACGTAGGCTAATTTCTAACTGGGGAAAGGCTTCGGTAATTTGAAGCACAATGGGACTTGGGAGCCCTAATTCAGGATTCTCTTAAGGTTAACGTGCAAGTTCAGTTGGCAGTTAGGAAGGCAAATGCAATGTTAGCATTCATTTCAAGAGGGTTAGAATACAAGAGCAGGGGTGTACAGCTGAGGCTGTTAAAGGGTCTGGTCAGACCTCATTTGGAATATTGTGAGCAGCTTCGAGTCCTGTATCTAAGGAAGGGGGTCCCGAGGAAGTTTACAAGAATGATCGTGGGGATGAAGAGCTTGTCATAGGAGGAATGGTTGAGGAATCTAGGTCTTTATTCAGTGAAGTTTAGAAGGATGAGGAGGCATCTGATTGAAACGTTCAAACTCCCGAGAGCCCTGGATAGAGTAAGCATGGAGTAGGAGAGACTAGGTCCCGAGGGCACAGCCTCAGAGTAGAGGGAAAACCCTTTAAAACTGAGATTTCTTCAGCCAAAGGATGGGGATGAAGACTGTGGAGGCCTAGTCATTGAGTGTATTTAAGACAGAGTTAGATAGGATCCCGATTAGTAAGTGGGTCAGTAAGGGATTAGTAAGAGTAACAGGAAGATGGCAGGAGAATGGGGTTGAGAAACATATCAGCCATCATTGAAAGGCGGTGCAGACCTGATGGGCTGAATGAACTATTTCTGCCCCCAAATCATACGTTCTTCTAGTCTTATGATTTATTGGAGCGATAAACTTTAGTCATATGAGGAAAGACCTCATATAGGAATTCCTTCTGAATCCAGAAGGTCCGGGTACAGATGTGAAAATGATATATAGACTTGGAAAAATAAAGAGAAAAAGCCCCATCCCTGAGCTGGGCAGTTGGTGACGAATCGATACCATCACCAGAGGAAGGGGGAGAGGTGCAGGGTTAGGCTGCTGTGGAGGCATGAACACAACTAAAAACAGGAGCAGAAGCAAAATCCAGTATTGCGTCAAAACTGGGCGGTGGATAAATACTAGTGAGGGAAAAATATAAAAAGGTGCAAGGATGGCAGGGCAGATCTGACAGCAGCACTTTTACTGCAATCTGCTGGCTGGTCTCTTTTAGTGTGCTGAAATTCTAACCTATTCAGTCGTTCTAGAGTCTGAGAGGTACTTTCGGTGGGATAGGTAGATGAAATACATGGGGCCAGGGAGGTGGACTCAGGCACTGAGGCAGTTTGACAAGTTTGTTCATGTGGAGAAATTATTCAAGCCTCAGGATTTGAACTGATGAATCAGGGTCTCTGACAGCCTCACATCACTCACTCACTGGTGCGTTCATTTCATGACATACTTGACCACTGAGGCTCTGTTGACCACACCCTTGCCTCTGCTTTTTCAAGGTTTCTGGATCAAACCCTACTCCAAGACTGGAGTGAACACATTCAAACTGCGTGGTTTTGCTGCATTGCTGGTGGTGTCCTCTGATACTGTAATGTTGTGCTGCATTGCTGGAGGAGATGTCTGAGACTGCAGTGCTGTGCTGCATTGTTGGAGGAGATGTCTGACACTGCAGTGCTGTGCTGCATTGCTGGAGGAGATGTCTGAGACTGCAGTGCTGTGCTGCATTGTTGGAGGAGATGTCTGACACTGCAGTGCTGTGCTGCATTGCTGGAGGAGATGTCTGAGACTGCAGTGCTGTGCTGCATTGCTGGAGGAGATTTCTGACACTGCAGTGCTGTGCTGCATTGCTGGAGGAGATGTCTGACACTGCAGTGCTGTGCTGCATTGCTGGAGGAGATGTCTGACACTGCAGTGCTGTGCTGCATTGCTGGAGGAGATTTCTGAGACTGCAGTGCTGTGCTGCATTGCTGGAGGAGATTTCTGAGACTGCAGTGCTGTGCTGCATTGCTGGAGGAGATGTCTGACACTGCAGTGCTGTGCTGCATTGCTGGAGGAGATGTCTGAGACTGCAGTGCTGTGCTGCATTGCTGGAGGAGATTTCTGACACTGCAGTGCTGTGCTGCATTGCTGGAGGAGATGTCTGACACTGCAGTGCTGTGCTGCATTGCTGGAGGAAATGTCTGACACTGCAGTGCTGTGCTGCATTGCTAGTGGTGTCGTGTCTCAGGGAAAGCTTAAATGTGCTTCTCATCTTCAAATTCTCACATCTTAAACAAAGGCCCCATTTGCCTCTGCAGTTCAAGTGACATATCCCAAGGCACTACTCTGAAGGAGAGAAAAATACTGCAGATGCTGATAATCTGAAACAAATACAGAAAGGGCTGGAGAAACTCAGCAGATCTGACAGCCTTTGCGGAGACAGAAACAGGTAAGATTTCCAGTGCACTATGATTCTCCCAACTGGACTCGAAACATTTACTCTGTTTCTATCTCCACTGATGCTACCAGACCTGCTGAGTTTCTCCAGCATCTGCTGGGTTTGTTTGAGTTAGCCCTGGTGATATTTATTCATCAATCAAATTCAGAGAAACAGATGATCTGGTTATTATCAAATTGCTGTTGCTGGCAGCTTGTTATGTGCATAGTGGTTCCCTACATTAAAGTAGTGCGTACCATTCAAAAGCACTTTGTTCGCTGTAAAGCTCATTCTGATATCCAGTGGCTGGGAAAAGCGCTATACAAATGCAAACTTTTTTTTGCTTATACATCTATTTTCAAATCAAACTATTCAGAGATGTTCTTCCAAGCCTCTGGAGTAGGTGGGGCTTGAACCCACATCTTTTGGCCCAGAGGTTGGGACATTACCACAAGAATCCTTTTCTTCTTTCCTTTTATCCTATTCATTGCAGAGCTGAATTCCTTGAGTGACCCAGTCTACCTTACCAACTGATTAAACATGCAAATATCACCATAAGGTGGCAACAGTGAGTCCTTTATCAGATTCCACAAACATTTGTTTTAAACTATTGTGGGATAAATGGGAGGGAGTGGAGGGAAAGGTGGGGGGGGGGGTGATTTTGAGACAAACATTAATGCATAGTAGTGGCCATGAATTTTTTCCAAAGATGGCTTGAAGGTCAATTAAAACCGTGCCAATTGGAGTGAACGAGGCTTTGATTTTTTTTAAAACAAAGTCATTAGGACAATACTTTATTAACATTGTGTTAAGTCATGGGAAGCTCTGTGGGAAGCTAGGGAAGTGATTGCTGGGCCTCTTGCTGAGATATTTGTATCATCGATAGTCACAGGTGAGGTGCCGGAAGACTGGAGGTTGGCAAACGTGGTGCCACTGTTTAAGAAGGGTGGTAGGGACAAGCCAGGGAACTATAGACCAGTGAGCCTGACCTCTTTGGTGGGCAAGTTGTTGGAGGGAATCCTGAGGGACAGGATGTACATGTATTTGGAAAGGCAAGGACTGATTAGACAATAGACAATAGACAATAGGTGCAGGAGTAGGCCATTCTGCCCTTCGAGCCTGCACCATCATTCATTATGATCATGGCTGATTAGCCTTAATCAGTATCCTGTTCCTGCCTTATCTCCATAACCCTTGATTCCACAATCCTTGAGAGCTCTATCCAACTCTTTCTTAAATGAATCCAGAGACTGGGCCTCCACTGCCCTCTGGGGCAGAGCATTCCACACAGCCACCACTCTCTGGGTGAAGAAGTTTCTCCTCATCTCTGTCCTAAATGGTCTACCTCGTATTTTTAAGCTGTGTCCTCTGGTTCGGCACTCATCCATCAGCGGAAACATGTTTCCTGCCTCCAGAGTGTCCAATCCTTTAATAATCTTGTATGTCTCAATCAGATCTCCTCTCAGTCTTCTAAACTCAAGGGTATACAAGCCCAGTCGGTCCAGTCTTTCAGTGTAAGGTAATCCCGCCATTCCAGGAATTGACCTCGTGAACCTACGCTGCACTCCCTCAATAGCCAGAATGTCTTTCCTCAAATTTGGAGACCAGAACTGCACACATTACTCCAGGTGTGGTCTCACCAGGGCCCTGTACAGCTGCAGAAGAACCTCTTTGCTTCTATACTCAATCCCTCTTGTTATGAAGGCCAGCATGCTATTAGCCTTCTTCACTACCTGCTGCACCTGCATGCTTACCTTCATTGACTGGTGTACAAGAACACCCAGATCTCTCTGTACTGCCCCTTTACCTAAATTGATTCCATTTAGGTAGTAATCTGCCTTCCTATTCTTGTCACCAAAGTGGATAACCATACATTTATCCACATTAAACTGCATCTGTCATGCATCTACCCACTCACCTAACTTGTCCAGGTCACCCTGTAATCTTCTAACATCCTCATCACATTTCACCTGCCACCCAGTTTAGTATCATCAGCAAATTTTCTAACGTTGTTACTAATACCATCTTCTATATCATTAACATATATTGTAAAAAGCTGCGGTCCCAGTACTGATCCCTGCAGTACCCCACTGGTCACTGCCTGCCATTCCGAAATGGAGCTGTTTATCACTACTCTTTCTTTCCTATCAGCCAACCAACTTTCAATCCAAGTTAGTACTTTGCCTCCAATACCATGCACCCTAATTTTGCTCACTAACCTCGTGGGACTTTATCAAAAGCTTTCTGAAAGTCCAGGTACACTACATCTACTGGATCTCCCTTGTCCATCTTCACAGTTACATCCTCAAAGAAGTCCAGAAGATTAATCAGCATGATTTCCCCTTCATAAATCCATGCTGACTCTGACCTATCCTGTTACTACTATCCAGATGTGTCGAAATTTCATCCTTTATAATAGACTCCAGCATCTTTCCCACCACTGAGGTCAGACTAACTGATCTATAATTTCCTGTTTTCTCTCTCCCACCTTTCTTAAAAAGTGGTATAACATTAGCCACCCTCCAATCCGCAGGAACTGATCACGAATCTATCAAACTCTGGAAAATAATCAGCAACGCATCCACGATTTCTCGAGCCACCTCCTTCAGTACCCTGGGATGTAGATCATCAGGCCCTGGGGACTTATCAACCTTCAGGCCTAACAGTCTCTCCAACACCAATTCCTGGCAAATATAAATTCCCTTCAATTCAGGACCTTCATCCACTGTTACCTCAGGGAGATTGCTTGTGTCTTCCCCAGTGAACACACGCAAGATCAGAAGTACCAATTCAATTCTTCTGCCATTTCTTTGTTCCCCATAATATTTCTGTCTTCGAGGGCCCAATTTTAGTCTTAACCATTTTTTTGCCTTTCACATACCTAAAAAAGCTTTTACTATCCTCTTTTTTTTAGGATTCGGGATAGTCAACATGGCTTTGTACGTGGGAAATCGTCTCACAGCTGCAAATGTGTTGCTGGTCAAAGCACAGCAGGCCAGGCAGCATCTCAGGAATAGAGAATTCGACGTTTCGAGCATAAGCCCTTCATCAGGAATAAGAGAGAGAGAGCCAAGCCGGCTGAGATAAAAGGTAGGGAGGAGGGACTAGGGGGAGGGGCGATGGAGGTGGGATAGGTGGAAGGAGGTCAAGGTGAGGGTGATAGGCCGGAGTGGGGTGGGGGCGGAGAGGTCAGGAAGAGGATTGCAGGTTAGGAGGGCGGTGCTGAGTTGAGGGAACCGACTGAGACAAGGTGGGGGGAGGGGAAATGAGGAAGCTGGAGAAATCTGAATTCATACCTTGTGGTTGGAGGGTTCCCAGGCGGAAGATGAGGCGCTCCTCCTCCAGCCGTCGTGTAGTTGTGTTCTGCCGGTGGAGGAGTCCAAGGACCTGCATGTCCTCGGTGGAGTGGGAGGGGGAGTTAAAGTGTTGAGCCACGGGGTGATTGGGTTGGTTGGTTCGGGCGGCCCAGAGGTGTTCTCTGAAGCGTTCCGCAAGTAAGCGGCCTGTCTCACCAATATAGAGGAGGCCACATCGGGTGCAGCGGATGCAATAGATGATGTGTGTGGAGGCCGCCCGAACCAACCAACCCAATCACCCCGTGGCTCAACACTTTAACTCCCCCTCCCACTCCACCGAGGACATGCAGGTCCTTGGACTCCTCCACCGGCAGAACACAACTACACGACGGCTGGAGGAGGAGCGCCTCATCTTCCGCCTGGGAACCCTCCAACCACAAGGTATGAATTCAGATTTCTCCAGCTTCCTCATTTCCCCTCCCCCCACCTTGTCTCAGTCGGTTCCCTCAACTCAGCACCGCCCTCCTAACCTGCAATCCTCTTCCTGACCTCTCCGCCCCCACCCCACTCCGGCCTATCACCCTCACCTTGACCTCCTTCCACCTATCCCACCTCCATCGCCCCTCCCCCTAGTCCCTCCTCCCTACCTTTTATCTCAGCCGGCTTGGCTCTCTCTCTCTTATTCCTGATGAAGGGCTTATGCTCGAAACGTCGACTTCTCTATTCCTGAGATGCTGCCTAACCTGCTGTGCTTTGACCAGCAACACATTTGCAGCTGTGATCTCCAGCATCTGCAGACCTCATTTTTTACTCGAAATCGTCTCACAAACTTGATTGAATTTTTTGATGAAGTAACAAAGAAAATTGATGAGGGCAGAGCAGTAGATGTGATCTATATGGACTTCAGTAAGGCGTTTGACAAGGTTCCCCATTGGAAACTGATTAGCAAGGTTAGATCTCATGGAATATGGGGAGAACTAGCCATTTGGATGCAGAACTGGCACAAAGGTAGAAGACAGAGGGTGGTGATGGAGGATTGTTTTTCAGACTGGAGGCCTGTGACCAGTGGAGTGTCGCAAGGATCAGTGCTGGGTTCTCTACTTTTTGTCATTTACATAAATGATTTGGATGCAAGCATAAGAGGTACATTTAGTAAGTTTTCAGATGACACCAAAATCGGAGGTGTAGTGGACAGCGAAGAGGGATACCTCAGATTACAACAGGATCTTGACCAGATGGGCCAATGGGCTGAGAAGTGGCAGATGGAGTTTAATTTAGATAAATGCGAGATGCTGCATTTTGGGAAGGCAAATCTTCGCAGGATTTATACAGTTAATGGTAAGGTCCTAGGGAGTGCTGCTGAACATAGAGACCTTGGAGTGCAGGTTCATAGTTCCTTGAAAGTGGAGTAGATAGGATAGTGAGGAAGGCATTTGGTATGCTTTCCTTTATTGGTCAGTGTATTGAGTACAGGAGTTGGGAGGTCATGTTGCGGCTGCGCAGGATATTGGTTAGGCCACTGTTGGAATATTGTGTGCAATTCTGGTCTCCTTCCTATCGGAAAGATGTTGTGAGACTTGAAAGGGTTCAGAAAAGATTTACAAGGATGTTGCCAGAGTTGCAGGATCTGAGCTACAGGGAGAGGCTGAACAGGCTGTGGCTGTTTTCCCCGGAGCGTTGGAGGCTGAGGGGTGACCTTATAGAGGTTTACAAAATTATGAGGGGCATGGATGGGATAAATAGACAAAGTCTTTTCCCTGGGGTTGGGGAGTCCAGAACTAGAGGGCATAGGTTTGGGTGAGAGGGGAAAGATATAAAAGAGACCTAAGGGGCAACTCTTTCACGCAGTGGGTGGTATGTGTATGGAATGAGCTGCCAGAGGATGTGGTGGAGGCTGGTACAATTGCAACATTTAAGAGGCATTTGGATGGGTATATGAATAGGAAGGGTTTGGAGGAATATGGGCCGGATGCTGGCAGGTAGGACTAGATTGGGTTGGGATATCTGGTCGGCATGGACGGGTTGGACCGAAGGGTCTGTTTCCATGCTGTATATCTCTATGACTCTATCTATGACTCTATGTGTAGTGATTGTAACAAGGTCACCTGATAGAATATGACTTCCTTGACTGGGGATAGTAATCTGGTCAAATCAGGAAGCTCTGGCTGACAGGTATAAACATGAGTGCAAGAAGTTCTGCCAGTTACATGTAGGGCAGACCAGACAAAGACAGCAGATTTCTTTCCTTAAGGAGCATTAACAAACTAAATGGGTAGCTACAATAATTGTCAGGGTTGTCTTCAATCTAGTTTGTAATTCCTGATCTTTATAGAATTCAAGTTTCACATCTGCTGAACATGAGTGTGGAACTCTGGATTACTGGTCCTGTATGCCACTATCTCCCCTGGTGTTTGTGCACACAACATCAGTAAAGCTTCCCTACCCCAGAGAAATATTGTGTTGCTCTCTCACTAGAGAGACACATCTGGAAATGCTTTAACCTGACAATCCCAAGCCTCAGGCTAGAAGACAGGGAGAATCCTTAGCAGTGACCTCAGCCAGTGTGGGAAATGTTGGTTGTCACCCTGTGTTGCAAACCAAGCATCCAGCCAACTGAGCTAACCAATGCCTGCACAGGACCTACCTGGGCGATGTATCACATTGCTGGATAAATGGCTATCTTGGAGCTGCACTGGGTCAGCTTTGCTGAGGGTGCAGCTAATTACAGAGCACGTATCTTCAAGAATATTGTCAGAAAGTTGTCAGGCCTCTGCAGTACCCAGTACCTTCAGCTGTTTCTTGATGTAATGAATCAAATTGGCCTGGAGATTGGCATCTGCGATGTTGTGATCCTCCACAGGAGGTAATGATGGATCATCCTCTTGGAACTTCTGGCTGAAGATTGTTGCAAATGCTTCTGCCTTGCCTTTTGTACTGATGAGCAAGGCTCCCCACCATTGGGGTGAGGAGTTAATGTTGGTCGTTTTATTGTACAGTACCATCCTGAGCTGGACATGGTAGGCCGGTAAAGCACAGAAGTGATGCTTTGAACGTGGGCTCGCTTTGCGCTGGCCGTTACATGTTGCGTCTGCTGTTGGACATAAAAGTGTTTTTCAGTTGTTGTATCACTAGGTCAGGTGTCTGTGAGGGTACACCCTGGCCTGCAGGCTTGCAGGAGTCCCACCCTGGAAGGGGATACTGATTGAGGGGCCTTTCCCCCTCACCCCACTCCATCGATCCTCATCCCACCTCAGTATGGGTCGCTGGCACTACTGGGCACAAAATAGCTTGCATTGGCCAGGTCTGTTTGGCCAAGGGGAGATGATGGCCTTGCGATATTATACTGGGTTCTTAAACCAAAGACCCAGGTAATCTTCTGGGGGCATCCACGGCAGATGGTGGGTTTGAATTCAATAAAAAATCTAACATTAAGTGTCTAATGATGACCGTGCATGCATCTCCAATTGTTGGAAAAAACTAATGTGACCTCAGACCCACAGCATCTGAGCAATTAAATGCCAGCCTAGCCGTGATGCCCACATCCCACAAGTAAATGAATTTAAAGGGAAATCTTTCAGGCAGTAGGTCTGCACCCAGGGCCTTCAATCCTGGCTGTTTGTGGTGGGTCATCTTGAAAAGAGACAATGTGAGGGTCTCGCCAGCTTGCCAGTTGGTAGTTGAGAATACCACCCACATCCCCCACCCCCCCCCCCCCCCCCACCCCCCCCCCAACCCATCTATTTCTCAATTCCAGACTTTGGAAGCAAAATTGAATTGAATTCTCACCAGTGGGGGAGCCAGTGTGCTCCAGATCCTGGGATTGCACATCCCAGCAGGAACAATGACCCACCGGTATTAGTGCATAACCATCAATCCTGAGACCCAGTCAATATTTTGAGGACCTGTGATTAAATCTTGCCATGGCAAATAGTGAAATTTGTATTCAAGAAATAAAACTGGAATTAAGGATCTAATGATTAATGTGAAACTGTTGCTGTTGGTCTCGAAAAGAAAATTGGTTCACTAATGTCCATCAGGGAAGGAAATCTGCCATCCTTACCTGATCTGGCCTATATATAACTCCAGACCCACAGCAATGTGCTTGACTCTTGACTGTCCTCTGGGCAATTGGGGATGGGAAAAAAATGAGTGTCACCCTCTTATCTGGTGAGTGATTTTGCTATTGAAGCCTGAGGAATACAGGAGCCAGTGATGAAGTGATTAAAATCAGGAATTTCAGACTCAAGAAGCCAAAAGTGAAGGGAAGCAGAGATGTTGGAGGGTGGAAGGGACTGAAGGATGTTGGAGGGTGGAAGGGACTGAAGGATGTTCCAGAGTTAGGGAAGTGGGCAAGGCCAAAATGACGGTAAAACAAGATATTGCAAGTGATGGCTGATGCACTTCTTGTGTCACTAACTTCCTGCATCTCGATATCTTCGTTTCCAAAGTAGCAGCAAACCATCTGCCAAATCAGGTTCTATTTTCTAATCTTCACTTACAATAAAGTCACATGGGGTATTGCTCAGTTCTCACCGTCCTTCGCTGTTCCCCTGCAGGAGATCACCTCAAGTGATTTTCTGGGCTGTACCTCCCCTGACATCAGGGATTCGCTGCTCAGTCAGCAGAGTCTCGCAAATGAAATTGTCACGCTTACTAAATGTTGTACATGGATGACTCCATGTCAGCAGCTAAATCTAATTCATCAGTTAAACTAGAAGCATCCACATTTCTGAAGGAATAAAGCAGGAGTGCTGTGTATAAATGTTTTATGAATGTTTGATAAAGTCTGCAGTAGGAAACAAATCATCGTGAAGGCGAGTATTATACCATTGCCTGAGAGGGAGAGGAATGAGTGCTTGACATTTGTTAATTGTTCTTACATGTTGTCCTCTCCGACTCCCTCAGCTGTAGCTCAAGCCACAAACTGAATCATCGCCATTGGAAGGATCACACAAATTGTTGAAGAGCTTCTGATTTGCTGCAAGTTTTTTGCATTTTCTGGGAGCTAACTGCATGTACATAGAGGTGAAATATGCTAATGGATTAATAAGTCTATATGTGCCTCACGCTTCTTCCAGGTAATTGCTCTTGCAGGTGTTATGAGAATTGCACTCTCTGTCTCTCATTCTGTATATGTCTCAAGCTGGAGGGAGAGAGAGAGATTGATAAAGAGAGCGATAGAGGGAGAGAGAGAGGGGCAGCCAGGCATAGAGAGAAAAAGGGAAAGAGAAAACGAAAGAGAGCAAGAGAGGAAGCTAGAGAAGGAGAGATATGAAGCCAGAAAGAGTGAGAGAGAAAGCAAGGTAGAAAGAGAGAGACTGACAGAGAGGGATAGAGAGACAGAGGGAAAGAGGAAGCTAAAAAGGGCGAGAGAAAGCCAGAGAGGGAGAGCTATGAAGCCAGAAAGAGTGAGAGAGATAGCAAGGGAGAAAGGAAGAGGGAGAGAGAGAGAGACAGAGAAAGCTAGAGAGAGAGTGAGAACGAAAAAGGGAAGCAGAGAGACAAATCAGAGAGAGAGAGAGAGAGAGAGGAAACCAAAGAGAGAGGGAGGAAGGAAGGGAAACAGAGAGAGTAGGGAAGTCAGAGAGAGAGAGAAATCCTTTCTGACCATATCGAGGCAATCCTGCCATAGCAGAGATAAGCTTTAAACATCAGGCAATTGAATTACACTCAGACTCCAGATGCTTTCCAAGGCTAATTCCTCACAGCTTGTCTGCTGCCTTTGCCATGATTGACCACACCATCCTTGTCCCACATCCCTCTGCTGTCATCCAGTCATACCCCATTATAATCAATCACCCATCATGGCAGCTCCTCCCAATTATGTGTCAGAGAGTCAGAGAGACATAGAAATGTACAGCATGGAAACAGACCCTTCGGTCCAACCCGTCCATGCCGACTAGATATCCCAACCTAATCGAGGCCCATTTGCCAGCAATTGGACCAAATCCCTCTAAATCCTTCCTATTCATATGCCTATCTACATGCCTTTTAAATATTGTAATTACACCCACCTCTACGACTTCCTCTGGCAGCTCATTCCACACACACACACCACCCTCTGTGTGAAAAAGTTGCCCCTTAGGTCTCTTTTATATCTTTTCCCTCTCACCCTAAGCCTATGCCCTCTAGTTCTGGACTCCCCCATCCTGGGGAAAAGTTCTTTGCTCTTCCCCTTATCTATATCCCTCATGATTTTATTAACCTCTACAAGGTCACCCCTCAGCCTCTGAAGCTCCAGGGAAAACAGCCCCAGCCTGTTCAGCCCCTCCCTATAGCTCAAATCCTCCAGCCCTGGCAACCTCCTTGTAAATCTTTTCTGCACCCATTCCAGCATGACCACATCCTTCCTGTGGCAGGGCGACCTGAATTGTATGCAGTATTCTAAAAGTGACGTCAAAGATGTGCAGGAGACAGACGCTGGCAGCTGCTTAAGTAAAAGCAAAGTGAGAGAGTTACGAAGATAATGAAGTAGCAGCCAGAAGGTGCACCCTGTGCAGGTGGATGATGTGTGTGTGAGAGTGACCCTGTGTCCGGGGCGACCTGCTACAAATATACACATCACTGAATCATAGTAGAAAAGCAGCCTTCTGGCCCATTGTGTCTGCACTGACAAAAATCTACTCTAAATCGACACTATACCCACTTTCCAGCACTTGGACCATAGCCTTAAAAGTTGTGACATTTCAAGTGCTCATCAAAATACGTTTTAAAGGTTGTGAGGCATTCCAAACCCCCACTGGGTGAACTTTTTTTTCTCAAATCCCCCTCTAAACCTCAAGCATTTCACCCTAAAGTTGTTTTTTACTGGTCAGCTAAAGGGAACAGCGGCTTCCTATCCCTCTCATGATGGCTAATGTCGATTGCTGTCAAAAAACCCCATCTGGTTCACTAGTGTCCCTTAGGGAAGGAAATCTGCCATCTTCATCCTGGTCCGGCTGACATGTGACTCCAGACCCACAGCAATGGAGTTGACTCTTATCTGCCTTCTATAAACTTCTATAAGGTCACCCCTCAGCCCCCAACGCTCCAGGGAAAACAGCCCCATCCTGTTCAACCTCTCCCTGTAGCTCAAATCCTCCAACCCTGGCAACATCCTTCTAAATCTTTTCTGAACTCTTTCAAGTTTCACAACATCCTGCCGATTAGGAAGGAGACCAGAATTTCACACAATATTCCAACAGTGGCCTAACCAATGTCCTGTATAGCCATAATATGACCTCCCAACTCCTGTACTCAATACTCTGACCAATAAAGGAAAGCATACCAAAGGCCTTCTTCACCATCCTATCTACTCCACTTTCAAGGAGCTATGAACCTGCGCTCCAATGTCTCTTTGTTCAGCAACACTCCCTAGGACATTGCCATTAAGTGTTTAAGTCCTGCTCTGATTAGCTTTTCCAAAATGCAGCACCTTGCATTTATCTGAATTAAACTCCATCTGCCATTCCTCGGCTCATTGGCCCATCTGGTCAAGACCCCGTTGTAATCTGAGGTAACACTCTTCGCTGTCCACTACACCTCCAATTTTGGTGTCATCTGCAAAGTTACTAACTGTACCTCTTATGCTCACACCCAAATCATTTATATAAATGATGAAAAGTACAGAACCCAGCACCGATCCTTGTGGCATTCCACTGGTCACAGGCCTCCAGTCTGAAAAACAACCCTCCACCACCACCCTCTGTCTTCTACCTTTGAGCCAGTTCTACATCCAAATGGCTAGTTCTCCTTGTATTCCATGAGATCTAACCTTGCTAATCAGTCTCCAATGGGGAACCTTGTTGAACACCTTACTGAAGTCCAGGTAGATCACATCTACCACTTTGCCCTCATCAATCCTCTTTGTTACTTCTTCAAAAAACTCAATCATGTTTGTGGGACATGATTTCCCATGCACAAAGCCATGTTGACAATCCCTAATCAGTCCTTGCCTTTCCAAATACACGTACATCCTGCCCCCTAGGGTTCCCTCCAATAACTCACCCACCACTGAGGTCAGGCTCACCGGTCTATAGTTCCCTGGCTTGATTTCCACCTTTCTTAAATAGTGGCGCCACGTTAGCCAACCTCCAGTCTTCCAGCACCTCACCTGTGACTATCGATGATACAAATATCCCAGTTTCCCAAAGAGTTCAAGGGATTTATCCACTTCCATGCATTTCAAGAAATCCAACACTTCCTCCTCTGTAACATGGACATTTTTCAAGATGTCACCATCTATGTCCCTATATTCTATATTTTCCATGTTCTTTTCCACAGTAAGTACCAATGTATCTGCCCCATCTCCTGCAGCTCCACACAGAGGATGCCTTGCTGATCTTTGAGGGGCTCTATTCTATCCCTAGTTACCCTTTCGTCCTTAATGTGTTTGTAAAAACCTTTTGGATTTTCTTTAACTCTATAGGCCAAACCTAACTTATGTCCCAGTTTTGCCCTCCTGATTTCCCTCTTAAGTATACTCCTACTGCCTTTATACTCTTCTAAGGATTCACTCGACCTATCCTGTCTATGATGAAGGGTGTTTGCCCGACATGTCAACTTTACTGCTCCTCGGATGCTGCCTGAATTGCTGTGCTTTTCCAGCACCATTCTAATCTATCCTGTCTATAGCTGATACATGCTTCCTTCTTTTTCTTAACCAAACCCTCAATTTCTTTAGTCATCGAGCATTCCCTATACCTACCAGCCTTTCCTTTCCCCCGAACAGGATTATACTTTCTCTGGACTTTTGTTATCTCATTTCTGAAGGCTTCCCATTTTCCAGCCATTCCTTTACCTGCAAACATCTTCCCCCAATCAGTTTTTGAAAGTTTTTGCCTAATACCATCAAAATTGGCCTTTCTCCAATTTAGAACTTCAACGTTTAGATCTGGTCTATCCTTTTCCATCACTATTTTAAAACTAATAGAACTATGCTCACTGGCCCCAAAGTGTTCCCCCATTGACACCTCAGTCACCTGCCCTGCTTTATTTCCCAAGACTAGGTCAAGTTTTGCACCTTCTCTAGTAGGTCCATCCATATATTGAATCAAAAAAAATTTCTTGTACACACTTAACAAATTCCTCTCCATCTAAACCCTTAATACTATGGCAGTCTCGGTCTATGTTTGGAAAGTTAAAATTCCCTACCGTAATCACCCTATTATTCTTACAGATAGCTGAGATCTCCTTACAAATTTGTTGCTCAATTTCCCTCTGACTATTGGGGGGTCTATAATACAACCCCAATAAGGTTATCAGCCCTTTCTTATTTCTCAATTCCACCTAAATAATATCCCTGGATGTATTTCCAGGAATATCCTCCCTCAGTACAGCTGTAATGCTATCCCTTATCAAAAATGCCACACCCCCTCCTCGCTTGCCTCCCTTTTTATCCTTCCTGTAGCATTTGCATCCTGGAATATTAAGCTGCCAGTCCTGTCCATCCCTGAGTCATTTTTCTGTCATTGCTTTGATATCCCTGTCTCATGTTCCTAACCATGCCCTAAGTTCATCTTCCTTCCCTGTTAGGCCCCTTGCATTGAAATATTTGCAGTTTAATTTATTAGTCCTACCTTGTCCCTGCCTGCCCTGACTGTTTGACTCACTTCTGTTCTCAACTGTACCAATCCACCCCCCATCCCCCCTTACTAGTTTAAATCCTCCTGAGCAGCTCTAGAAAACCTCCCTGCCAGTATATTAGTCCCCTTCCAATTCAGGTGAAATCCGTCCTTCTTGTACAGGTCACTTCCACCCCAGAAGAGATTCCAAAGATACAAAAATGTGAATCCTTCTCCCATTCACCAGCTCCTCAGCCATGCATTCATCTGCTCTATCCTCCTATTCCTTCCCTCATTAGCTCGTAGCACTGGGAGTAATCCAGATATTACTACTTTTGAGGACCTCCTTTTTAAATTCTTGCTTAACTCTCTGTAATCTCTCTTCAGAATCTCGATCTTTTCCCTTCCTATATCGTTGGTATCAGTGTGTATAATTGCTTCCTGTTAGTCCCTCTTCTCCTTGAGATCATTCTGCACCCTCTCTGAGACATCCTTGATCCTGGCACCAGGGAAGCAACACATCATTCTCATTTTCCACTGCTGGCCACAGAAACGTCTGTCTGTGCCTCTGCCTTAAGAGTCTTCTAACGTAATCAATCTCTTGGAACCCGACGTACCCTTCATTAGAGCCAGTTTCAATACCAGAAACTTGGCTGATCGTGCTACATTCCCCTGTGAATCCATCAACCCCTACATTTTCCAAAACAGCATACTTGTTCGAAATGGGGATAGCCACAGAAAATTCTTGCACTACCTGCCTACCTCTTTTACCTTTTCTGGAGTTTCTGAGACTGTTCTCCCTTCCTACAACTGCCATCCATCACGCCCCTTTCTGTTGCAAATTCCTCATCGTCTCTAACTGTTGCTCCAACTGATCCATTCGATCTGATAAGATTCATAACCAACAGTGTTTATGGCCTATATAATCCTCAGTAACACGTAAATTCTCTCTAAACTTCCACAAGAAGAGCATATCACTCTACTGAGGACCGCTTTTGCTTCTTCCAATCTGCAGACCCAGAAAATACCACCGTCATATTTCTCTACAAAACTTTGCTCCAGGCTAACAATACTTATGGCTTATATTTTTAAGTTTAATCAAAAGCCATATCTCAATAAAACATATCATCAAGAAAGAACCCACTCTACACACTACTGCAGACTTACAGTAAGGCTCCGCTTAAAGCTATTCACTTACCTGTGACCTGTGTTGTGACCTCTCCCAACAGGTTCCTCCAAGATTGACTGTGAATTTCACAGTTTGTTAATTTTCCCAGACACACTCCGATGTCCAGTGATACATGAATTCAAACAGCAAAGGCAGTAATTGTGCAGTAATTCACTGCCGTATCAGTTAACAGTGTGGGTTTCTTTTTCTCTCTCTCTCTCCTGCACTGCCTGACCATGTGCTGCCTTTGTCTGTTCCTCTCCCTTTTAAAAGTGCTGTTTCTTTTTATTTTCTTCCTCCTCCAAAGTTCCAAAATAATACAACAGCATATAAAACAGCAATTGCTGCTCCTGGAATTCACCTCCAACACCTAAAATATCTCAAAAAAGGAGCAGCCTGTTACAGCCAGAGATTTTCCCATTCCTCCATCTTGGATTACTCAACTGTGCTAACCACTGAGCTCCCATCTCTCTCCACCCCCTCCCCAACTCCCACCCACTCCAATGTTGAAGTTGAAATGGCGTGGACAGTCACTCAGTTCAATAGTGATTAGAGATGGACAACAAATGCTGCAATATGAGAGTGCAGGGATGGTGTCCAGACACAGTTGGATAATGGCTGGGGCAGGAATGGGATGAGTTCGGATTTAGATATCAGGGTTGTGTGCCATCTAGATTCTTGGGAAATTGGAAGTTGTGTAGAGATGAGCTGATGTAAGATATTGTTCTGAAGATGTGGGTGTACTGTACCTTTAAGAGAATAAAAGCTAGCAGTGACAGCACCAAGTGTTCTCAATAAGACACAATGTAACATGTGCTCTAGCTACTGGGGTAGTTAGTTGCCTGGAAATGACAAAACAGATTCGAATTTGGCCAATCAGTTTAAATTATACCTCAAAAATACCAAATTCCAATCACATTTCAATTGAGTATATTGACAATCTTAAAAGCCAATGACACAATCCATTGCTTTGGGGTTTAAGACTAGGGAAAATTGAACAGTTGAGTGGAGAACTGCTGAATGCTGTAGGCTGCTAGTCAGAACTCTCTGAGAGGTACCTGTCTGGAGAAGGAGTTTGCACAGAGGAAAACCTCAACACTGACCTGGAGAGCCAATCTACCAACGAAGATAAAGAGAAGATGGGACCGCTGGCTGGTTTTAAAATGTGAATTTTCCTGTAAATCTTAATTGCGACTTTTATCGGACTAGCATTATAGAAGGGAAGGTAAAGATAGGTTAGAGAAAGGAGGTGTAAATAGTTGAGTTAATTATTCTCTGTTATACTTTAAAAGATAAAGTTGTTAATTTTTACTTTAAATAGTTCTAGGCCTCTTGAATTTTCACAGATTACTGCATGGGATAAATCTTCGCTTGTTGCTGGTTTTAAATTAAGAAGAAGGGTTTAGCTCACATCGTAACAGTTTGGGGGCTCATCCGGGATTTGAACTGGTTTTGACAGATTTGCATAGATTTGGGGGTATGAAAATTCCTAGCAGATTTAAGCCTAGCAGGTTAATGTCCTAGATATTTAAATAAAATGTAGGTGAGGCAATTTGTTTGCTTTCAGTGATTTGTGGTTGATTAAAATAGAAGTGAGAGAAATGGCTCTTGAAATTGCTAAAGAGGTTCTGGGATTTGAAGATGTTTCTCAAATTTGTCAAGAAAGTTTAGAAGGAAAGAGAAAAGCCATACGTTTGGAATTAGCCAAGAAGTAAGATTTGGGTTTAACCAGAGACAAAAGTAAAGCTGAAATTGTAAGGGGGTTACTCAGACACTGAGGTGCATCAGAGAAACATGCAAATGCAGTAGAGGTATAAAAACCTCAGCTATAATTGAGGAAAATGGAGTTAGAAGATAAACAAAGAGGGATGAAAGAGAGAGGGAGAGAGAAAGGAAAAGAGGGAGAGAGACAGAGAAAAAGTGGGAGAAAAGAGGAAGAGAGAGGAAAGAGAGAGAGAGAAAAGATTCTTGGCTGAGCAAAGAGAGATGAAAGGGAGAAAGGAAGAGAATTCCTAATGGAGCAAAACGAGAGACAATTTGAACTTGAGAAGTTGCGACTTCATCAGCAGCATCAAGTTAACAGGATGGAGATTAAATGTGGAGGTAGTGATATATTTAAATATGTTAACTCTCTATCACATTTTGATGAGAAAGATGTTAAAACCTTCTTTATTTCATGTGAAAAATTGGCAGATGGAGCGGTCTGAGGATTTATGGATAATGTTAGTTCAGACTAAACTAGTAGGCAGAGCCAATGGGTATTTGCCGTGCTGTCAGATGAGGGGTCAAGAGGTTATGAAGAGGTTAAACAGGCTATTTTAAGTGCTTATGAATTGGTACCAGAAGCATATATACAGCAGTTCAGAAACACAAAGAAGGAACCAGGTTAGACTTATGTTGAGTTTGAAAGAATTAAACATTGTCATTTTGATCAATGGGTGCGTGCTTTGAAAATAAATGGGACATTTGAGGCTCTTAGAGATATTATTCTGCTGGAGGAGTTTCAAAACTCACTTCCAGAGATGGTAAGAATTCACATGGAGAAACAGAAAGTTCAGGAAGTGAGAAGGGCAGCAGAAGTAGCAGATGAATACATGTTGGTGCATAAGACAATCTTCCAGCCAGAATTTTGTCCTGTGAGGGATAGAAGTTGAGAGAAGGGGAGGTCCTACACTATGAAACCGAGAGTAGAGAGCACTGGTAAGAAATTACCACAGGATAAAACAAAAGCTCAAGAGGGTGGAAAGGAGGTGAAAGGCCTCAAGTGTATCCACTGTAGTAAAGTGGAACAGTGCTGGTCGTTAAAGAAAGGCACTGTGGGAAAAGATATGGTAAAAGAAGCTAAGCCAGTGGCATTAGTGAAGGTAGTAAAGGAGACCCCAAGAAGAGTTAAGGAGCTGCAGGAGAGTGCACAGCCTAGGCAGGGGCTGGATATGGAGTTAGTACCTGATCTCTGCAAAGAAATTGCCTCTGTGGGTAAAGTTTACTCAGAAAGAATATGGGAAGAAGGACAAGAAGTTATAATTTTGAGAGATACAGGGTCTAACCAGTCGCCGGTAGTAAGAGATGAGCGAATATGCACTCTTCATGATCTGTTACCCGAGAGTGTGGTAATTTGTGGGATGGATGGACTGAAATTTAGCGTTCCCTCATGTGACATCAGGTTGGAGTGCCAACTTAAGACTGGGGAAGTTACAGTGGGAGTGACTGACAGAGTGTCAGTTCCAGGGATTCAGTTTGTCCTTGGGAATGATTTGGCAGGAAGTGGCATCACTTGTTGGAGAGAAGCCCAAGGAAGACCAAGAAACTGAGGAGTTAAAACAGAAATATCCTGGTAATCAGATCCCACTATCATAAGTCACAGCATGAAGCAAAACGTAAAGAGAAAGATGAAGGAGTTGAGGTTCAGTTAGTGGACACTCTGTTTGATGTAATGGTGCAGGAAAAGCCTGAACAGGCAGAGGGCCAGACAGAAGATCCTGAAAGACTAAGAGACTTGCAACAGCAAGACAAGACAAAGAACGAAGAAAATGTACAGCCCAGGAACAGGCCCTTCTGCCCTCCAAGCCTGAGCCGATCCAAATCCACTATCTAAACCTGCCATCCATTTCCTAAGCATCTGTATCCCTCTGCTCCCCACCTACCCATGCATCTGTCCAGATGCATCTTAAATGAATCTACCATGCCTGTCTCTACTACCTGTGCTGACAATGCGTTCCAGATGCCCACCACCCTCTGTGTAAAGTACTTGCCACGTTTATCCCTTTAAACTTTTCTCCTCTCACCTTGACCTCTCGTTATTAAGTCCCTCACACTTGGAAAAAGCTTATCTCTATCTACCCTGTCTATACCCTTCATGATTTTGTAAACCTCAATCAGGTCCCCCCTCAATCTCCTTTTTTCTAATGAAAACAATCCTAACTTAATCAATCTCTCTTCATAGCTAGCACCTTCCATACCAGGCAACATCCTCATAAACCTTGTCTGCACCCTCTCCAAAACGTCCACATCCTTTTGGTAATGTGGCGCCCAGAACTGTACACAGTATTCTAAATGTGGCTGAACCAATATCATTCCACATCTATCCTGTCAAGTCCCCTGAGAATTTTTTATGTTTCAATAATGTCACCTCTCATTCTTCTAAATACCAGCAACTACAGGCCCAATCTACTCAACCTCTCCCGTGTTAGGTGAAGGGGTAAATGTAGGGGAATGGGTCTGGGTGGGTTGCGCTTCGGCAGGTTGGTGTGGACTTGTTGGGCCGAAGGGCCTGTTTCCACACTGTAAGTAATCTAATCATAGCTAGCACCTTCCATACCAGGCAACATCCTCGTAAACCTTCTTTGCACCCTCTCCAAAGTATCCACATCCTTTTGGTAATGTGGCGACCAGAACTATACACAGTATTCTAAATGCTGTGAACCAATGTCTTGTACAATTTTAACATGACTTGCCAGCTCTTATACTCAATACCCCGTACAACGAAGGCAAACATACTTTATGACTTCTTGACCACTCGACCCACCTGTGCAGCAACCTTCAGGGTACAATGGACCTGAACTCCCAGATCTCTCAAGGCACTTCCGTTTACAGTATAGTTCGCTCTAGAATTAGACATCCCAAAATGCATCACCTTACATAAGCCTGGATTGAACCTCATCTGCCACTTCTCCATCCAACTCTCCAGTCTATCTATATCCTCCTATATTCTCTGACAGTCCCTTATGCTTTCTATTACTCCACCAATCTTTTGTCATCTGCAAACTTGCTGATCATACCAACAGTGCCCTTTTCCAGATCATTTATGTATATCACAAACAACAGTGGCCCCAGCACTGACCCCTGTGGAACACCACTGGGCACCTTTCTCCATTTCGAAAAACACCCTTCAACTACTATGTCTCCTGTTGCTCAACCAGTTCTTTATCCACCTAGCTAGAACACCCTGCACACCATGTGACTTCACTTTCTCCATTAGTCTACCAGGGGGAGCCTGATCAAATGCCTTACTAAAGTCCATGTATATGACATCAACAGCCCTTCCTTCATCTATCAACTTGGTCACTTCTTCAAAGAACTCTATTAAGTTGGTAAGGCACGATCTCCCCCGCACAAAACCATGTTGCCTATCACTGATAAGTCCATTCTTTTCCAAATATAAATAGATCCGATCCCTCAGTATCTTCTCCAGCAACTTTCCCACTACTGATGTCAGGCTCACTGGTCTGTAGTTACCTGGAATATCCGTACTATCCTTCTTGTACAGGGGGACAACATGAGCAACCCTCCAGTCCTCCTGCACCTCACCTGTATTTAAGGATGCTATAAAGATATCTGTCAGGACCCCAGCTACTTCCTGTCTTGCCTCCCTCAGCAACCTGGGATAGATCCCATCTAGTCCTGGGGATTTGTCCACCTTAATAACCTTTAGTCTACCCAAAACATCTTCCCTCCTTATGTCAGCATGATCCAGAGTAAACAAACTTCCATCTCTAATCTCAACATTCATCATGTTCCTCTCCTCAGTGAACACTGATGCAAAGTAATCATTCAGAATCTCACCCATTCTCTCAGGTTTAGAACGAAGGAAGGAACACAGCCTTCCTTTGTTATCCTTTAGTGGACCAACCCTTTCTCTAGTTACTCTCTTACTTTTTATATAAGAATAAAAGGCCTTGGGATTCTCCTTAATTCTGCTTGCTAAAGTTATTTCATGACCCTGTGGGAGGAAACCGGAGCACCCGGAGGAAACCCACGCAGACACGGGGAGAACGTGCAAACTCCACACAGTCAGTCGCCTGTGTGGAGTTTGCACGTTCTCCCCGTGTCTGCGTGGGTTTCCTCCGGGTGCTCCGGTTTCCTCCCACAGTCCAAAGATGTGCGGGTCAGGTAAATTGGCCATGCTAAATTGCCCGTAGTGTTAGGTAAGGGGTATATGTAGGGGTATGGGAGGGTTGCGCTTCGGCGGGTCGGTGTGGACTTGTTGGGCCGAAGGGCCTGTTTCCACACTGTAACTAATCTAACTACTCCAGACCCCTTTTAACCCGCTTAATTCCTCGTTTAAGATCAGTCCTACTCTCCCAATAATCCTCCAAGGCCTGTTATGTTCTTAGCTGCCTGGATCTTACGTATGCTTCCCTTTTCCTCTTGGCTAGCTGCACAATTTCTCCTGTCATTCATGGTTCACAAAGCTTGCCTTTCTTATCCTCTGTCTTCAAAGGGACATGCACCATCCTCAATCTATCTTTGAAAGCCTCCCACATATCAAATGTGGACTTCCCTTCAAATAGCTGTGTCCAGTCCACATTTCCCAGCTCCTGTCTAATTTTGATATAATTGGCCTTATATTAAAAGACAATAAAAGATATGTGGATGAGTACTCTGAAAAGGAGGTAGAGAATATTCCAAGGGGTTATTATCTGGAAGATAAAATCCTAAGATGGAAATTGAATTTAATTGAATTTATTGTCACGTGTACTGAGGCACAGTGAAAAGCTTTGTCTTGTGAGCAATACAGGCAGACCACAGAGTTAAATAGCTTAGATAAATAAATAATAGGCAAACTGCAGCAAACACAAAAGCACAGGTACAGGTGAATGTTTAGAGTTTGTGAATCCATTCAGTATTCTAACAACAGTAGGGTAGAGACTGTTACGAAACCGGCTGGTGCATGTGTTCAGGCTTCTGTACTTTCTCCCCGATGGTAGAGTTTGTAGAAAAACATTGCCAGGGTGGGATGGATCTTTGAGAATGCTGGCGGCCTTTCCTTGACAGCGGGCCTGGGAGATGGATTCTATAGTTGGGAGGTTGGCCTTTGTGATTCTCTGGGCCGAGTTCACCACTCTCTGTAACTGTCTCCGATCTTGAATGGTACAGTTGCCATACCAGGTAGTGATACATCCAGATAGAATGCTCTTGATGGGGCACCTATAAAAGTTGGCAAGGGTATTCACTGTCATACTAAATTTCCTCAGCTGCCTGAGGAAGAAGAGACATTGTTGGGCCTTTGTAACCGGTGGTGTTCACATGAAGAGTCCAAGAAAGCTTGTTGTGGATGATCGCTCCCAGGAGGTTGACATTCTCTACTTGTTCCACCTCTGTGCTGTTAATGGGTAGGGGACATGAGTAACATCCCACCGAAAGTCAATAATGAGTTCCTTGGTTTTGCCAACATTAAGAGCGAGATTGTTCTCAGTGCACCATTTTTCCAGGTCTTCCACCTCCCGTCTGTTTCATCACCATCTGAGATTCGACCGACTATGGTGGTGTCATCAGCGAACTTGTAAATGGCATTAGTCTGGTATTTGGCGACGCAGTCATGGGTATACAGTGAGTGCAGTAGGGGGCTGAGTACACACCCCTGTGAAATTCCAGTGTTGAGTGTCAGTGAGAATGAAATATTGCCCTCAATTTTCACTGATTGTTGGCTGTGGGTCAGGAAACTGAGGATCCAGTTGCAGAGAGTGGAGCTTAGTCCGAGATCACTAAGTTTAGTAATCAGTCTCGAGGGGATAATAGTGTTGAAGGCGGAATTGTAGTCAATGAGTAGGATTCTTACGTAACTGTTCTTGGTGTCAAGATGCTCTAGGGAGGAGTGAAGGGAAGTGATATGGCATCTGACGTGGATCTGTTGGTCTGATAGACAAATTGGAGTGGGTCAAGAGTAGTGGGGAGGCTGGAGTTGGTTAATGTCATTTCCAGTCTTTTAAAGCACTTCATGCCCACCGAGGTTAGGGCCACTGGGTGGTAGTCATTGAGACATGTTGCATGAGCTGCCTTAGGCACTGGGATGATGTTGGCCCTCCTGAAACAGGCAGGGACAGTGGCCTGCTGCAGGGAGAGTTTGAAGATGTCCAAGAAGACCTCTGTCAGGTGATCCGCGCATGCTCTGAGTGCACGGCCTGGTACTCCGTCTGGTCCAATCACATTTTTTGGAGTGATAGATAGGGAAACTGATCTGACCTCTGATGCAGTGACTATTGGGATAGGTTCGTCAGGACTTGTCAGGATAGGTGTTACCTCTCCGCCGAAATTCAGCTCAAAGCAGGTATAGAAGGCGTTGAAATGATCTGGGAAGGATGTGTCATTGTCTGCTAACTTGCAGATCTCTTTTTAGAACATGCGATGTCATTCAGTCCTTCCCATAGTCACCAGTGTCTGTCTGGGTCTCTAGTTTGGATCAGTATTGGTCCTTGGCTGTCTTAATGGTTCTATGAAGGTCATATTTGGATTTCTTATATTTGAGTGGGTCTCCTGATCTGAAGGCCTCACGCCTGGTTTTTAGCAGGTTCTGTATGTCCTGATTCATTCAGGGTTTCCTGTTGGGGAGCACCTGGATTGATGTCTTCGGTATACAGTCCTCCACATGCTTACTGATAAAGTCTGTGACGGTGGTAGCGTACTCGTCCAACGTACCTGTGGACTGTTTGAGATCACTAAGTTTAGTAATCAGTCTTGAGGTGAGATTCGAGGGGAGAATCAGCCCAATCAGCTGATTCCAAACAGCACCGGAGTTGATCCTTTGCCTCCTCCGACCAGCACTGGACCTGTATCCATGAGGGGGTCTCCTGCTTGAGCTTTTGCCTGTAAGCCGGGAGAAGAAACACGGCATTGTGGTCGGAGTTCCGGAATTGAGGGTGGGGGATGGAGCAGTAGGCATCCTTCACAATAGAAATGGAGACCACAGCAGGTTAGTGTAGAGGAGAAATGGACCAAAGTGCACCAGATTGTGTTGTCGATAACATACAGACAGGAAGTGTTACAGTACACATGAACTACCTGAAGGAGGTCACCTAGGGGTATGAAAGACTCAGGCTAAGGTACAAAAACATTTTTATTGGCCTGGAGTGCACAAGGATGTGGTTAACTTTTGCCGTAAGTGTCAAATAGTAGGGAAGCCACAGGCGGTAATAAAACCAGCCCCTTTTGTTGACAAATCCCACATTTGAAGAACTTTTCATGTGGGTTATCATTGATTGTGTAGGTCCAATCCCGAGAACTAAGAGTTGGAACCAGTATTTATTAGCCATAAAGGATGTGTCTCCCAGATTTCCGGAGGCAATTCTATTATGGAGTATAAAGGCAATAAGGGTAGTAGAGGAGTTAGTAGCTTTCTACCCAGTGTGGGCTACCCAGAGAGATTCAGTTGGACCAAGGGTCAAATTTTACCGCAAGGCTGCTTAAGAAGGTTTGGTATACAGCACTTTAAATTCAGTGTGTATCATTCTGAATCCCAGGGAGCTTTAGAAAGTTGGCATCAGACCTTGAAGACCATGTTGAGAGCATATTATCAGGATTACCCGAGTGATTGGGACAAGGGTGTCTCATTCATATTGTTTGCCATTAGAGATGCCCCAAATGAATCTACTCAGTTCACTCCATTTGAGTTAATATTAGGGCATGAAGTGAGAGGCCCTTTGAAATTAATTTTAAAAAAATTAACTGGACAAAAGGCGGAGATCTTGCATTTAGATAATGTATCGGAAGTGAGCGAGAGATTAAATCGAATGGGTGATTTAGCTAAACAGCACCTAAAGAGGGCACAATGTAGAATGAAGCTGGTGGCAGATAAAAGCTCTGAGACTCGGACGTTTTCCCGGGAGGATATTATGTTAGGACTGTTACCAGTGATAGAAGATCCCTTCAAAGCCAGGCTTAGTGGTCCCGATCAAATTGAGAAAAAATTGAGTCAGGTGAATTATTTAGTAAAGATGCCAGACAGAAAAAAAAGGTATCGAGTATGTCATGTGAATATGTTGAAGTTGTATTATACCAGAGAGAACTGGAGAAACAGGTGTTAGTTACTGCCCCACAGGGTAAGGAATCAAATCCAGATGATGTGGATTTTGAGGTGCCTCAAAATAGATTAAGAAATGAAGAAGGCCTTGAGGAGTGGGATAGGTTAGTGAGCGATCTGTCTCAGGAGTAAAAAGTGAGGTCTGCAGATGCTGGAGATCAGAGCTGAAAATGTGTTGCTGGTTAAAGCACAGCAGGTCAGGCAGCATCCAAGGAACAGGAAATTTGACGTTTCGGGCCAGAGCCTGACGAAGGGCTCTGGCCCGAAATGTCGAATTTCCTGTTCCTTGGATGCTGCCTGACCGATCTGTCTCAGGAGCATAGAATGTGGCTGAAAGGTTGTTACAGCAGTATAAGGATATATGTAAGAATCAGATGGGGAGGACTAATGTTATTGTACACAAAGTAGATGTAGGGAATACTGCTCCGATAAAACAACACCCCTATTGGCTTAATCCTCTCAAAGTCAGACAGGTCTAGATAGAGGTGGAGGCCATGCTCAATTGGGACATCATCAAACTGACCCAGAATGAGTGGACATCGCTGAGCGTGTTAGTTCCCAAAACAAACGGGACTCAACAATTCTGCCGTTACAAAATCGGACTCATATCCAATTCCTAGATTGGAGGACAGTATCGAGAATGTTGGACAAACCAGTTACATCACCAAGTTTGACTTAATGTGTGGTTTCTGGGAGGTACCTTTATCTGAGTCGGTGAAAGAAATTTCCGCGCTTGTAACACCAAATAGGCGATATCAGTTGAAAGTGATGCCCTTCGGAATAAAGAACACACCCACTACATTCCGAAGACTCAGGAACAGAGTTGTGGTTGGGTTAACAAACTGTGTGGTCTATTTAGGTGATGTAGTGATCTTTAGTAAGTCCTGGAAAGATCACATGGTACAGTTGGCAGAGCTCTTTGAATGACTATGAGAAGCAAAACTGGTGATAAACTTAAATAAAACAATTTGAGAAAGCAGAGGTGACGTTCTTGGGACAAAGCATCGATCATGGAGGGTTGATCCCACGGAACACAAAGAGGAAGGCCATCGAGAATTTTCCATGACCAACCTTTAAGAAAAATGTGCTTTGTTTCTTAGGATTCCAAACCTCAACAATGTGGTGGCACCGTTAACCGATTTGTTGAAGAAGAACACAAAGTTTTGGTGGACAGAACCAGGCCAGGAGGCATTCAACCATTTGAAATCAATATTAACCACCAAGCCAGTTTTAGCAACACCAAACTTTTCAAAATCTTTTAATGTCGCCATCGATGCTAGTGACATTGGAGTTGGAGTTGTACTCGTACAGGAAGGTGAGGATGGAATTGAACTGCTAGTTGGTTACATTTTGAAGAAGATGAACATCCATCAAAGGAAATGCTCTCTGATTGAAAACGAACAATTGAGTTTGGTACCAGCCTTAGAGCATTTTAATGTGTCTGTCACAAGCAATGTGTCGGAGACGGTAGTGTACACGGATCACAATCCACTTACATTCTTAGAACGCTTTAAGGACAAGATGAGACTATTTCATTGGAGTCTTATGTTTCAGACTTTTAATTTAAAAATCATACATGTTGCGGGTTGGAAGACTGTAATCACAGATGCATTATCGTGGATTTAATTGATGGAGTTTACATGAGATTTGTCTTTATTTAATGCTGTATATATACAGGTATATGAGAAGAGGTTAAGGTGAACTTATATGAAAGTTATCTATATGTTAGGGTAATGTGTTTAAAAAGAAAAGAAAGAAAATGAAGCCTTTTTTTCATTATGATGATTCATTTTTTTCTTAAGCAGGGAGGTGTTATGAAGATGTGGATGTACTGTACCTTTAAGAGAGTTAAAGCTAGCAGTGACAGCACCAAGTGTTCTCAATAACACACAATGTAACATGAGCTCCAGCTACTGGGGTAGCTAGTTGCCTGGACACAACAAAACAGAAGCAAATTTGGTCATCAGTTTAAATTATACCCCAAAAATACCAAATTCCAGTCACGTTTCAACTGAGTATATTGACAATCTTAAAAGCCAATGACACAATTGGATGCTTTGGAGTATACGACTGAGGAAAATTGAACAGTTGGGAGGAAAACTGCCATCGACCAACAGCTGGAGGCTGCTAGTCAGAACTCTCTGAGAGATACCTGTCTAGAGGAGTTTGCACAGAGAGAAACCTCAACACTGACCTGGAGAGCCAATCTACTGATGACTGGTTTTAAAATTTGAATTTTCATGTAAATCTTAATTGGGAATTTTATCAGACTAATACTGTAGTAGGGAAGGCAAAGATAGGTTAGAAAAGGAGATGTAAGTAGTTATGAGTTAATAATTCTCTGTTGTACTTTAAGAAATAAAGTTACTTTTACATTAAACAGTTCTTGGCCTCTCGAATTTTCATAGATTAGTGCACAAGATAAATCTTTTCTGTGTTGCTGGTTTATATTAAGCAGGAGGGTTTAGCCCGTATCAGAACAATATTGACGAGGTGCAAGCACAGGGAAAATGGACATCCACTACACAATGGCGAGATTCTGAAATCGCCACTTACAACATAAGGGAACATTATGATTCTAAAATCAGAAGAGAAAATGCTGGAAAATCTCAGCAGATCTGGCAGCATCTGTAAGGAGAGAAAAGAGCTGACATTTCGACTCTAATTGACCCTTTGTCAAAGCCTTTGTCACCTTTGACAGAGGGTCAGTTAGACTCGAAAGGTCAGCCCTTTTCTCTCCTTACAGATGCTGCCAGACCTGCTGAGATTTTCCAGCATTTTCTCTTTTGGTTTCAGATTCTAGCATTCGCAATAATTTGCTTATATTATGATTCTAAATTTTTCTTTCTCTCTTAACTTTCTTGAGATTACTCACTGCATTCCAAGGAGGGGAAGTTCTGCTCAATACAATCAATAAAATATTCACAAACACTTATCCAGATGTCCACTCTCACCTGCATACGCTTACATTCCCAAATGCAATCAACTGTTTTCTTTGTTCATGAGATGTGAACATTGCTGGTTAGCATTTATATCCCTTACCTAATATTTTTTATTGCAAAAATATAATTTATTCATAAAAAGTCTTTATGTACATTAACAAGTACTAAAGCAGTTCTGTACAGTATTTGTGTATCTGACACCCCCTAAAATAGGAAAGACCAAAGTTATTTCTCACTTATGTAGGACACTGTTTACACCTGTCTGAGACACCAAGAGGGTATGAGAACTGGACAGACCCCCATTATACTTTGGCAGAAAGACTTTAGACAGAGGTCTTTCCCCACTGCGCCTTGGTGGCAGCTTCCCCAGGCTTTACTGTGTTCCTCAGCATGTAGTCCTGGACCTTGGAATGTGCCAGTGTGCAACACTAGAAGAGTACCAGGTTTCGGGCAGACCAACCCTTTCACCGGGTTGATGGTCCTCCAGGTGCTGTCAATGTTTGTCTCATTGTGTGTCCTGGGGAAACAGACCGTAGATCACAGAGTCCTGTGTCATGGAGCTGTTCGGGATGGACCTCAACAAAAACCACTGCATCTTCCTCCAGACTTCCTTTGCAAAGGCAGATTCCAGCAGGAGGTGTGTGACAGTCTCTACTCACCCCTCGCAGCCACTCTGAGGGCAATATGTGGTGGCACACAGAGACCTAGCATACATGAAGGATCTCATGGGCAGTGCCTTTCGTACCACCAGCCAAGCAATGTCTTAGTGTTTGTTATAAAGGTTCTGGTGATGGAGCATTTTGCCAAATGACTCTGACAGTCTGCAGACCAACATATCCCACCCTCTCCTTTTCCCACAGGTGGTCAAAGGTGTTTCTCTTTGCAAATTTTTCCATGAGGGACAGATGATACAGGATTCTGGATCAGTGGTGCTGGAAGAGCACAGCAGTTCAGGCAGCATCCAACGAGCAGCGAAATCGATGTTTCGGGCAAAAGCCCTTCATCAGGAATAAAGGCAGTGAGCTGGCAGCATGGAGAGATAAGCTAGAGGAAGGTGGGGGTGGGGAGAGAGTAGCATAGAGTACAATGGGTGAGTGGGGGAGGAGATGAAGGTGATAGGTCAGGGAGGAGAGGGTGGAGTGGATAGGTGGCAAAGGAGCTAGGCAGGGCAGGTAGGACAAGTCCGGACAAGTCATGGGGACAGTGCTTAGCTGGAAATTTGGAACTAGGATGAGGTAGGGGAAGGGGAAATGAGGAAACTGGTGAAGTCCAGATTGATGCCCTGGGGTTGAAGTGTTCGGGGGGGAAGCCAGTCCAACAGTTCGGAGTGTTCTGTGGCAACGAAGCCAGACCCATCCTTCACAACATCGGGGACAGGTAGAACCTTAGTACATAGTGACGCTTGGTGTTTGTGTACCGAGGGTGTTGGCACAGCTTGATGCAGCTACACACAAAGATGACCATCAGGATGAGGGCATCCTTGGGTACATTCTCCCCTGCTCCATCGGAATCTTTATGACTCCATGTCCAACAGCCATAAAGACTCTGAGCAGGAGCAGCAGGGTAGGTTAAGAATGTCTACATAAGTTCCCCTATAGCTGCAGAGTATCAGTTGTCTGTTAAGCAAATCAGTTTGAAATCTTCAAATAAATTGAACCTACACTACTTACCAATCCAGTATCAGAGCTGTAATTCTGTCTCAAGGAAAAATACACAAGAAAACGAGTCACAGGATCAGGAAGTGCTGTTGAAAAAGCTTTGGTGCATATCTGTTGTGCACCTCGTAGATGGCTACGCACTCCCTCTGCCAGCAGTGCAATGCTGCCAGAGGGAGTGAATGAAGATGGTGGATGGTCTGCTTTGTCCTGGATCATGTTAAACTTCTTGAGTGTTGTTAGAGTTGCACCCATTCAGTAAAGTGGGATTATTCCATCACACTCCTGACTTTCCAAGCCTTGTCGATGGTGGACAGGCTTGGAAAGTCAGGAGGTGAGTCAGGAAATCAGGAATTCCAAGTGAGTTAATTGCCACGGTATTCCTAGCCTCTAACCTGGGGTCTTGTAGCCATTTGTAAATATTTATAGCTGGTCCAGTTCAGTCTCAGGTCAATGGTAAGCCTCAGGATGTGGATGATGGGGGATTCAGCAATGGTAATGTCATTAAATGTCGAGGGGAAATTGTTGAATTCTTTCATGTTGGAAATAGCCACTGCCTGGCACTTGGACAGTGCCACTTATCAGTCTGAGCTTGAATTGTGTCCAAGTCTTACTGTGTATGGACACCAATCAGTTTAATTTCAAAGGAGTTGTGAATGGGACTGAACATTCAGTGATCATTGGTATTCATCTCATTTGTATACACAGACAGTCACACACAGTCAGGCACACGCACTCATAAACACACATACACATACATACACCCATTAAGACCCGCACACTGACAGACATAGACATAAACTTATAAACGTGCACACAGCCACACACATACACATACACTCATAAACACACGCACACACAGGTGTATACTCATAAACACACACATACAGCCACACACACAGACATACACTCATAAACATGCACACACATACGCACACAGACATGCAATCATAAACACTCACACACAGCCACACACAAAGACATACATTCATAAACACACATTCACATACACACAGACATATATTCATAAACACACAGATATACACTCATAAACACGCATACACAGCCACACACAAAGACATGCACTCATAAACATGCACGTACACCGACATGCACTCATAAACACTCACACACAGCCACACACAAAGACATACATTCATAAACACACACGCACACATGCACTCACAGACATATATTCATAAACACACAGACATACGCTCATAAACACACATACACAGCCACACACACATACATTCATTAACACACACACACATACACACATGCACTTATAAACACTCACACACAACCAAACGCACACACATACACACACATGCAGACACATACACATACATGTACTCAAGTGCATGCACTCACATGCACTTACTCCCACTGGTTCATGGCCACTCTAATACACACGGATACGCACACATTGCATCCTCACACAATGTCACATGTCTGTGCACACTGAAGAGGTGGAAAATACACAGACCGGCCCCCACATGTGCATATAGTCACACGTACCCTGCCATCACATCTAACACATGAATGGGCCAGTACACACTTGTCTGTACATCAGAATGCTTGCAGCGCGTGCGTGTGCGTGACTCTGTGTGTGTGGGTGTGTGTGTGTGGGGGGGTGTGTGTACGTGCGTGCACTCAGATGGTGGACGGGGTGGGATTGGGGGGTGGTCAGATGAGAGGGAGAATCACCTGACTCCCTGTGCCGTGCACAATGCTGCTGGCTCCTCTGAAGCTGTGAGTGTCTCCATCATCCCTGCAGCACACAGCCTGCTCTCGATCTGCAGCAGCAGCAGCCAAGAGGCAAGCAAGCAGCTCGGCTTGCGAAGGGGAAGGAGGCAGCCGCAATGGCAGTGCTCAGCTCGGGAGCTGGGAGCAGGGTCCGAGTTCTGCCGATGGAGAAGGAAATGCACACGCCTTTGCGAAGACTCAGCAGTGAAGCCTTGTTGGAACGTCGATCACCAAAGACTGGCAGGAATCAGCCAGTGGAAAGGGATCATCAACAGCCTAATAGCACAGAAATAGCTCGCGACAATGGGATTTTATTTCTCCCGTTCCATATTCTCCAGCACCTGTGAGGTTCGGCTGCGCTCATCGATTATTAACCACATCCCTCTCAGGATGAAGGAACTCTGTGAGAGAGGAGGGGGGGTAGCAAGGGTGGTGCTGACGGGCTGGAATCCTGGATCTTGCCCATTTTCTCTTTCTGTCTCCTGCCTTGTTTGTCTCATTTTCCTCGGCCTGCCCTCACACATACAAACACACTCTCTCTCTCATACACACACGCACACAAACACAGACACACAGACACACACACACACAGACACACACGTACACAAACACAAACACACACACACACAAACACAGACACACACGCACACAGACACACACGCACACAAACACAAACACAAACACACACGCAGACACACACTCACACACACACACACATACACAAACACACACACACACACACAAACACAGATACATATACACACATGCACATAGACACACGCACACACACACACACACACACACAGACACACACACTCACACGCACACACAGACACACACACACACACACGCGTGCACACATTTACGCAAAGAAATCAGGTCAGGCACTATACTGCAAGCTGCAGATATTTAAAGTGACATCTGTGTCTGGATATTTTGTTGATGAAAAGCGACACACTGTTGACCTACTTCAAGTCTGTCGTACATTCACAAAAATTCGTAAATGGCTCCCCTAATTGCACAGGAGTTTAGAAGGTCCAGAATCCACTGCAGTGAGGGAGTGCTGAGTTGCTGTGGCTGCGTATTGCATTGGTGAAGACAATCAAGCCTGAGCATTCATCTTCAGAGGATTACTGGGTGTCTGACTCTCCTTCAACACATATCCTTTTTCACTAAGTGCTTTTCCACCCTGACGTTCTTCCTCGTTTTCTATTCACTCTTTCTTCCCCTCTCCCAAGCAGACCTGATCGCAAGTGCGGAAACAGAAAAGGAGATGTCATTGGAGGAACAAATGTAACAAATAGAATGGTGTCCGGACATGAAGATTTAACTCATTCAGCAATGAGCTGCTAGGAAGTGAGGAATCAAGAGTGAGGATAAGGGAAAGTGGGCAGTGTGAGGGCGAGGGAGTGAAGATGAGTATGAGGGGGAGATGGAAAGGGGAATGAAGGTGATGGGGGACCTGATGAGGGATTGATGATGAGGGAGGGAGGGTGGGCAGGGAGGAAGGAATAGTGATAGAGACGGAGAGAGAATTGTGGCTGGGGGAAGGAGGACTGAGGAAGAGGGAGAGTAGATAGGGATGGGGGGGGAACGAGTGGAGGAGGTGGATAGTGAATGAATGTGAGAAGAGGAGAGTTAGAATGGGACAGGGAGAATCCAGAAAGGAAGGTGCAAAGGGGGTGAGAGAGGGCAAAAGGCTAGCATGGGCTGAATTGTGTGAGTGAGTCAGAGCAACGGTGAGAGAGGGATGAGGAGAAAGGAGGGAGGGGTGAATGAGTTAATGAGGGTGAGAGAGGGAGGGTGTGGTGTCAGGATGAGGGCGATTGGGGATAAGATAGGGGATTGGGATAAGGGAGAGAAAGATGTTAGCAAGGGAGAGGGAGCAGTGAGCCTTGGGTTAAAGTGGAAACAGAAATGCTGGTAAGGGGTAAGATGGTGAGTGAAATGGAGGTTGAAGGGGAGGGGTTGAGGGATGGGAAATGGGATGGGGAGCTGCAGTGAAGGTGAGGGAGAGTGTGGAATGGATGTCTGAGAGTGGAATGGATTCAGTTAGGGTTGGGAGTGGAGCAGTGTGGAGATGAGGCAGGGCCACTGGGGATAAAAGCTGATGGCCAGGTTTGGAAATGAGTCGAAAATCTCAAACAGCCTTGAGATTGCAGCGAGATCATGGCGGGAGCAGTGAGGCGGTGTAACCCTGGTGCTGGTTAACCCTTTGCATGCTGGTTAACATCACTGGCTTATCAAAGACGTGTGAGAGAGGACTATTTGAATAACTAACCCGGGTTGGGGGGGTTGGGGGGTAGCAAGGATGGAACTATCAGGACTGGCTGGGCTTAACCAGAGAAACATGAATAAATAAATTCACCATTTCACACTCGCCTGATTTATTTTGAAGAGAGATTTTGAGTTGTGCTGTGACGATATCCTCTCAGGGGAGTGCTGGGGTCGAGAGCCTGTCCACTGAGAGGTTTCTGTTATCCAAATAGGCTAGACATCCCTCACTTCCAAATAAAATCAAAACTGAGGTGAAATATCCCACAAGACTGAAATATAATCATCTCTGTCTGTGCATTGGCTTCCCCGTCCAGACCAGGCAGCATTGTTTGTCTCCGAGGAATCCCCCCACCTCTGGGTGAGGAGATTATTGAAGAGAGCATTGAGTCATAGAGACATACAGCATGGAAACAGACCCTTCGGTCCAACCTGTCCATGCTGACCAGATATCCTACGATAATCTAATCCCATTTGCCAGCATTTGGCCCATATCCCTCTAAACCCTTCCTATTCATATACCCATCCAGATGCCCTTTAAATGTTGTAATTATACCAGCCTCTACCAGTTCCTCTGGCAGCTCATTCCATATATGCACTACCCTAAGCAGGAATGGTTGCCCCTTGAGCCCCTTTTAAATTTTTCCCTTCTCACCTTAAACCTATGTCCTCTAGTTTTGGACTCCTCTACCCCAGGGAAAAGACCTGGGGTGACCCCTCAGCCTCCAAACTCCAGGGAAAATAGCCCCAGCCTATTCAGCCTCTCCCTATAGCTCAAACCCTCCCACCCCAACAACATCCTTTTAAATCTTTTCTGAACTCTTTCAAGTTTCACAACATCTTTCCTATAGCATGGAGACCAGAATTGAAAGCAGTATTCCAAAAGTGGCCAAACCAATGTCCTGTACAGCTGCAACACGACCTCTCAACTCCTATCTCAGTGAAAACTGATAAAAGCAAGTATACCAAATGTCTTCTTCACTATCCTATCTACATGCAATTCTACTTTCAAGGAACTATGAACCTGTACCCCAATGTCTCCTTGTTGGGCAACACTCCTCAGGTCCTTACCATTAAATGTAGACGTTCTGCCTTGATTTATGTTTCCAAATTGTAGCACCTCATATTTATTCAAATTAAACTCTATCTGCCACTCCTCAGCCCATTTGACATTCTGATCCTGTCTGAGGAAGGGTCACTGGACACAAAACATTAACTCTGATTTCTCTTCACAGAGGCTGTCAGATTTGCTGAACTTTTCCAGCTATTGCTGTTTTGTGCCATAGAATCCCCAGTGAAAGAGGCCATTCAGCCCATCTAGTCTGTACTGAGATACACCCTGCACCTTGCTGTGGTTAACCCATGCATTTCTGGACACTAGGCACCATTTAGCATGGCCAATCCACCTAACCTGCACATCTTTGGACTATGGGAGGAAACTGGAGCAAACCCACACAGACAAGGGGGGAACGTGCAAATTCCACACAGACAGTTGGCTGAGAGTGGTATTGAACCAAAGTCTTGGGCACTCTGAGGCAGCAATGCTAACCACTGAGCTACTTAATGTCATAACACTGTGACCAGCTGCCTAGTCCAAGGAGCATTCCTCATAGACCAGGTTAGACTCATCCTAACATCGAGGTGTCTCATGGCATTGTTTTGGGCTGAGTGGGGCCACTCAGTTGAAGAGAGAGGCAGGTAGGATATGCTGGAGAGTCAGCGTCGAAAAGTGTGGCGCTAGTAAAGCATAGCAGGTCAGGTAGCATCCGAGGAGCAGGAGAGTCGACATTTTCGGCATAAGCCCTTCATCAGGAATTCCTGGTGATGAGCTTATGCCCGAGAGATGACCGGTGTTTTATTTGACAAGGAAGTGACATATCTTGTGTCACTTTCAGGCAGTGACACACCTTGTGTTCATATCAAACAATTCTCGACCTTAGTTTCTAACCAATGAAGCACTCTCTCTCCTCAGTGTTGTGATGGGAGCCAACAAAGCAGCCAATGTGGACACAGCTAGTTTTTGTTATTCATCCAGGAGTTCTGGGCATCACTGGCAAGGTGAGCATTTATTGTCCTAATTGCCCTTGAGAGCAATTCAGAGTCAGCCACATCACTCTGGGTCTGGAGTCACACGTATGCCAGACCAAAGGGTGGCAGATTCACTTCGCCTACAGGGCAATATTGAACCCAACTTATTTTTTTTGTGTGACAAGCAGTGATGGTTTTGTGGTCAGCATTACTGAGGCCAGTTTTCGATTTCAGATTAATTGGAGCAAAATTGCACAAACTGCCTGGGGTGGGAATTGAACACATCTCCTGTGGATCAGTGCATGAACTGCGGCTGTTCAAGAAGGCAGTTCACTCCCACCTTCCAAATGGGCAATAAATGCTGGCCCACATCCTGTGAATTAATAAATGGAAAATGTAGCATGGGCCTGTGGATTACTGGCCCGGTGACACCATTGTGTCCTCTCCCCTGTTGTGAAAAGCAGGTTACTAAGATCCTACATGTGTACCTTGTCTGACAGCAAACTGAGAGTGGCAGTGCATTCAATCCTCTTCAGAAGCATCTCATCCTTCAGTGCTGCATTTGGGCAAGTTGGTGGCATGCAGATCATGTGACTGAATCAATAAGATCATGGGACTGTGAGTTCAAATCCTGATGTGGTACGGGTGAAATTGGAATTCAGTGAAAATCCAGTGTTAAAGGCTAGCCAATTGGTGGCCATGAAACCACTGCCTATTGTCATAAAAGCCCATCTGGTTCACTGATGCTGGTTAAGGAAGGAAATCTCCTGATCCGACTCCAGAGACAGCAATGTGATTGACGCTCAACTGCCTCTGAGCAATTAGGGATTGGTAATAAATGCTGGACTACCCAATGATGCCCATAACTCAGGAGCAGGTATTTTTTTTTAAAAAATGAGTTCTTTAGAAATATTAAGAGTTTACCTTGACTTGCCAATTCATAAGGGCCTCTGAACAGTCCCTCAGGTGAGAATAAGAAAGCATTACTTTTAGGAGATAATGCATTATAAAACCCCCAGCACAATTTCCTGTGCTATGTATCCCAAAGTCTGCTTCTAGGGGGCAAAGAAGGGAGGTACAGAGTTCTTAAGGCTCTTTCTTTGACTGAATCCTGTTACACTGATGTTTCTCAGTGTTACACTGTAGCTCTGGAACCCAAAGAAAGGTTCATTTGGTGGAAAAGTTGAATATTGCCAGAGCAGAGTTCTGACTGGACAGTAGTTGAACCAGTCACAAGAAGCCAAGAGGTCAACAAAGCTAGTGCCAGGGTTTGGGATGTGGGCATTACCAACATTCGTTGCTCAGAATCGACCCCCCACATTGGTGTGGGTCTGTAGTCACATGTAGTCCAAACCAGGTAAGGGCAGCAGTGTCCTTCCCTAAAGTGGAGATTGGGCTGGGGTGGACAAGGTCAGAAGTCACACGACACCAGGTTATAGCCCAACAGGTTGGTTTGAAGTCACAAGCTTTTGGAGAACTGCTCTTTTGTCAGGTTAAGTATCATTTCTGGTTCACTAAAGGACATTAGTGAACCAGATGGATTTTTCCCCAATAATCAACAATGGATTCATGGTCATCATCAGATCTTATTGCCAAATTATTATTGAATTCGAATTCTACTGTGACAGGATTGGAACACAGGTCCCCAGAATATGACCGTGGTCTCCAGGTTAATAGTTTAGCAATAATGCCACTAGGGTGACAGATGCACATTTGTATTGAGTCTTTCTGTGTCATGGATGGTTGCAAAGAGCTTGGGCAAAGCTATAGAGCATCTGAAAGAAAGAGGGGGTAAGGTAGGTGGAGGGGTTTAGTGAAATAATGCAATAGTAACAACAACAACCAGATTTTATATTGCACCTTTGACATGGCAAAAGAAATCAGGGCATTTTGCAGGAGCATCATCAAACACTGACACTGAACTACATTAGGTGTAGGTGTTAAAATAGATGAGTCATCAGATACAGAGGCATGTCTTATTTGTCGACTTTCAACACCCTACTATTAGCGCCTGTGTCTTTAGCTGTCCGGGCTTCAGCTTTTTGAGACAATTGTGGCATAATGGCAATGTCTCTGGACTGATGGAATTAATACGTGCAGAATTGAAAAATAGCTGCAAAAATAGTGACTATGAGAACTATCAGTGCATGTTGTAAAAGCCCACCTGGTTTACTAATGTCCTTTAGGGAGGAGATCTGCTGGCTTTACCTGGTCTGGTCTACATGTGACAGCAATGTAGTTGACTGAAATGTGCTGGCCAGCCACTCAGTTCAAGGGATCACCAACAAATGTGGGCGGTACGGTGGCACAGTGGTTAGCACTGCTGCCTCACAGCGCCTGAGACCCGGGTTCAATTCCCGACTCAGGTGACTGACTGTGTGGAGTTTGCACGTTCTCCCCGTGTCTGCGTGGGTTTCCTCCGGGTGCTCCGGTTTCCTCCCACAGTCCAAAGATGTGCGGGTCAGGTGAATTGGCCATGCTAAATTGCCCGTAGTGTTAGGAAAGGGGTGTATGTAGGGGTATGGGTGGGTTGCGCTTCGGCGGGTCGGTGTGGACTTGTTGGGCCGAAGGGCCTGTTTCCACACTGTAAGTAATCTAATCTAATGTACAAAAAAAAAATGTCGTGACATCCAGTAGACAATTAAAGAGAAATACTCTGGAATTTCTTCCTTGATCTCTCTCTCTCTCTCCTCCTTTAAGATGCTGCTTGGAATCTACCACAAGACCAACCTTGTGAACACCCAGTAGCTTCCACGTGGCCCAACATCAAATGTATTTATTATTTTTGCTTTCTTGCAGGTGCTACTTCAATGTGAGTTGTTGTTGAAGTTAAAGGGGGGGATGTCAGGATTGCAACCTTAACCATGTTTCCTGAGGCACAGCTACATCCTCTCTCACATGTAAACCTTCAAAATCCTGTTGTGCCCTTGAGCTTACATTGAAGGGAGCACCCAAAATTGAAAAAACAAGTCTTTTATAACACAGGGACATATCCTTCCAGTTCACACAGCAATGAGTTCCGTACACTCAATACTGCTATCCCAATCAATACTTGGAATGTCATTTGTGTCAGAAGGTCAGTGAGTAATTGTTTGTTTGAAACTCCCTGGCTCCCAAATCCTGGTTGCACTGTTGCTGAGGATTGTATGGTTTCCAAGTTTGGGAAATGTCTGAGACATGAACGTCTCTGATCTTCCATATGTTACATTTAAACAAGGCTCCATCTGGAGTGCCATTTTCTCTATTTCTGTCCTCATTGTTGCTTGCTGTTGGTGCCAGGCCCTGGGACACACACTGTAATCACAGTCCTTTAAAGAGGAATTTCCAAGATTTTGACCCAGCGACAGTGCTATATGCTTTCTAGTCTGGATGGTGTGTGTCTTGGAGGGAGAATTGACAGAGTGGCGTTCCCATCTTCCTGCTGCCTTGTCCTTCTGAAAGGTTCTAGGCTGGAGTTCTGCACTGGCTTGAGCTGGGTTTCAAATTGCTTTCACAAAATGTTGGCTTCTTACATTTATCACGCTCACTCACTGGGAAGTCAGGTAGATGATGGAAACAATCTTGGTGCTGCATCATAACCACTTCCTGGCAGAGACCTGAAACCAATACAGAAACAATTGACATTGCCTAGAAGGTGTTCCCTCGGATAACATAAGCTCTCTACCTATCGGGAGAGAAATCTCTGTCTCAACACAAGTAATACTGCAGGTATCTCCTAAAGAGTGAATTGTATTGTTCAGAATGAGGTCATTTGGACCACCATCATAACAGAATTAACCAACTCGTCTCACTTCCTCGCACTTCCTTGGCGAACTGCAAATGTTTCCTTTTCAAGTATTGATATAATTTGATTCATTGAAAGTTACATGTGAATCTGTTCCCCTGCACCCTTTCAGGAAGTGCCTTAACAACTTACTGAATAAAGTAAATTATCCATCTTCTTCCTGCCTTTCTTCTTGTATCCATTGCGTTAAGTCAGTGTGCTCTCGTTACTAAAACCTTGCCAGTCATAACACTCATTTACTCGATTAAATTATCTCGTGTGTTTGAATACTTCAATTACATTTCCATATAATTTGGTGGGCTACAGCTATATTTCGGCAGAGTGGTCGTGTCACTGGGCTAGTAATGCAGAGGTTTTTGCCTGAAACGTCGACTCTCCTGTTCCTCAGATGCTGCCTGACCTGCTGTGCATTTCCAGCACCACACTCTCGACTCTAATCTCCAGCGTCTGTAGTCCTCACTTTCACCTTGACGGGCAGAATGGCCTCCTTCTATTATCTTTCACCCATAATTTTATGACCTTTGGTATTGACTATTCCAATACTCTCCTAGCTATCCTTCTAATATTCACCTCCAACAAACATAAATCCATCTAAAGTTCTGTTGCACATATCCTAATTTTATTCAAGTCCCCTTCACCCATCACCCCTGTCCTTACTTTCAAGGAGGAGAAAATGAGGACTGCAGATGCTGGAGATCAGAGTCAAGAAGTGTGGTGCTGGAAAAGCACAGCCGGTCAGGCAGCATCCGAGGAGCAGGAGAATTGACATTTCGGGTATAAGCCCTTCATCAGGAATGTGGGGGAGACCCAAGGGGGCTGAGAGATAAGTGGAAGGGAGGGGGGTTGGGACGAGGGGGAAGGAGCTGGGAATGCGATAGGGAGATGGAGGTGGGGGTGGTGGTGATGGGGATGGGGGGTTACTGGTTTCAAGGCAGATTGTGACCTAACTCCATATACTGTATACCTGCCTTTGGCCCATATCCCTTAACACCTTTGTTGAACAGAAACTTACCTTAGATTTGAAATTAACGATCCTGCAGCGACTGCTGTTTATATCAACCTGAAACATTAACCCTGCTTCCCTCTTCACAGCTCCTCCTAGACCTGCTGAATCTTTCCATCAGCTTGGCTTTTATTTCAGATTTTCAGCATCTGCAGTATTTTGCTTTGGTTTTGTTTTGGGTTCAGAGGTCATGTGATTTGACTTGAATCGCTGCATCAGTTCACAAGTTTGGGGGAACCGATATAGACCATCAAACAACATTCCAGCCCATTCACAGACTGAAGGAATGCTGCACTTTCAGATGATAAACTGGCGTTCCAGCTACCCTTTCAGATAGACAGAGAGGCCCTGAGGCTGCTATTTCAAAAAGATAGGACAAATTCAGCCCAGAGTCTGGGACAATATCAATCCATCAATCACAATCACTTAAAAGAGATGAACTGCTGTTTGTGGGACCATGTTACGTATAATCTGGTGGCCTCATTCCCAACATTGCAGGAACAAGGGTGGCTTGGTGGCTCAGTGGTTAGCACTGCTGCCTTACAGCACCAGCGTCCCAGGTTCGATTCCAGCCTCAGGTGACTGTCGGCGTGGAGTTTACACATTCTCCCTGTGTCTGTGTGGTCAGGTGAATTGACCATGCTGAATTGCCCTTTGTGTTAGGTGCATTAGTCAGAGGGGAAATGGGTCTGAGTGGGTTACTCTGCGGAGGGTTGGTGTGGACTGGTTGGGCCAAAGGGCCTGTTTCCATACTGTAGGAAATCTAATCTAATCTCTACATTTCAAAGGGAGCTGGTGATGCTGTCACTTGATTAGTCATTCAGAACCTAGGTTAATGTTCTCAGGGAGTGGGGTTCCAGTCCTGACATTGGAGTTAATGAAATTTGAATTCCTACAGTGCTAAATGGGCCTATCAAGTCTGCACTGTCCTTCCAAATAAATCCCAACCAGAACCAGTGTCCCTATCCTATTCCCATGGCTAACCCACCTAGCCTGCACAGCCCTGGACACTATGAGCAATTTAGCATGGCCAATCCACTTAGCCTACAGATTTTGTACTGTGGGAAGAAACCAGAGCACCCAGAGGAAACCCACACATGGGCAGAATGTGCGAACTCCACACAGGCAGTGACCCAAGGCTGGAATTGAACCCGAGTCCCTGGGGCTGTGAGGCAGCAGTGCCAAATAGAACGATAGAATAAAATACTAACCTAATAGTGACCATGTAACCACCATCGATTGTTGTAAAAACCCATCTGTGCCACTAATGTCTTTCAAAGAGGGAAATCTGCCAATCTCACCCAGTCTGACCTACATGTAACTCCAGATTCACAGCAATGTGGTTGACTCCTAACTGCCCTCTGAAATGGGCCACTGAGTTCAAGGGTGATTAGGGATGGGGAACAAATGTTGAGGGCTTTGACATTGAGACCTGCGTCCCATGGAAGAAATATTAAAAAAAAAGAAACATTCTCTGGCACATCCTGTGGGCTTGACAGCCATTACATGAATGCAAGTTCTCTCTCTCTCTCTTTCTCTCCAGGGTATCCAGTATCCTCCATTCACTTATCCTCTGCCTGAAGTGTGGGACCAGCTGCACCTCACACAGCAGAAGATGGAATGCTTTATCTCAGAACGATGCCTCTCACGATCCATCTTCTCAAGAGCTGACTGTGAATAGCATTCGCAGCTGCTGTCCCATCCTCAGGCACTGTCTGCTCTGAATGTCACCTTTAGTCTCACATGATCAGGGCTCTTCAGTCAGAGGAACTTCAGAAGGTAAAAATAGAACCAATACAAAAGAAATGGAAATTACATGGCAAGCCCATCACCCCCTGGTGCAGAAAGGGAAGATGACCATCTCTGATTTCTTCAGAGCTGCGTTTTCTGTATTTATTACAGATTATCCCAAGACCAGGCTCCATTCTTTCCACTTTCCTCAAGGAATCTTTCATTTCCGCCGTCACTTCCAGTCGAATTATTTTTCTTTACCTTTAATTTTCTTTTTCCTCTTCCTTTGATCCTAAAAACTCCTCTTTCAAGGTCAGCTTGATGATCCAGCAGTTTCATTCTCACACTTTAAATCCAGAGCTGAGGTGGAGGGAACTGCCATTGAGGAGGCTTCTGAAGTCGGATTTGATCCCAGTGACTGACCCCCATGCTGCTTCCTTCTTGTTTCCCCGTGGCACTCTCTCAGCATTCCCCTGTCACCTCTCCCCCTAGTGGTCTCTTTCCCCCCGATTTCCTGTAACACATTTCTTCAGTCAATGCCAGCCAGATCACAAACCCCAAACTGCCTCCGTAGTTGAATCTTACGACACCAAAGGAGGCCATTCAGCCCGCCATTCCCATGCTGTCTCCCTGAAAGAGCTCTCCCGTATTGAGGATTTCCCCATGGAGCCAACATCAGGGTGGGCCAGTATCCGAGTGACCACCACATGCCCCGCACTGGGACTACAGGCGACTAACAGCAACCCAAAGCCAGGGTAGGGGTGAGCTTTGCTCCAGTGAAAGCTGTTCCCGTGTGACCCTTTGTTTCATTGAAGACAGCAAGACCCCATTAACACAAAGGGGTTTCAAGGAATTATAACCCGGTGTGACATGAGGATTGCTGCATGATTGAGTTACCTCAAATCATAGAACTCCTACAGTGTGGAAGCAGGCCATTTGCCCTGTCGAGTCCACACTGACCCTCCAAAGAGGATCCCACCCAGAGCATCCCCCCCGCACCCTATCTCTGTAACCCTGCATTTCACAGCTAATCCACCTACTCCTGCACATCCCTGCGCACTATGGGGCAATTTAGTATGGCCAGTCCACCTAACCTGCACATCTTTTGACTCGAACATGGGACATGAAACATTCCTGGAATATGTTTTGTGGAAGACACCTCCTTTTTGGCACAGTGTAGGACTTGGCAGCATCACGTGGATAGATTTTGCTGCAAATTATTTTAATGTTCTTATTTAACTCTCTGATTACCATTGGGGGATTTCAAAAGCATATCATTTGAATTTCACCATAATTATACACAAGAGGTAGAAGGATACTACATTAGAGGCTGTGGTAATCACAGCAAAATCAAAGCTGTAGGTTTTCATTCACAGAATGGAAGAAGAAATTGCAGAGCCCTGGAGGAAGGGTGGGGGGAAACTGTACAGTGTGATTTGCACCACTTCCCTCAGGGACAGCTCTGAACACCCCTGCTCTTTCCCCCAGAGTTCTGCAAACTCTAGACTCACCCCTTTCCACAATGCTGCCATTCCGTTTTCAAAGCTGTGATTGAATCACCCTCCACCACCCTTTCTGCTTGTAACTTCCAAATAGTTACACTTAACACAGAGCATAAGCATTAGTGTAGACCAATTGGGTTGAATGGCCTGCATTGATACTATAAACTCAGTGCAGCTCTGAACAGCACTACATAAGTCAAAATCTCCACTCCTCCATCATCCCGTCTCTGACTGTTCCAATTATCTATGTCCTCTAGTTATCAACACTCTGCTATTGGAAATGTCAACTCCGATCTTAAAACTTTTTGTATGAGTCTAATTCTTATACAAATTGCATTCCCCATGTTACGCGTTTTCATCAATTTAGTTTATTTCTTTTTAAAATCCATGTGTACCACGGAGAGAGATGATAACCTTTCTCGCTTGGGGGTCACATTATTTTGCAAAGACTAAGGAGGCAATGTGATTGTGACTAACCTGCCCCAGCATCAATGGCCGTGTTCCAGAGGAGAGTCTCCTGTAGTTGCCATCAGACCAGGTGTTATGTATCGGTCCAGGAAGTTATTAGATGTGTGGCTAGCAAGACGGTTGAGTGATGTGTTGAGAATGATTGAGCAACATAGTAAAGGTCGCAATCTATCAAAAGAGGAAGGGCACATACAAATGGCCTTTTCACCGTCCCTTTGTTTAACAGCTATGCTCTTTGTGTCAGACTGCAAATGCAGCGCAATCACCTCAAATCGGAAAATACATTTAGTCGGATTATGGCAAGTTCCAAGAGAGAAGGTTCAGCTGTGAGTCTCCGGACTTGTGTTCAAATTTCCCACTCGTTTCTAGGAGTTCATTAGGAAAGCTTTAGATAGTGATGCAAGTGGAAGGTCACAACTAAAACAAGAGGAGAATTCAAAATGGGGGCAATGACACTATCAGTATGTGAGATTCATACCGACTGCAGACAGTCCAAGTGTAAATTGCTTTCTTATTTGTCTTGCAGGGAATTAATAATGTGCAAAGCATTCATTCAGGGTCAAGGGTCCCCTGTTGAATCATGGTTGTAAGCGGAAGCATCTTAGATGTTTGACGTTAGTTTTGGGGAAAGGTCCTTGTAGCTGTGATAGACAGCAAACTGGAACTCAACATTATTTTGGAATTTCATCATCATTCCATTCTAATGGGCTTCCACTAAATGAGGACCATCCCTCATTCACTGGACAGGTCAACAAGAAGCTGAGTTTGTAGATATCAAATCAACCTACTCAGACATTATTACACTCCTCTGGAGCCTGTGGGAGTTGAAACTGGGTCTCCCAGGCCATGAATAAAGTACTGGAAAATGGGATTAGAATAGTTACTTGGTTGTTTTTGACCAGCACAGAGTCAATGGGTCAAAAGGCCTTTACCTGTGCTGTAGGCCTCTCTGACTGACTCCTGACTCAGAGGAGGGATGCTACCAGTGTGTTATAAGAGCCTGAGGTATTTTCCAAGTAACCTGTTCAAAGATGTTATTGTACAACACTGGAGCAGATGGGACTTGAAACCCAGTTTTGTCCTTCAGAGATATGGACATTACACATAAGGAGCCCTAAACCTGTGCTAGTTGTTGTGCTTTGAAATATTTGATCTTTGATCAATCAAAAATCAAAAATCAATTAATCAATCACTTGGTTACCACCACAGTGCTACACAATGGGCTTTTATTAAAAATTCACTGGGCCAGCATTTATTGCTCACTCCTAGTTTCCCTTGGAAAGGTGGTGGTGAGCTGCCTTTTTGAACCGCTGCATTGCACATGCTGTAGGGAGACCCACAATGCCCTTGAGGAGGGTATTCCAGGATTTTGATCCAGTGACAGTGAAAGGATGACAACATATTTCCAAGTCAGGATGATGAGTGGCTTGGAGAATAAGTTGCAGGAGGTGATATTCCCATGTACCGGCTGCCCTTGTCCTTCTAGATGGAAATGGCCATGGGTTTGGAACATGCTGAGGAGCTTAGGTGAATTCCTGCAGTGCTTCTTGTAGATAGTACACACTGCTGCTGCTGAGCATCAATGGTGGAGGGAGTGGATGCTTGTGAATGTGGTGCCAATCAAGATGGCGGCTTTGTCCTGGATGGTGTTTAGCCTCTTTAGCGTAGTTGGGGCAAGTGGGGAGTATTCCATCACACTGTGCCACTGTGCTCTGATGTTTTCTATAATACAAGATTGACAGCAGTGACAGGCAATGTGGGAAGCACAGAAGTCATGAAGGGATACAGGTCTGTATCGATACAAGGTCTGCATGTGAGGTTATCCTTCTTGGTTTGAAGGATAAAAAGACCTACATAGAGAGTAACTTCAAAATGCTTCGTCCAGAGGGATGAGCTTGTGCATGAATCACACAAATTTAATATACAGGCACAGCAGGGAATAAAAAGGTCAAATGGAATTTTGACATTTAATGCTAAAGAAATGCAGTGTATCAGTAGGGAAATGTTATTACAACCCTGCTAGGTTTGGTGAAACTACATCTGAAGTACTGCATATCACTTTGGTCCCATGACTTGAGAAGTGATGTCGTTATATCGGAGGTGATTCAGACAGGCCTCACCAGATTAATTCTGGAGATGATAGTGCTTGTCTTAAGAAAAGAGATTGGGCAGTTTTGGTCTATACTCTCTTGAGAATAGAAGAATGAAAGGAGATCTAATTGAGACATCTCAGATATTAGAAGGGATTAACAAAGTAGAAGTTGAGAGGATGTTCCCTCCTGTGGGGTAATCTAGAACGAGAGGCTACAGTTTTAGGAGTAACAGAGTTGAGGGGAAATTAGTTCTCTTAAAGGATCGGTAAGTTGTGGAATTCACAATCCCAGAGTGCAGGGATACTGGGATATTGAGTAAACTTATGAAGGAGGTGGACAGATCTTTAAATAATAATGGGTTGATGGGTTGTGGAGAGTGGGCAGGAAGGTGGAGTTGAGGCCAAGGTGAGATCAGACCTGATTGTATTAAATAGCACAACAGGTTTGAGGGGCTGAAATTGTCTCTTTCTGCTCCTAGTGCTTACAGATTAAAACTTCTGACTCTGGAAGACCCAGTGAGTGAAACTGGCAATGGCTTTCAAAATGAAATTCAGCAAGAGCAACAGGGCACAGGTTAAACCCCTGTGCTGGCTGTTCCCTGGGAATGCTCCTGGGACATTGCAGTTGATCCCAAGAGGAAAACATCAATCTTATCGAGCTCCTACTTCCTGTGAAAGATGAGTTGCGTTGAATCTACACTGTCTTGTTGGATAAGTAGCAGTCAACATACAACAGCAAACACATAGCAACAGCAGAAAGACCAAACTAATCTTAGTGATATTATTGAAGTGATTAACTTTGGCCAGGAACATCAGGCAGTGTTTCCAGAGTAGTGTCTGTGGGATATTGACTTCAGTGGGATCTTGCTTTAGCATCGCTTCCAATTGAGTTTTGGTTAGCTCAGTTGATTGGACCACTGGTTTGCAATACAGAGTAACACCAACAGTATGAGTTCAATTCTTGCACTGGGTGAGGTTACCTTCTCAATCACTTTCTCTCTGCCTGAGGTGTGGTGACCCTCAGGTTAAATCACCACTAGTCTCTAATGAGAGATCAGCCTATGCTCTGGTAGGATCTAACATTCCATTCATTTACACTACTGCCCTTTCCCAATAACTCTTGATTCCCCAACTGATCAAGAATCTATCTATCTCAGCTTTAACTCTACAGAAGGGCTCTGCCCTCACAGCTCTCTGACGCACTGAGTTTCAAAGACCCTAATCCTGGGAGAGAAGAAATTCCTCCTCTTCTCTGTCTTAAGTTGACATCCTTTTACTCTGAGACTATGTCCTCTGGTCCTTGATTCTCCCAGAAGGGCAACATCCTCTCAGCATTTACCCTGTCAACTGCTGTGGGAATTAAATATGTTTCAATGAGAGATCGCCTCTCTGTAACAGCTCAGAAAGCCCAAATGGAAAGGAACACCATGTTTATTGGTGAAAATAGAACCAATACTAGTGATGTATGTGGGCTACTTCCAGACCAGGAACAGATAGTTCTGTATCACATCCCCAGGCCTGCTTTTTTTCATATACAATACCCAGAAGTGCTACCACACACAACTGAGCTTTCTTTTCACATCATCAAATCATCGTGACTTTTTCCTTGTTTTTTTAACTATGAACCACCACCACCACTACCAATAAATCACCCATGTAGCCAATTGGATATTTACACGCAAACCCATTAAGGGAAAAGAAATGTTATTGCCCATCTATGGAGCCGATGGGATTGAACCCGGGTCCTCTGGCTCAGAGGTAGAGACATTCCATGTGCAGGAGAAAGTGAGGTCTGCAGATGCTGGAGATCAGAGCTGAAAATGTGTTGCTGGAAAAGCGCAGCAGGTCAGGCAGCATCCAAGGAACAGGAAATTCGACGTTTTGGGCATAAGCCCTTCATCATTCCATGTGCACCACAACAGGCCCCCTGGGTCAGCTTATCTTTCTTCATTAACTGTCAACAATAATCCCTCGAGTAGTCAATTCAAGCAGCGCCCATTATGGGCAATGCACACTATGAAAAATAAAGGGGAGGTGGGGAGAGAGGGAAGGGACTAAATCAAATGGAGGGTGGTATGGGTTGGGGGGGAATAGATATTGTATCTCCCACAGTACTCACCTCTCTCTAATGGCATAGAGAGCATTGATCTTTATTTTGTACCCAGCACTGTTATCACACACAATCACCGTGACAGTCCTACCCTCACAATCACCCATACTCATTTTGTTATCTATTTGTTTTCCTTTTTAGCCACAACCTGTTAAACACCAAATTAAATATTATATGCCCAAACTCGTTAAAGCTAAAGCCTGGGTCTGCATTACAGATACTTTCTAATTCACCTGTTACACAGATGTTATGACACATCACTGGGACTGGTACTATTGGCCTCTTGTTTGAGAGGTAGGGGCATTCCCACCATACGGCAAGCAGTCACCTGGGTCTGCTTTATTTTCTTTTCCAAACAAGCTGTTCAGAGATGTTATGTCACAACAAGGGAGCAGATAGATCAGGGTAGGGACACTACCACTGCACCACAATAGCTCAGTCTTCTTTCCTTTCTCTTTAACATATTTTTCTATGTTCAAAGATCGTACTATGCACCTCTGGTGCAGGTGGGACTTGAACCTGGGCCTCTCGGTTCAGGGATAGGGACACTACCTCTCTCAACTGATAAGTTCCAGCTGAGCAGGCCTCTTACTCAAAGCTTCTACTCAATGAGCTACACAGGGAGATCAGTTTGTGGCTCTCTATAAGTCTTACAGGGGTTATCACATTCTCATTCCTGTAAACTCCAGGGAATGGAGTCCCACCCTATTGTGACTTTGCTCATGAGACAATCCCTCTGGACCAGGCATCATCCTAGTGAACTTGCGCTGAACTAGCTCCAATGAAATAATGTCTTCCTTCAAACAAGGGACCTATGTAGAGATTGTAATAAAGTCAGAGTCGGGAATGTTGCGCTGGAAAAGCACAGCAGGTCAGGCAGCATCCGAGGAGCAGGAAAATCAACATTTCAGGCATAGGACCTTTAAAGGTCTTAGGCCCAAAACGTCGATTTTCCTACTCCTCGGATGCTGCCTGACTGGCTGTGCTTTCCAAACACCACACTCTTGACTCTGATTTCTAGCATCTGCAGTCCTTACTTTCTTCCATTGTAATAAGCTTAGCCAGGTAGGTGTCAGAATACAAATTCCCTGATTGGGGCTGTTAACCAGGTCCAGTCAGAGAGCCCTAGCTGACGGGTATAAACAGGAGTGTCAGAGACTCCTTTCACTCTGAGAGAGGGCTCTGAGGAAGTTGGAGCAGTGTCAAGGACTGTTCACACGTAAAGAAAGGGTAACTTGGTGATGGTGTTCCAGTGGTGAAGCAATTAAGTTCATGATGTTTAACAAAAGAAAGAAAGAAGCCCAGAAACCTTGAGGGACACAGGGTTGAAGGAGATTACACAGACATGGAAGGGTTTGAAAACTATGCTAAGACCTTTAAAATTGTGGGGTTGCTTGAGAGAACAGTAACAAAGTGATCATGTGACTTGACCTGGACCAATGATCCAGAGTCAACAGTACAAATCCCACCACACCAGCTGGGAATTAATATGGAATTAACTAAATAAAACTGGAACGTAAACTCGTTTCACTAACAGGTGGGTTGTCAAAATAGTTTTTGGGATGAACGTCTTTTTGGGAAGGAAATGTGTCATCATTACCTATATGTGATTCCAGACTCTTAATTGCCTTCAGAAAAGCCTGGCATTGCCATTCAGTTGTCAAGGGAAATTGTCAAAATGGGCGATTAAATTCTTTGTCAGAGCTTCCCAAATCCCACGAATGAATGCAAATAGACACTGTCCAGTGTAGGCCATTGAGGCATAGGGATGGGTGAATGGAACTGGGCATGAATTTGGACATTGGTAGAATTTCTGGGTGACTATAAGGTTATGGAGGGGACAATGTGTCTGTGTTGGAATAGTCAGGTCAACCTGTTACAAAGGGACGGGTCGAGCCAGGGACGGAATCAGAGGTTGTTAGAGATTTGGAAAGAGTTCTTGATGATGGTATGGATATGAGATGAGATGCTTATCCAGGGGCCATACCGAACTACCTCTTCCAGGATTGTCTCCAGTAATTGAAGACCATTCCCTGGGACACTGCAATGACAATAACACACAGCAACAAAAAACAGATTCTCTTCAAAATTAGGTTTCAAAACATTTGCGTGTTGGTCATAAAAATATTGGACATGGGGGAAAAGAACTAATTGTTTGACTAACAGTCAGAACTAATGATTCAAGGGATAATGAGAAGTTTGGACGCTTGCTAATGGCCTGCAGGAAGCTGGAGAACAGGACTGAATCTTTGAGCTTTAAAAGAATGAGAGATCGAGGTCTTCTGAATATGTAAAATCTTTGGATATCTTGACACATTAGATGCTGATGGATTGTTGTTCCTTGGCCAGAAAGACTAGAAAGAAAAGACGCTGTTTTAGAATTAGGGGTTCTATCATTCAGGATAGGGATAAGGCAAACATTTCTTCACTCAGAAGGTTGTGCATTGTTCAAATTCTTTACCTCAGAGAGATCAGCTACTCTGGCATTGAGTATGATTGAGACTGAGGTAAACAGGATATGGACATCAAGGGAACTAATGATGGCACAGTGGCTCAGTGGTTAGCACTGCTGCCTCACAGCACTAGGTGTAATGGACCAGGCCAGACCTCCTCAACAGGAGGTAGCCCTGACCCTAAATATTCTCGCTGTTTTAAGCAGGTATAAAGTGGATATTCCAGGAGTGATGCAGCTGGTCAAAACCCCTCGGTTTTAAACAAAACAGAATTCATTTACAAAGTACCAAATCAAGCACAAACAAAAGAGATCAGAATACAGAATAACTTAACCTCTCTGAAAACCCAGCAGGCAATTTCAGTTTAATGATACTCTTCCAAATTCCAGCAACAGTCCCCACAAATAACCCTTGGCACACAAAGGTAAAACCAAGCACAGAGTCTCACAGGAGAGAGAAAGTTGGCAGAGAGATTCAGCATGGAACACCTTCTTCCATGTAGCTGTTTCTTTGGGTCCAGCAGCTTTAAAAGTAACTGCTTGCTAAAACCAAACCAAACCTAAACCAGAGAAAGCTGAGCTGGGAGCATTGGCCACTCCCCTTTCATTGTACAAGTGGTTGTTCAAAAAATTAAAAGCTTCTTCAAGTAGATAATCCCAGACATTTCAGAATCAATGAGTTTCCTACCCCTCTGATAAAAAAAACAAGGACAACCTAACCTTGTTAAAGGAGCAGCATCATCACACAAGGACCAGAGTTTGATTCCACCCTCAGGCAAGTTTGTACATTTACCTCGTGTCTGCATGGGCTTCCTCCTACAGTCCACATATATGCAGGTTAGATGGATTTCCCCACTGTATCCAGGGATCTGCAAGCTAGGTGGGTTAACCATCGTAAAAATCCAGGGTTATGGGGAAAGGTGATTGGGTCTGCCTGGGATGCTGTTTGGAGGGTCAGTGCAGACTTGATGGACTGAATGGCCGACTTCTACAGTGTCGGGATTCTCTGAAAGTCCAAAGATTTGCAGGTTAGATTGATTAGCCATGGGAAATGCAACGTTACAAGGATAGGGTAGGGATGTGGCTCTGGGTGGAATACTTTTTGGAGGGTCAGTGTGGACCCTTAGGGCTGAATGGCCTGCTTCCACACTATAGGGATTCCATGATCCTGAAGAATATGTCGAGTATGATGATGTCTTGAGGTAAAAGATCAGCTACAACCTTATTAAATAGTGAAACAGATTGAGAAGCTGAATACTATGCTCCTGCTCTCATTCCGATTATCTTTTGATCAGCGTGGTTAAAATCTATTCTGCAGCTCCCTGTAGGAAGCAACCAACCTTCTCATTATTAATTGGATCAGTCCCGACTGTCAGTCAAGCAATCTTTCTTTACCCCAAGTCTGATATTTTTATAACTAAAATACAAACATGTTCAAAGCAAATTCTGAAGAGAATTTATTTTTTATGTTTCATATAATTATCAAAGGAGTGACAAGAACGTTCATTGCCAATTAGTGGGTCTCCAGGTCAATGGGAAGATTAGCTTCATTTGCCCATCATGTACCCTAGATGAGGGGAAAGGGGGAAAGGCAGGGTACTTAGTGACAGCGGGTCACCTAATGACACCTCCAGCAACATTAAATCATAGATTCCCTACTGTGGAGAAGGAGGACAATTTGTCCATCAAGTCGACACCGATCCTCTGAAGGGCATCCCACCCAGATCCACGCCATCCCCATAACCCTGCATTTCCCATCACTTATCTACCTCACCAACACATCCCTGGCCCATTGTAATTGCAGGGGAGTTAGCAGAAAAGGCCTAAGATAAAGGACCAACCTGGAAAACAATGTGTAAACTCACCACATTTGTGCTTCCTGCAGCTTAACAACAACCCATCCCCCACACAAGGAAAGACTAGGTGATGATTTCTCTCCCTCCCCCAGGAAACTGCAATCAATTGCAGCATTCAACCTGGCATTCGTTTGCCAACTAACTGAGCATTGTTTGCGGGCCTGAAGGCATATTGCACTCACGGGCAAGTTGATGGCCCAGTTGCATTATTGCTGGACTGTTAATCCGGGGACCCTGGGACCTTGGTTCGAATCCCACTACAGCAGATGGTGGAATGTGAATTCAATAAAAATTTGGAATTAAGAGGCTAATGATGAACATGGATCCATTGCCGATTATGAAAAAAAACATTAAGTTCACTAATATCCTTTAGGGAAGGCAACTGCCATCCTTGCCCGGTTTGGCCTACATGTGACTCGAGACCCACAGCAATGGGGTTGTCTCTTACCTGCCCTCTGGCATGAACAATAAATGTTGGCCTAGCTAGAGATGACCATATCGCGTGAATGATTTTTTAAAAAAGCACACAATTTAGTTAAAGTCCATTCGGCCCAAATGGGCCATGGTACTCCACATGTGCATCCTCCACATGGTACTCTATTCCATTCTCTCATCAGTAGTCATGGTGGCTCAGTGGTTAGCACTGCTGCCTCATAGCTCCAGGGACCTGGGTTTGATTCCAGTCTCAGGTGACTGACTGCGTGGAGTTTGGACATTCTCGCCATGTCTGCATGGGTTTCCTTCCACAGTCCAAAGATGTGTAGGTTAGGTAGATTGGTCATGCCAAATTGTCTATAGTATTCAGGGATGTGTTGGTTAGGTGCATTAATCAGGTGTAAATGTAGAGCAGTAGGGAAGGGGGGTGGATAGCTCTTTGGAGGGTTGGTGTGGATGAGTTGGGTCAAAGGGCTTGTTTCCACACTGTAGGGATTCTATGATTCTTATTAAAGTATATGTTGCCATAGCAATGTGGACTCCCTCAGTGATATGCAACACTGCACAGCCAACATTTGAAATGCATGGCTTCTAATTTAGGACTCCCCCTCAACTTAAGTGGAATTTTTATGTACCTACATTATGTACCTATAGGCTGACCTACATATTCATGGGTCTGGTTTCTGTGGTTTCAGTTACCTGCGGTTTACCGCAGCCCGAACATATTACAGGGAATGTTCCAGAACCAGGGACTGAGGGCTGCCGGGATGGTAAGTTTCCCATGGAAATGAATGGCTTCACGACTATCCGTGGTTTTGGGTTTCCCCGGTAGGTCTTGGAACGTATTCCCCTCGAGTATGGGGTGGGGGGATCTACTGTATGTCTAGATCAGAGTGGTGCTGGAAAAGCACAGCAGGTCAGGCAGCATCCAAGGAGCAGGAAAATCGACATGTCAGGCAAAAGCTCTTCATCAGGAATAGGGAATCTACTGTATTCCTGGTTGAATCTTTTCAATGGGACTTTTAAAAACTTGCATTCATATTGCTGCTTTGGACTTTTCAACGTGTTTTACAGGCAGTTAAGTATTTTTGCCATTGTTACAATGTGAGAAACAGTGACCTTTTTATCCACGAACAGCACGTAATAATGGCCAGAATCTCTTTCTTCAATCATACCAGATTGAGGACTAAGTATTGACAAGAGCCCCAGGGATAACTCAAAATGTTGGAAATCTCAATTAAAAATCAAAATCGCTGGAGAAACCCAGCAGGTCTGGCAGCGTCTGTGGAGAGAAAAAAACTGAGTTAATAGTTTGAGTTCAGTGTGACACGTCTTCAGCGGTTCGCCATTCCAGACTCAAAACGTTGACTCTGTGTCATTGAATGTTTTTAAGGCAAAGATTTTTGAACAGTGAAGGAATTAGGGTTTATAGTGACAGGAGTGTCAGTGGAACTGATTGCATGAAGAGATCAACCATGATTTTATTGATTGCTGGATCAGATCACTCCTGCTCCTACTTCTTCTGCTTTCTCTCTCTCTTTCTCTGCACATATGCTGCTAGATCTGCCGAGTTTCTCCAGCAGTTTCAGGCTTTATACTGGTGATAACTCCCCTGCCCTGCTTTGAAGTATTTCTTTTGGACTTGCCCATGTACCTGGCCAAGGCACTGGGGCCTCGGTTTGCAGTGTCATCTGGAATATGGCACCTCTGACAGTGCAGCACTCCCTCTGTCCTGCACTGGAGCATCAGCCTTGAGCGCACAGCTCATGGTTTTAATACAGAACACTCTGGTGCTTGCCCTTGGAAAAAAACAGCAGAATATCAGTCCCGGAAGGGTTAATTTATTAACACCCAGTGGGTACGGATTCACAATCTTCTGTTCTCTTTTCCCTGATTACTGACCCCGTGGATATTCTGGGAAGACAGGGTAACTGTCGTTGGGCATTTTGTGGGCACTGATTGGTTCGCAGATATTTAATTTTTCATATTATTCAATCCAAGCTCTTATGTAAGGTTGATCAGACAATCACTGCTATTCTGCTGCTTCCTAACATCACCCCTGTCTGGCTTTTCAGACAGTGGGATGTGATCTGAATTCCTAATGCCACATAGGACGTGAACTGCTGGCAGTGAGCAATGGCTGCAGTTCCTCAGCAACGTGATGTTAACTAATTAATTATCACATCATATCTCCAGCACGATCCATCGTTCCCTCTCAGGCTCACTCCTCATCTTGTAACCTGTGATCGATGATTTTTTTGTTTGGAGTATCCTTTACAAAGTATGTGGTTATTTTCCCCCCAAGGAATGGTGGTGATTTTATTTTGAAAGCAACTTTATCGTAATGCAGGGCTAAGGAGCCAAGACCATATGTTGCTAAATGCTTGAAGCTTTCACATCGTGTTCCTTTGCCTGATATTTTAATGCAGGTATCCCCAGACTGAATGGGTTAACACAGCTGATAATAACAGCCAACAAAGCAAATTGATGTCATGCATCCTTATGAATAGAGGTGGACAATTCACTTCAATAGACCGATACATCCTTAAAATAATGTATGGCTGTAGGTATAGACATTTCACAGAGCAGACTCATGTTTCTTCTTCAGAGATTGAAGAATTAGAAATGATCTGGTTGCTCCCTCTCTCACAGACATTTCGTTTCTGATTGTGGCATCCCATAATCTTTGATTCTGCTCCTGTCTCAGATCCAATTCCCTGGTGTTTGAGCGCATTACAATCACGTGCTCGCTACCTCCCCCCTTCCTCACAGGAGAGGAGTAGAGACAATCTGATAAGGGATGGTGCACCACATCTGTGATTAAAAAAAAACGCAGGCTGCTAAATTGAAGAATAATAGGTTCACCTCAGTTTCCCAGCTCCGAACAGGTTTTGTTTTTGGCCATTTTGTTAATTAAGTGAATGTGTTGTATATAAAACAAGGCATATTTTAACATAAGAAATGCATTTCCACAGCCTTATACATTTCACGTGAAGAACTCAAATTGCAGCTAATGAAACCGGGAAGCTAGGATGGGTACTGGGTTGCTATGGAGAGTGCTTCTTTGATGGGTTGGGATGAGCATGGTTGCTATGCAGAGCCCTGTTAGATGGGATAGCCTGGGCATATGGTTGTAAAGGTATTGTCTGATGGGTCAGGATGAACACTGGGTTGCTAAACAATGCGATGCATGGGGTTTGGATGAACACTAGGTTGCTATGCAGAGCTCTTGTACGATGAGCTAGGGATGAGCACGGTTGCTATGCAGAGGCCTTGTATTAAGGCTGAGATTTGTTTGGGATTTGTGAAGGGATTATTGCAAAGGAATATCTTATGATGGGCTGAGATAAAGACAGGGCTCTTGGAAATGGAACATTGTGTGATGAGAATTAGGGATAAGCAATATTGTAAAAGGTCATTGTGGAATGCACTCACAATTTTGGCAAGAGGCAATGTTAGCAGAAATATGGTCTCATTTGGGGCTTGGGTAACAGTTACCAGGGAGAGAGACAAAATCAAGTGGGCTTGTACTGGTGATCAAAAACAATGGCTTGAATCTTCTCAAGAGGCATTTGGGGATCCTCATCCATGGATCACAAAACACTAGCATCCAACTTCAATGGGTAATAGGGAAAGCAAATGAAACATTGGTCTTTATTTCATTAGGCATGCAGTACAAACATAGGGAGGTTTTGCTAAAACTATTGAAGTTACTAGCCAGACCAGAGCTGGAATGCAGTGAACTCTTTTGGACCCCTTATCTAAGCAAGAGGCAATGGCCTAGTGGTGTTATTGCTGGACTGTTAATCCAGAGACCCAGTTAACGTTCTTGGGACTCAAGTTTGAGTCCTGCTGTGGCAGATGATGGAGTTTGAATTTAATAAATATCTGGAATTAAGAATCGAATGATGACCATGAATCCATTTCCAATTGTTCATCAGTATCCTTTAGAGGAGGAAACTGCCATCATTACCTGTTCTGGCCTACATGTGACTCCCTAACCACAGCAATATGGTTGACTTTTAACTGCTCTCTAGGCCTTTAGGGATGGGCAATAAATGCTGCCCAGCCAGTGACACCCTCATCATGTGTATGAATAAAGAAATAAAAATATACTGGAATTGAAGCTGATGAGGCTGATCCTGGATATGGAGGGACTATCATATGAAAAGAGGTTGAGCAGATTAGGCCTGTACTTATTGGAATTTAGAAAACTGACAGGCAATCTTATTGAAATATACAAGCTTCTTAGAGGACTTAACAGAATGGCCATGGAGAGATTGTTCCTCAGAGTAAGGGGTCACACATTTAACACAGTGAGGAGGAGGAATTTCTTCTTTTGGGGTGGGTGCGAATCTGTGGAATTCCTGTCAAGGCTGGGTCATTAAATGGAGTCAAAACCGAACCAGACAGATTTTTAATCAGTATGATAATGTAGAGCTAAGGGGAAAAGGCAGGAAAGTAGAGTTGAGGATTGTCAGGTAAGCCATGATCTCATTGAATGGTGGAGCAGACTCAATGGGCTGAATGGCCTTCTTTTGTTCCTCCACCTAATGGTCTTACATTCTAACAGAAGATAGTTCTGCCCATCTATTTCTGGATGTCAGACAAGTAGCCAGACAATGTAGAGACACTGGACATGTTGAAGAAGGTGGTGGTGAGGTAAAGATTGCCATTGTCAGCAATATTCCCCTGAAATATATTTGCTGTCATGTAGGCCTTTGAGATCCATATGCGAGGAATGACGCTGGCATACCAATCGGCATGCACAGAATTTCCAAGTGGCTTAGAAGGAACGTTGGTCCTCAGCGTACTTTACTGTAACCAACTGTGCGTTTTCAGATGAGTTTACCAAGGGGCAACATGCAGATGAGAACTAGGAGGGACACATGGATAAACCTGTGGAGGATCCCAGAGGTGACGGCACAATCAAGAAGAGAACACATTGTAAGTGATTCTCTGGCTAAGCTGAGAGAGATAAGAATGGAACTGATGAGAGCAGTCACCTGGTGGCCCAATGGTTAACACTGCTGCCTCACAGTGCCAGGGACCTCAGTGTGATTCCACATCAGCCGACTGTCTGTGTGGAGTTTGCACACAGTGTCTGCATGGGTTTCCTCTGGTTGCTCTGGTTTCCTCCCACAGTCCAAAGATGTGCAGGTTAAGTGGTTTTGCCATGCTGAATTGCTAATTGTGTCCAGGGTTGTGCAGGTTAGTTAGATTAGCCTGAGAAATGCAGGGTTATAGGGAGAGAATGGGAGATGAATCTGGGACAGATGCTCTTCAGACAGTCGGTGTGGACTCGATGGGCTGAATGGCCTGCTTCCACACTGTAGGCATTCTATAAAATTGTACGTGGGCCTGTACTTCTTGAAAGTCAATCAAGAGAGATGTGAACTTTGCACAGGGTAGATAGACAAATTAATGTCAAAAATAAATCCATCTTCTTCATATCACACAGTGCTCCCTAACTGGGAGAAGAAGCTGTAACAGTTTCCTTCTCATGCCAATGATTGAATGCACTAATTACAGGATCTCGACCACAGTTAGCTGTTATTGCATATTAAAGTCATAGGAAGAAGCCATTCAGCCCATTGAGTCCATGCCAGCTTTCTTCAATACCAACTCCGAGGATCCCCCTTTGTCCTAGCCAAGCCGTTTATTCTCCTGTTTTGATCTTTGAGTTCCCTTTTGAAAACCACGACTGAATCTGCCTCCATCACCGTCTCAGGGCAGCCCATTCCAGATCCGAACCACTTGCTGTGCAAAAACCTTTCCTCACTCTTGTGGATCCCCTCCGGGTGCTCTGGCTCCCTCCCACAGCCCAGAAATGTGCCGGTTAGGTGGAGTGGCCATGCTCAATTGCCCATAGTGTCCAGGGATGTGCAGGATGGGTGGGTGAGCCATGGGAAATGCAGGAAAGGGTAGGGGGTGGATCTAGATGAGATGCTTTCCAGAGGGCTGGTGTTGACTCGATGGGCTGAATGGCCTCTTCTAAATTGTATTGAATAGTGACTCTTCCACAGTCTCATGTAGATGGACAATAATGGGGAGAGGATAGTAGACAAAGGCTGTGGTCAGGCCATTATGGAGGAAGAGCTTAGTTATATCATGGTCACATAAATTGGCATCTATGACCGATTAGTCAGGACAAAGGCTGAGATGGAAACCTGATGTGAGAAGTTCAGAGATCTAGCAAAGGCGGGTAAGGATTTAGGAGGAGACAGTAAATTTGAGGAGGAAAGGGGTGTTGGAGGTGGTGTGCTAGCTCTCAAGGGTGAGGATTATTTTTCAGGACAGATGTGGTCACAATAGATTTGAAGAAGAAAGGGGGGCCTGAGGAAAGAGAACTATCAACTTCCATGGGAGTCAGGATGGGCAGTTCTCTTGTCATTTATTGAATCCCTACAGTATGAGAGCAGGACAATCAGCCCATTAAGACAATACTGACTCTTCAAGGAGTATCATACCCAGAACCAACCCATTACCCTATTCCTGTAATCCTGCACTTCCTGTGGCTAATCCACCTAACGCACATACCCCTGGACACTACGGACAATTTAGTACAGCCGATCCACTTAACCTGCACATCTTGAGACTGTGGGATGAAACTGGAGCACCCAGAGGAAACCCACCCAGATATGGGGAGAACTTGCAAACTCCACAGACAGTCACCCGAGGATGGGGTTGAACCGGAGTGCCTGGCACTATGAGGCAGCAATGCTAACTACTGAGGCACTGCGCCACTCCTTGCTTTATTGTGAATTGGATTAAGAGAGGAAGTGGTGACAAGGACAAGGTGATCTCAGAAAGGGCACAAGGGGAGATAGGAGACAAACTAGATAAAGACATGATTCCAGAGCTAGTGTGGCCAAGAGCATGGCATGAAGCTTGGCCCTTGTTTGGACAAGGGAAGGTGACAGGGGGCAACTGACCAGATAATCTCAAACTTGACCGCGTGGAAATCCATCAACTCTTCCCTCTTGGATGCCTTGTTGATATGTGGGAGGTATGGCTCAGTTGATAATAAAATTGCCTCCATGTCACAAGGGTCCAGTTTGCTGTCACTCCAGGACCTAGGAACAACTATCAAGCTGCTTTCGCGGCTCGGTACTGAAGGGATAAGGAATGTATTAGCTCTTGTTCCCTTAAAATGCAAGTTAAATGCACAATGCAAAGATATTGCAGATGTTAGAAACCATTAAGATGGGAGGTACAGATACCCAAGTGCTTTTTTGCAGAAGGTCAGGGAACCCGGCCAATGTTTAACCCAAACATCACTGATGACCTAGTTATTATCATGTGGCAGTTTGTAAGACCCTGCTCTGTACAAATTGGACAACAGTAACTAAGTATTTTATTATTGGAGATGTTTGTGGTCATGGAAATCCTCCGCTTCTTTCTGAGGTGTAGGGGCAGGGGAGCAGGCTTGAAGAGTACAGAAAATGTATCCGGGGTTTATATTGCAGAACGATTCTGCGAGAGTGTGCAGTTTTCGTAGATGAGAGCAGGACCCTGTTATAGTGACTAATGTGATCTAGTGGTGAATAGCTAAAGGAATTGATAGCCAACACTGTTCAAGACTAAGGTTTGGCAGCTTCTAACTTCTGTCTTGAGGGGGGTAACCGAGAGGCTGAAATGCTCCTGGTTGAAATTCAAGAGTTTGAGGCCTCGGACCGAACACGACCATCGCATTTGGAATGACGGAATGGCTGGACAAGGAAGAGGTTAAAACTGGATGACCCCAGGAGGATTGCATATATCTGGACCATGCTACAGAGGAAGGGTAGGGGGTGGGTGGAGGTATCAAGGTCAAAATGGGATTGGAAAATAAGGTTGTGAATTTTAAAATTGAGGCTTTATCAGGCTGGGAGCGGGCTTTTCAGAACCAAAGCCTTTTGGGTAATGCACTGGGTGGAAACTACCTATAAAACAAGCTGCTTCAGAAAATGATTCCCAACACAATATAGCGTTCAGTCCAAAGCAATTTGAAGAACATTCCTTTCTCAGTCTTATGTAAACACAATTATACACGCTTGTTTCCCCAAGTTAATAATTTAATGAACATCATAAGCTACAGTTGATTTGAAATCGAGTTTATAGTGTCAAGGGTTATTTTCCATCCTCACAAATCAAATGAAATGGGAACACATCTTAAAGACCCCCAATATCCTGGGATTAGTTCGAATATTGCTCAGTTTTGGTTTCTCACTTCCATTTGTTCTTTCCCAAGGCCAGTTCATCTTCTCTCAGCTAATTACCAATACCAACTGACTGACAGACTGTGTTGAAGACTTACTTTTGTACGGGATTTTTTTTTAAAATTAAAAGATGTCAGATTTCCTGGAACTCTGTCATCTCAAATCCGAAATGCAGGTAGGGACAGTACAAGGTAGAAGCACATTATTGTGGATGCTGCCTGACCCTCTACCATCTCCAACATTATTACTTTTCAGTGGAGACCGAACAGCGTAAGGTGGAGGGATCAGAGTGTGGCTTGACTTCTGATGCCTTCTTGAGTATTGATGAAACTTTGTTGAGAAGCTTCTTTGCTGTGGTCCCCTTGCCACAGACATTGCAATTTTGCCAGGCGTACCACATCCACAGGTGTTGTAGTGCCTGAGTCATGCTGGGATCTGGTGGTGCCATGGCCTATCTCCAGTGTTGCTGCATTGCCTCTGCATCTGCCTTTGCATCTGCCTGTCCACTCCCTTATGAGAAGCAGCATCTTCCTCTTTGTCTGCATCCACGGAGATAGCTTGTCCCTCCCTCTCTCCCTCTGCAAATTCCTCCCCCTTCCGCTGAGGGAGGTTGTGCGAGGTGTTGCATTGCATATTGATTCTGGGCTCTCTCACTCTACACCAACAGTCCATGCAGCAGACCCTCATTGTTAGGAACAGCCTGCTGTATTTGGATCCCTTTTGGAGGACTGGGCACTTCTTCAGCTGTACTTTGAGGGTTTCGTACAGATGCCTTGAACTAGATGTTCTGTGGGTACGCACTAGCACCAAGGAACCAACCCTATCGGTGGTTAGGGGTTACAAACTGTTGTGGTCCCCGCGGGTTAGAAAGGATCTGTGAATAATGAGAGATCTCTGTATAGTTCGCACATGTAAGACATTGGAGCAGGAACAATGGCCATTCGGCCCATTGAGTTCTGCGCTGCCATTTACTGAGATCATGGCTGGCCTGATATTCCTCAACCCCACCTCTCTGGCTTTTCCCTCTTGCCCTTAATTCCCTGGCTGAATAAAAACCTACCAAATCAACCTTAAATATGCTTAATGACCCAGCCTGTAGAGCCCACTGCAGTAAAGAACTCCACAGAAAGGCCAGCCTCTCAGAGAAGAAATTCCTCCTCAGCTCTGTCTTAAATGTACAACCCCTTACTCTGAGATTAGACTCTCTGGTCCTGGACTCTCCCACTAGGGGAACAAGCTTTCAGCATCAACCCTGTCAAGTCCTCTCAGAATCTTGTATGTTTCAATAAGGTCACCTCTCATTCTTCTAAACCCACTCGGCCAAATGACCTCCCAGCTGTCCCCAATGCCAGGGTATCTCTTCATCCATAACGGGAGCAAAACTGTTCACAGTATTCCAACTGTGGTCTGGCTAGTGCCTGTCAATGTTTCAATAAAACCTCCTTACCTTTATACTTCATTCCCTTTGAAATAAATGTAAAATTCTATTGCCTATTATTCACTTGAATACTTGTTTTTTTTTTAATTCATGTGCAAGGACTCTCAAACCCCTCTGCTCTGTAACTTTCTGCAGCCTTTCTCCAATTAAATACTATTCTGAGATTCTGTTCTTGCTACTAAAGTGCACAACCTCACATTTACTCACATTATTCACCAGCTGTCAAATCTTTTCCTCAGTTTCTTAACCTGTCAATATTCCTTTGCTGACTGAATTAACTCCCCAGAGGCCAGTATGCTGACACCAAGTCAACTTTTATTTACCCGTGGACAGTCCTTGACACTGACCCAGCTCCCTCAGAGCCAACTCGCAGAGTGAACAGAACCCCTGATATTCCTGTTTATATCAGGCAGCCAGGGCTCCATGATTGGATCAGATTAACAGCCCCAATCAGGGAGCTCATATTCTATGAGGTCCACCTGGCTGACCTTGTTACAATCTCTACACTGACTCTGTGTGCCATCCTCTCACTTGCATTCCCAGTAGCTTTGTGTCATCTGTAAACATGGCCATTGTACATTCACTACCCTGTCAAACATTCCTCGGAAGGCTTTGCATTGTGGTCATCACAGAGCACCTGCTCATTCAGAGAGTGAAACCTTTTGCTGCTTGTGAGCTCTGCTGCCTCATTCCAGGAACAAGTCTGTTCTCGATTGCTTCTTGAATCGGTAGACATCCAGTGACAGTGGTGAATCGCCCAGTTCTGGCTGCCTGGCTCTCATGACCTGGGTGAATCCTCATCATCCTGTTCCTCTCCCAGATAGGAGGCTGGTGACCTCCCTGATGCTTCTGTAAGTGGCTGCTTGTAATATTCCATACAGTGGAGCCGTGGCGTTCCTCACTGGCAGAGAAGCTCAAAGCTGCAGTGATGTTCAAAGCTCCCCGCATTATATCGCCTCCCACTAGGAGCTGCCATTTGTGAGTGAGACCATCGCAGGACTTCCTCAGCCTTTTCTGACAGTGCCCCTCCGATACTTACTGGTAGCTTTCCTCTCTGCTGTAACTGACTGTGTCCCAATGCTTGATGTTGCCTGGGGCCCTGCTTGCTAGCTCTCTGACCTGTATGACCCTCTGATGGTACACTCTCTTACTGATCCAACTCCTGCTTTACCTGGCCCTGGGCTTCCTTCCTGTCAGTTTTCTCTGCAGCCACACCTGAGCATTTACCACCCATCTTTTATTACCCGAGGGCAGCTAAGTGTTAACCACATTGCTGTGGGTCTGGAGTCACATGTAGGCCAGACCAGATTGATTTCCTTCCCTAAAGGATGGTAGTGAACCAGATGGGTTTTTATGACAGTAGATTACATGGTTATATGGTTCCCAACCATTGGGTTGATGATTAGGGAGTCCTTTTATATGGCCAGTTGACTGCACCACAAACCTCACTGACCCAAAATGACCCGAGTCTACTTCACAGTATAACAGTGTCAGGGGATTGAGGCCCAGCAGTAAGACGTGAGGCATGTCATTTTGCAACTGCACTCAACCACCTTCTAGTCTGCACCTGTCACCCACCAACACCACATTCATTTCATTTGAAGTAGTTATCATTGTACAATGAGAGTTGGCAACCAATTGGAGCACAGCAAGTTCCCACAAGTATGTCCCCCCTCTCTATTTCTGAGTCTTTATTTCTTAAGGTAGGTGATGTCAGTTCCAGTTCTTTTTTTCAAGGGAATTAGGTAGGATCTAATTCGATGTGTTTATTGATGGAGTTCTGGTTAGAATGTCATGCCTCTAAGAATTCTTGTGCGTGTCTTTGTTTCGCCTGTCCCATGATGTGTGTGTTGTCCCAATCCAATGTGATGATAACCAGTAATCCAGTATTGTAGTGTTGATTGAAGTACAAATGCTGTCCAGGGGTCAGGGGAGAACTCCCCTTGGGCCCCATTCAAATAGAGAGTGTGGTGCTGGAAAAGCACGCAGGTTAGGCAGCGTTTGAGGAGCAGGAGAATCGATGTTTTGGGCATCAGTCCTTCATTAGGGCTTATGTCCGAAACATCGACTTTCCTGCTCCTCAGATGCTGCCTGACCGGCTGTGCTTTTCCAGCACCACACTCTTGACTCTGATCTCCAGCATCAGCAGTCCTCACTTTCCCTATTCAAATAGCACCATTTGACATTTTGCAATGACCAAGGAGGGTAGAAAGTTCTTCAGGTCAACATTGCGTCCACAAGGATAGGCACCGCTGATAGCACAAGACTCATTTCCCAGTCTCATTCAAGTCTGTGGTGGCCAAAAATAAAAGAAAATGAAATCAGGCAGCATTGTTAGTGAAAGATGAAATAGGTGCAATTGTGAGAAAAAGTATGTAAGTTAGCTCGCTGAGCTGGAAGGTTTGTTTTCCGACGTTTCGTCACCATGACCAGGTAACATCATCAGTGAGAATCTCCGGCGAAGTCTGGTAGTATGTCCCCCCTCTGTATTACTGGGTCTTGGTTCCTTAAGGTGGGTGATGTCGTTTCCAGTTCTTTTTTTCAAAGCAAGGTAGATAGGATCTAAGTCGATACATTTATTGATGGATGTCTGGTTAGAATATCATGCCTCTAAGAAGTCTCATGCGTGTCTTTGTTTCACCTGTCTTCAGATGTGTGTGTTGTCCCAGTCAAAGTGCTGTCCTTCTTTGTCTATATGTATGGAAACTAGTGATAGTGTGTCGTGTCTTTTGGTGGGCAGTTGGTGTCCATGCATCCTGGTGGCAAGTTTCCTGCAGGTTTGTTTGATGTAGTTTTTTTTATAGTTCTCGCCTGGTATCTTGTAAATGACACTGGTTTTGCTGTGAGAAAGAGTATTGACTCAGGAAATCTAGAAGTAGAGTGAGTCTGGATGGAATAAAAATGCATCATTCAGCAGAGTGGGTTCGATGGGCCAAATGGCCTATATCTATTCTCTACGTTTCAATGTTTTTGCTGCTCCGATCATTCCTCTGGGTCAGTTCACCCACAGAACATCGATAGCAGCTGGTCAAAGACTTTAAGAGAGCTATTAAAAATAAATAGTCGCAAATTTAAATTTATAAAAGCTATCAGCAGAATCATATAATCCAGTCCTGGCAGCAGAGTCTCGTAATGATCTGCCAATTGTTCTATTCATCTCCAAACTTTTACACACTAAGAGCCAGTATGTAAATATCAGAATGCAATCTGAGTACAAGAGAATATAATGAAGTAATAAGTTGTGTGTCTGACTCCTACCTGCAGCTTTTCTATTTCTACATTACATTGGACTTTCTTTGGATATTGGTTATTAGATTGGCTGGTGGGGCCCACCTTTCCTAAATCTCTCTTGAAATGTGGGCATTGCTGACTGGGCTAGAAATTATTGTCCATCCTTTGTTTCCCTGGGGAAGGTGTTGGTGAGCCTTCTTGAACCGCTGCAGCTCATGTGACCCATGATGCTCTTAGGGAGAGAACTTCAGGATTTTGGTCCAGCAATAGTGAAGGAACAAGGATTTATTTCCAAGTCAGGATGGGCGAGTGGCTCGGAGGGGAACTTCCAGGGGATGGTGTTCTCATACATCTGCTTCCTGATGAAGGGCTCTGGCCCGAAACGTCGAATTTCCTGTTCATTGGATGCTGCCTGACCTGCTGTGCTTTAACCAGCAACACATTTTCAGATCTGCTGCCCTTAGCCTTCTAGATGGAATTGGCCAAGGGTTTAAATTTTCAACTGAACAGTGGAATAAGTCCAAGCTATCAAATCCCAGAGGACAACGATAACTTAAAACGAAGACTGAAGAGCCCCATTAAAGCCCCATTATCCTGCGTTTGAACAAATTAAAAAAGATTATGTTCAGCAAAATGGAATCATGGGACTTTTATAAGATACAAGTCTTTTTTACATACATTGATTCTCTGGAAACTGGGTTAAGGAATGTAAATGAAATCTTATGTTTGCCATTAAGTAGAGCTCTCCAGATGGCTGCCAATAATCGATATTGACTTTTGTGCTGAAGCGTTGAAGCAGTGCTACACTGCCTGAGGTGCCACTTTTTTATTTGTTCATAGAATGAGGGTGTCACTGGCTAAGCCAACATTTATTGCCCAGAGGGCACTTAAGAGTCAACCGCATTGTGTGGGTCTGGAGTCACATGTAGACCAGACCAGGTAAGGATGGAATTTTCCATTCCTAAAGGACATTAGTGAACCAAATGGGTTTTTCTGACAATCGACAATGGATTCATAGTCATCACTAGAGTCTTAATTCCAGATTTTGCTTGAATCCAAATTTCAACATCACATGGTGGGATTCTAACCTGGCCCTCAGCACATTCCCTGGGTCTCTGGATTAACAGTCCAGCAATAATACCGTTAGACCATTGCCTCCCAATAGACACTCTTAAGTTGCTGGCTAAACGAAAGTCCCAAGGAAGCCTTTGAATAAATTCAGGATAAGTGTTCTAATGGGTTAATGTTTATTTGTCATCTTTTGTATAGAAACTAAAACATACCCCTAGTAGAGTACCCTAAAACATCACTCATGAACTACTCATACTAGAGTCCCTGTCTCTTACATTTTCCAAGGAAGTAGAGAAATCCCCGGCAATTACAGATCAGTCTCACGTCTGTCGTCTGCAAGGTGTTAGAAAGGATTCTGAGGGATAGGATTTATGACCATCTGGAAGAGCATGGCTTGATTAAATGCAGTCAACACGGCTTTGTGAGGGGCAGGCCGTGCCTCACAAACCTTATCGAGTTCTTTGAGGATGTGACTAGAAACGTTGATGAGGGTTGAGCTGTGGATGTGCTGTATATGGACTTCAGCAAGGCATTTGAAAAGGTTCCCCATGGTAGGCTCATTCAGAAGGTCAGGAGGAATGGGATACAGGGGAACTTAGCTGTCTGGATACAGAATTGGCTGGCCAAAAGAAGACAGCGAGTGGTAGTAGAAGGAAATTATTCTGCCTGGAAGTCAGTGGTGAGTGGTGTTCCACAGGGCTCTGTCCTTGGGCCTCTACTGTTTGTAATTTTTATTAATGACTTGGATGAGGGGATTGAAGGATGGGTCAGCAAGTTTGCAGACGATACAAAGGTTGGAGGTGTCATTGACAGCATAGAGGGCTGTTGTAAGCTGCAGCGTGACATTGACAGGATGCAGAGATGGGCTAAGAGGTGGCAGATAGAGTTCAACCTGGATAAATGCGAGGTGATGCATTTTGGAAGGTCGAGTTTGAAAGCTGAGTGCAGGATTAGGGATAGGATTCTTGGCAGTGTGGAGGAACAGAGGGATCTTGGTGTGCAGGTGCATAGATTCCTTAAAATGGCCACCCAAGTGGACAGGGTTGTTAAGAAAGCATATGGTGTTTTGGCTTTCATTAACAGGGGGAATTGAGTTTAAGAGTCGTGAGATCTTGTTGCAGCTCTATAAAACTTTGGTTAGATCGCACTTGGAATACTGCACCCAGTTCTGGTTTCCCTATTATAGGAAAGATGTGGATGCTTTGGAGAGGGTTCAGAGGAGGTTTACCAGGATGCTGCCTGGACTGGAGGGCTTACCTTATGAAGAGAGGTTGACTGAGCTTGGTCTTTTTTCATTGGAGAAAAGGAGGAGGAGAGGGGACCTAACTGAGGTATAAAAGATAATGAAAGGCATAGATAGAGTCGATAGCCAGAGACTATTTTCCAGGGCAGAAATGACTAACACGTAGGATCGTAGTTTTAAGCTGGTTGGAGGAAAGTAGAGGGGATGTCAGAGGTGGGTTCTTTACACAGAGAGTTGTGAGAGTGTGGAATGCGTGGCCAGCAGCAGTTGTGGAAGCAAGGTCATTGGGGACATTTAAGAGACTGCTGGACATGCATATGGTCACAGAAATTTGAGGGTGCACACATGCGGATCAATGGTCGGTACAACATCGTGGGCTGAAGGGCCTGTTCTGTGCTGTACTGTTCTATGTTCCATTTTCTCTGATTGCCTCCAAGACTTCAGAAATTGTAGCTTTATCTTCAGCAAGTCAGTGGACAATGCAAAGATGCGCTAAAATTGTTACGTCCTTTTGAGTACATTCATTTATAAAGATACACAGTTATCAGAGGTGGGACAAAACACATGTTTGACTGGGGAGGCATGAGCAGGCATGAGGGAATCGGTGGGAATGCATCCAGTCAATACTATAGTGGTGAGACAACTCTTTATTGGATCTTGCTAGCTGTAGCTAGGCTCATTACGTTAGCTATTTACAAGAAATGAATGTTATTGACCCCAGCTGTGATAAAGTGGCCACCACCTAGTAGGCATAATTTAGTAAGAGTGAACCACACAGTGCAAAAAGAATTTCCCCAATCTGCTGGCTCTTTCCTGAGCCAATCCCATTAATTCCAGACACGTTGCTCTTCTAAACCCCTTCTCACCCCACACTCACCCTCGCCAGCCCATCCTTCAAATGTTTCCTTCTTGTGTATTTAAGTAGCACCGTTCACAATCCCAGTACACACCCTAGTGATTTTCAATCAATTAAGTACTTTTGAAGTGAAGTCATTTGTTATAGCACAGGAAACATGGTGTCAACATGTTTGTGTACAGCAAGATCCCATGAACAACAATGGCCAGATAATCTGTTTGAGTGAGGTTGAGGGGGGGAGCAGTTTCAGCGTAGACACACCATACAACTCGTCTGCTCTTCTTCGAAATATTACTATGGGATCTTTCATGTCCACCTGAGAAGGTCAGTAGGGGTCTCCATTTGATGTATTATCTTACAGCAAATGTCAGACTCTTGAAAGTCAAAAGTTAATGTTCAATTTGCTTCCAAGGATCTTTCAGGCAGCACATTTCATTTTTTTCAGAATTCAGGTAGTGCTGCTGTCTAATGCCAAAGATGTGCAAATTGCGAAAGATCGCAGACCTCAAAGAGCATGAACTGTTGAAAATGCTGATATTTTTGACAGCTTAATTCCGGGGCAAGGTAATGTGTGAAATGAAGCAGCTGTGCGTTCCTATGGTAACCTGGGCCTGCTATGCCCTGGTTAACTCTTTCAGTATAGAATTATCTTTACAGTTCCTTTCAGATTGTCTTGATTCACTCTATATTAATCAGGTGTTTAATTGCATTCAGGTAGTGGATCGTAATTGTGAATTCACCTGTGCTGCTAGGTAAGAGTGGATGGCTGTTGTTGAGTTTGGAGGCGCGTGTTTGTACTGTGGATCTCCAGAAACAAAGGCATGCATGTGTGTGAACATGAGGCTCCAGTGTTACCATTTATCACTGGGAATTAGGAGAAAGTGAGGACTGCAGATGCTGGAGAGCAGAGCTGAAAATGTGTTGCTGGAAAAGCGCAGCAGGTCAGGCAGCATCCAAGGAGCAGGAGAGTCGACGTTTCAGGCATGAGCCCTTCTTCAGGAAGAAGGGCTCATGCCCGAAACATCGACTCTCCTGCTCCTTGGATACTGCCTGACCTACTGCGCTTTTCCAGCAACACATTTTCATCACTGGGAATTAAACAGGATTTGACATTTTCGCAAAATAAGCATCTGAAACTAGTACCACAAATATTCTTCCAACAGAACTATTCTTCAATTTAATTCACTCATTTTTCACATAAAAATGTTACCACAGCCTTGGAAGGGTTAAGTTCAATGATTATGCGATACACAACAGGGGAAACCCAATGCGGGTTGATGGTGTGGATTAAATTTTTTAACTGTATTCTCTCATGGGACATGACAAGATGAATATTTATTGCTAACCCTGAATCACCCTCAAGAAGGTATTGGTAAGTCACCTTCTTGAGGCACTATGGTCATTGTGGTATGGGTAAGGCAGCAATGCAAGCATTTTGGTACAAGTGAATGGGTTGCTGGGTGCTTTCACACGGCGGTTCAGTCAAACACATTACTGGAGACCCAATTCCAGGAACTCACACCCAGACTAATATCAGCTATGCTGCGGGCACCATCAGCTCAGTGGAAGATAATATTTGGTCTCTTTGAAGGCCTTGTTGGTCTTCCAGTGTGAAGAGTTGACCTCAACTGAATGGTGCAGGTTGACTGGGGGATGTGATGGCCTAATGGTATTCCTACAATTAATCCTGACGGCCCAGCAATTGGTGGAATTTGAATTTAATTTTTATAAAAAGTCTGGAATTAAGAGTCTAATGATGACCATGAAACTGTTGCTGGAAAAACCCATTGGTTCACTAATGCCCTTGAGGGAAGGAAACTGCCATCCTTACCTAGTCTGGCCTACCTGTGACTCCCCAGGTCCACAGCAATATGGTTGACACTTTACCGTGATCTGGGCAATTAGAGGTGGCCAATACTTGCCACTCACACCAGTGATGCCCTCATCCCTTCAATAAATAAGCAAAAAATTCCGAGCTATATGCTGAGTGTTGCTCTCAAGCTAGGCATAGCCACCTCAGAGGGACAGAGAAATGTCGCTGCCTAAGACCTTTTGGCAATAGTACACTGAGAGACTGGAAACTGGGGAACCTTCTTAGACCATGAATTTAAAAACAATGTACAGGTGTTCCCCTCCCCCTCTTGCCTGCGGGTGATATGTTCCAAGACCTACCGCGGATGCCCAAAACTAACGAACCTATCAGTTAAATGGGAAACCTACCTCCCGGTGGCCCCTGGAATTATTTCTGGAATATTCCATGAAATATTTTCGGGCCACAGTTAACCACAGATAACTGAAACCAGGAAACCGAATTTGCGGATACAGGGGTTCAACCATACATTGTAAATAACAAGAGTATTGAAATAGTATTGAGGCACCTCAGAGCGGAACATGGTGCAGGGAGAAATGTGTGTTTCTCATGCATTCCCTGTAATTTTCAATTTTAAATGCTTAGCCCTCAGGCCAAATGCTCGACATAGATTGTATATTGTAAGTATTAAAAGTGTTACACTTGTATTGAGACATGGAAGAGTAGAACATGCTGTATTGAATTCCCTTGTACCTTTTGGAATGTTCTGGAATGTACACATATGAATTTTATGAATAAAGTATGATTTTGTAACAAACAGGATAAAGACAAAAGATTTTCTTCCCTAAAGGACATTAGTGAACCAGATGGGTTTCTGTGACAAGCTGAATGGATCGTATGGTGTGAAAGGACACCACTTCGACTGGAACAACACATCCATCACAGGACAAGACAAACAGAAACATGCACAAGAACTCCTAGAAGCATGGCATTCCAACTGGAACTCTTTTAACAAACACATTGACTTTATCACTCCTTGAAAAAAAGAACAGGAAATGATATCACCATAGAAAATGATGTCACCACAGGAAATGGAATCACCAGACTAAGGAATCTCAAATATATAAATAAAAAAATGGGTTACACCAGCAGTGCTTCATTCGGAGGCTCACTGAAGAGTTTACCTAGTACGATGACGAAACGTCTGAAAACAAACCTTCCAGCTCAGCGAGCAAACCTACATCCAGAACCTCAACCTGAGCTACAACACTTCTCAAAACTCACTAATCAGTGAGTGGCGATGCTGAGATTAGCTTTCAATTCCAGATTTTTAAAGCAAATTATTGAATCTAAATTACACAGGCTGCCATGGCAGGATTTGAATCCATGTTCCCAGACATTTAGCCTGTGCCTCTGGGATTGTGAGTCCACTGTTAGGACCACAACTGCCTGCCCACAATTTAGACCCAGTTGGATATGAGGTTGTTTTACCCCCCATTCTGGTTTCTAACCAAGTGGGTGGAGAAGAGATGATTCAGCCTCTTGGTCTGCTTCACCATTCATAATGATCTTCGACCTCTCCTGTTTTCATTTCCTGCAATAGCGTCCAAAATTAAACTCATGTATGCCTCATCATCTTCCCATCTACTGTGCAAAAGATCTATTCTTATCAATCTTACCCACCTAAACTTAGAAAGCTTCCTTTGGTGCTCAGATGGAACACATCAGAGCAACCTTATGCTGACCTCCTAGCTGGTGTCCCATTCAATGTTAGATCTGATGATATTTGTTTGCTGCACCAATCTGAAGTGACATCAGCAGACAAAGAGCAGTTCTCAGAAAGCTTATGATGGACTATAACTTAGTGTTGTGTTAGTTCTGACCGTGTCCACCCGAGTCCAACACCAACACCTCCGCATCATGGCCATCATAAGGTAAAGTTGGTGATCTCTCACTTCCAAAGTGGAGCTGTTGGATGTCACCAATCTCTCAGTATTATTCAAAGAAGAACATGAGACTAGTCCTGGCTAATTTTTATCTCTCACCTAACATCTTACTGCAGTCGTGGGAGCTTGCTTTTTCAAAATTGGCTGCTATGTTTCCTATATTACTGCAGCATCTACATTGACGTGGACAGAATGTACCAACAAATAGAGATTATTTGGCACAATTGTGCTGTATTGGCATTCTTACTGCATACAGACCTTCTACCATCTACTTTGGTTAATTCTATCTATACCCCCTTGTGCACATTTTAGCAAAGAAAGGATCCTTTCAAAATGAAGCGACAAAGATTGAAAGCACTTCATTGGCCTTAAAGCACTTGGTTTATGGGAGCTTCTATGTTATTTTCAAAGTTGTTGTAGTGACGACTGTCAAGGGAATGCAAGCTATCTAAGGCCCAGCTATCTTTCCAGGGATCCCATTGATGGAAACACCAAAGAAGTGCTTTCTCTGGAAGTTCTGCCAATTCTCCACCAACCTTACTTTGGGACATTGGGAAAACCAGCACAATTTCGCTGTCATTGAAACTTTGCATCTCCCACCATCCCACTACACTGTGCATGTGTTCTCTGGACTCTTCATCTGGCTCAAGAAGCAAATTGACAATTGGTTCACTCAATGGTTGTCCAAACTGATGTGGCACAAACTCACCATTCACTGTAGAAACACCTTTGTTAACTCTGACTCCAGTGGACTCCTGGCTGACTTCCTATCTTCTAGCCTCAATTAAACTGAGACCATCACAGAACCCACTGCTGCCTGTATTGTAACTTGTATCAAAACCCATTCACCCAGTATTCACTGACCATTAACTCATTGGTTAGGATTAGGGTTAGAAATCTCAAACAGAGATTCCTAAAATTCTTATCATTGAATCATAGAGGCCCTGCAGTGCGGAAAGAAGCCATTACCCTTTTCCTTGTACCTGTCCAAGGTCTCTCTCCCCTTTCCCTGTACCCCTCCCCTAAGCCTACAATCCTCAAAGATCTCAGCATTTCTCCACTTCTAGCCTCTTGTGATTTTAAACACCATCATTGACAGCCGCCTGGGCCTTCTGTTTTAGAACTCCCTCTAAATGTCTCCACTATCAGCCTTCTTTCAGACCAGGAAGCTTCCCGTGTCTAATGATATTTGAGCCACACGGAGCGCACACTCCTATCTTCTCGATTTCCCTGAAACACATCACTCGCCTAAAGCCAGAGACAATAGTTTGAGAGGTGCCACTACACAATAAACATGGCTGACCAGGAGACACACCCATGCATACCATCTGCCGTATTCTATTTTTCTTCATTCACAGGATGTGGGCATTTATTACCAATCACTGATTGCCTTTTAGAAGGTGGTTCATTAGCCTCTTTCTTGAACTTCTGCCACTGTGTAACGTCAGTACACCACAGTGCTATCAGGAAGAGAGTTTGAGGGTTGCAACTCAGCAACACTGAATGAACATTAGTATATTTCCAAGTGAGGGGAGGGGGTGGCTTAGAGGGGACCTTGCTGATGGTGGTGCTCCCCCACATTTGTTGCACTTGCCCTTCTTGATGGGAGTGCACCCTGCTTTGGAAAGTGCTGTTGAACCAGACTTGGTGAGTTACTATAGTCGCTGATGCTGTGGAGATATTAGGAGGATTTGCAGGTTGGATTTGGCTGTATTATGAATGCACCTTCTTTGGCCATGAGGTCCTAGAGCTGGATTCAAACAGGAGCTTCTGGCTCTGAGTTAGCATCGTGAACTGGTGCCCCACACAGAGTCTTTGAGATGTGCAGCACAAAAACAGATCCTTCCTTCCAACTCATCCATGCTGACCAGATAGATGAAATTAATCTAGTCCCATTTGCCAGCACTTGGCCCATATCCCTCCAAACCCTTCCTATACAAATACTCATCCGGACACCTTTTAAGTGTTGGAATTGTAACAGGCTCCACCACTTCCTCTGGCAGCTCATTCCATACACGCATCACCCGCTGCATGAGCAAGGTTGCTCAGTGGTTAGCACTGCTGCCTCACAGCACCATGGTCCCAGGTTTGGTCCCAGCTTTGGGTGACTGTCTATGTGGAATTTGCACATTCTCCCTGTGTCTGTGTGAGTCCTCTGCTGCTCTGGTTTCCTCCCACAGTCTAAAGATGTGCAGGTCAGGTGAATTGGCCATGGGAAATTACCCATAGTGTTAGGTGCATTAGTCAGAGGGAAATGGGTCTGGGTGGGTTACTCTTCAGAGGGTCGGTGTGGACTTGTTGGGCTGAAGGGCCTGTTTCCACACTGTAGGGAATCTAATCTTAGGTCCCTTTTAAATCTTTCCCCTCTCACCGTAAACCTATGTCCTCTAGTTCTGGACTCCCCCAACCCAGGGAAAAGACTTCATCTATACACCCTTATGATTTTATAAACCTCTATAAGGTCACCCTTCAGCCTCCGATGCTCCTGGGAAAACAGCTAAAGCCTAGTCAGCCTCTCCCTATTGCTCAAATCCTTGACCCTGGCACCATCCTTGTAAATCTTTTCTGAACACTTTCAAGTTTCTCAACATGACCTCCTGTTTAGCTCCTGTACAACACTAATTAAAGGTGACCACATTGGCATTGCTTGAATGGCTTGGTGTCAATTTACCGCTGATATTGTTGCAAGGAGGTATTTTGGGATGTTTTACTGTAAAGGTGCAGTATAACTCCAAAATTGTTGTTGTTACTGTGGAGTACTGCAGATTAATATTAGCCTGGGTGATACGAACAACCCATGAGATGTCTTTGTCACACATTTTAAAGGATTCATCTGGAACATGGTTAATGCCACTTTTTTGCAATAAAGGGCAGAGGAAATGAATGTGTGATTGATATCTCACAAGATGATTTTGACCCAAATGAGATTTTGTTTGGGAGTGAGGTGGAATAGTACGGATGAAAACAGATCAGGAGGCAAAACATTGAAGGGGCGGTAATGATGTTGTTGCCAGTGCTGGGGACTCTTTAATCTGCCAGCGAGAGACGGGCTGCAACGTTGAAATCTACTTTCTAATAAGATGTGGACCTCCTGGTGAGAAACTTTAATTCTGACCCAAATACACTATGAATTTGTAATAAATGAGAAGTTATTTGTTGTGCCGTCTGACCACATATCAGCTGACCTTATCCATGTAACACTAATCATCAGAATACTCAGGATTAGTGATGGCTCAGCATCAATTTTGTAAATTGCAGTATGTTGGAAGTTAATATATTCTGATGTTTTTTGAGTAATGCTTAAACATTCCTCATTGCATTATAAGGAAGCTGGGTGGGGGAGGGGAAAGTGACGAGTCAAGTTGAATAAAACAATAAGAGCTCCAAATAGATCGAAAAGCAGTTTAAGGGTGCTATGGTGGCTCAGTGGTTAGCACTGCTCTTCACAGTACCAGGGACCTGGGTTCAATTCCAGCTTTGGGTGATAGTCTGTCTGGAGGTTGCACATTCTCATCTGTGTGGGCTGCCTCTGGGTTCTTGCTTTTTTCCTACAGTCCAACGATGTGCAGGTTTGGTGGATTGGCTATCATAATGTGATGACCTTTCTCTTAATTTTACTTTTTTTTATTATTATGTATGACTTTTGACATTAATATCGGGCGACTTATGAAACTTTTCATTATTTTTCATGTAAAAGTACACATGACAATAAATTTCTATTCTGTTCTATATTGCTCTGTTGTGTCCAGGAATGTGTAGGAGGCTTAGTCATGGTAAGTGCAGGGGTTATGGGGGTAGGGTGGGGGGGTGTGGGTCTGGGTGGGATACACTTTGGAGATTTTTTGGTTGGGCTCCTTGATGCCATACCCGGGCAATAATGACCTTGATGTCAAATGTAGTCACTCTCACCTCACTGGTGGAACTTGAATCATTTGTCGATGTTCAGTAATAGGATCAGGAGCTGGGTGGCCCTGGCAGAACCCAAACTGGGTGTCGGTGAGCAGGCTAGTGCTGTGCAAGTGCTGCTTAATCACACTGTCAATGACTCCTCCACCATTTGGCTGGTGATTGAGATAGAATCATTATCTGGCCGTTATGTCATTGCTTCAGTAGCCATCACTAATCCTGAGTATTCTGATGATTAGAACTACATGGATAAGGTCAGCTGATATGTGGTCAGACGATGCAACAAATAACTTCTCATTTATTACAAATTTATAGCATTAGGTCAGCATTAGAGCTTCTCACCAGGAGAGCCACACCTTATCATTGTATCTTCCTTATTACAAAAATGGCTACGTTTCTAAAATATCTCCACATGTTTAAAATATTTTTGGAAGGCATGGTGTCTCTGTGGTTAGCACTCACAGTGCCAGGGACCCGAGTTTGATTCCAGCCTAAGGTGACTGTCTGTGTGAAGTTTATATATTTTCCCTGTGCCTGCATAAGTTTCTTCACAAAATGCCTGGAACATGCACTCATGACTGAAAATGTGTTGCTGGTTAAAGCACAGCAGGTTAGGCAGCATCCAAGGAATAGGAAATTCGACGTTTCGGGCATAAGCCCTTCATCAGGAATGAGCATCATCATCATTCCTGATGAAGGGCTTATGCCCGAAACGTCGAATTTCCTGTTCCTTGGATGCTGCCTAACCTGCTGTGCTTTAACCAGCAACACATTTTCAGCTGTGATCTCCAGCATCTGCAGACCTCATTTTTTACATGCACTCATGAGACAACCCTGTGGGAAACACCTCCTCATGATACCGTGTCTATGTGTAAAGGTCTCTGGTGTAAAGAAAACAGGCCTTCGGCCCGACTCACCCATGCCACCCAGTTTGCGCAATTAAACAAGTTCCATTTTCCTGCATTTTGTCCATATTTCTCCGTAGCTATCCCAACCGTGTATCTGTCTAAATGTTTCTTAAAGGACGAAATTGTACTTGCTTCCCCAACTACCTCCAACAGCCTGTTCCAGACACTCACCACCCTCTGTGTGAAAAATATTGCCCCTCTGGATCCTTGTGTATCTCTCCTCTCTCATTTTAAACCTGGCCTCTATTTTTAGAGTCCCCTTCCATGGTGATAAGCTTTCGGTGATCTACCCCATCCATGGATCTCATCATTCTATAGACCTCAATAAAACCATAAGACATAGGAGCAGAAATTAGGCCATTCAACCCATCGAGGCTGCTCTGCCATTCAATCATGGCTGATAAGTTTCTCAACCCCTCACTCCCACTTCCTCCCTGTAACCCTTGATTCCCTTGAAACTCAAGAACCCAACTGTCTCTGTCTTAAATATACTCAATGATCTGGCCTCCACAGCCTTCTGTGGTAATGAATTCCATAGATTCCCCACTCTCTGGCTGAAGAAGTTTCCCCTTATCCCCATTCTAAAATGTCTTCCCTTTACTCTAAGGCTATGCCCTCGGGTCCTGGTATCTCCTACCAATGGAAACATCTTACCAACGTCCACTCTGTCCAGGTCATTCTATATGTTTCAATTAGATGCACCTTCACCTTTATAAACACCATCGAGTATAAACCCAGAGTCCTCTATAAGGTCACTTGTCAGTCTCCTACACTCCACGGAACAAAGTTCCAGCCTATCCAGCCTCTCCTTATAACTCAAACTTCCCTGCCCAAATAGCATCCTCGTAAATCTTTACCGCACTCTTTCTAGCTTAATAATATTTCTGTAGTAGGGCGACCAGAAGTGGACCTACTCCCCACCTACGTTCGGGACACCACCCACGCCCTCCACCTCCTCCATGATTTTCGCTTCCCCGGCCCCCAACGCCTTATCTTCACCATGGACATCCAGTCCCTATACACCTCCATCCCCCATCACGAAGGCCTCAAGGCCCTCCGCTTCTTCCTTTCCCACCGAACCAACCAGTACCCTTCCACTGACACTCTCCTTCGACTGACTGAACTGGGCCTCACTCTTAACAACTTCTCTTTCCAATCCTCCCACTTCCTCCAAACGAAAGGAGTAGCCATGGGCACCCGCATTGGCCCTAGCTATGCCTGCCTCTTTGTTGGATATGTGGAACAGTCCATCTTCTGCAGCTACACTGGCACCACCACCCACCTTTTCCTCTGCTACATTGATGACTGCATCGGCGCTGCCTCGTGCTCCCACGAGGAGGTTGAACAGTTCATCCACGTTACTAATACCTTCCACCCTGACCTCAAATTTACCCTGGACCGTCTCAGACTCCTCCCTCCCCTTCCTTGACCTCTCCATTTCTATCTCGGGTGAATGACTCAACACGGATATTTACTATAAACCGACTGACTCCCACAGCTACCTAGACTACACCTCCTCCCATCCTGCCCCCCGTAAAAACGCCATCCCATATTCCCAATTCCTTCACCTTCGCTGCATCTGCTTCCAGGAGGACCAATTCCAGCCCAGATGGCCTCCTTCTTCAAAGACCGCAAAACTCCCCCAGACGTGGTTGACAATGCCCTCCACCGCATCTCCTCCACTTCCCACTCCTCCGCCCTTGAGCCCCACCCCTCCAATCACCATCGGACAGAACACCACTGGTCCTCACCTATCACCCCACCAACCTCCAGATACATCGTATCATCCTTCGTCATTTTCGCCACCTCCAAACGGACCCCACCACCAGAGAGATATTTCCCTCCCCTCCCCTATCAGCATTCCAGAAAGACCACTCCCTTCACGACTCCCTCGTCAGGTCCACACCCCCCACCAACCACCTCCACCCCCGGCACCTTCCCCTGCAACCACAAGAAATGCAAAACTTGCGCCCACACCTCCCCCTTCACTTCCCTCCAAGGCCCCAAGGGATCCTTCCATATCCGCCACAAATTCACCTGTACCTCCACACACATCATCTATTGCATCCGCTGCACCTGATGTGGCCTCCTCTACATTGGGGAGACAGGCCGCCTACTTACGGAACGTTTCAGAGAACACCTCTGGGACACCCGGACCAACCAACCCAACCACCCCGTGGCTCAATATTTCAACCCCCCCTCCCACTCTGTCAAGGACATGCGGGTCCTTGGACTCCTCCATCGCCAGACCATGGCAACACGATGCCTGGAGGAAGAGCAACTCATCTCCCGCCTAGGAACCTTCCAACCACAAGGGATGAATGCAGATTTCTCCAGCTTTCTCATTTCCCCTCCCCCCACCTTATCTCAGTCCCAACCCTCGGACTCAGCACCGCCTTCTTAACCTGCAATCTTCTTCCCGACCTCTCCGCCCCCACCCCCCTCTCCAGCCTATCACCCTCACCTTAACCTCCTTCCACCTATCGCATTCCCAACGCCCCTCCCCCAAGTCCCTACTCCCTACCTTTTATCTTAGCTTGCTTGGCACACCCTCCTCATTCCTGAAGAAGGGCTTATGCCCAAAACGTCGATTCTCCTGCTCCTTGGATGCTGCCTGACCTGCTGTGCTTTTCCAGCAACACATTTTTAAGACCAGAAGTGCACACAATATTCCAAATGTGGCCTCATTAATCTGCAGAATCTTTAAATGATGCGAGGTTGCAGAGTTCTGAGTGTCCTAGCGCATGAATCGGAGAACGTTAGTGTGCAGGTAGAGCAAGCAATCAGGAATGAATTGAATAGAATCAGCATAGGCTGTTATGGTTTATTGAGAGGGGATTGAATGCAAAGTAGAAAAATTATGCTTCAATTATACAGGGTTTTGGTGAGTCCACATCTGGAATACTGTGTCCAACACTAGTCACCGTACATGTGGAAGGATGTTAGTGCTTTGGAAGCAGTTCAGAGAAGGTTTGCTGGACTATTACCTGCAATAATTTTCTTCTGAGGGAAGACTAGACAGGCCAGTCCTGTATCTTCTGGAGCTTAGAAGAGTCAGAGGTGACTTAATTGAAGCATAGAAGATCCTGAGGGGACTTGATTAGATGGAGGTTGAAAAGATGCTTCCTCTTTTGGGTGAATTGGGGTCACAGTTTAAAAAAAGAGGTCACCAATTTAAGACAGAGATAAGGAGACTGTGTTTTTCTCTCAGAAGTTGAGAGTCTTTGAAATTCCCTTTCTCAAAAGGCAGTGCATGCCAAATCTTTCAATTTTTATAAGGCAGAGACAAATAAATTTCTAATGAGCAAGGAGATGAAAGATTATCAGGGGTCTGCAGGAAGGTAGAGTTGAGGTTAAAATCAGATTGGTCTTAATCAAGGGCAGCACAGTGGCTCAGTGGTTAGCACTGCTGCCTCACAGCACCAAGGACTTAGGTTTGATTCCACTCTTGGGTGACTGTCTGTGTGGGGTTTGCACATTCTCCCAGTGTCTGCTCTGGTTTCCTCCCACAGTCCAAAGATGTGCAGGTTCGAGTTGGAATGGGAAATGTAGGGTTACAGGGATAGCATGGATCTGGGTGGGATGCTCTTTGGAGGGTTGGTGTGGACTTGATGGGCTGAATGGCATGTTTCCATGCTGTATGGATTCTGTTCAATGTTATTGAATGGGGGAGCAGGCTGGAAAGGTCTGATCTTGTTCCCTGGTGTTATGTTTGAGAGGGTTGGACAGAGAAAAGACATAGTTGGCATGGGCTAAATCTGGCTTTTCATTTTGCCTCCAATTTCAAATAACCTGACAAATGATAATGCAGGGTAGCATGGCCTGTATTTAGAAACAGGAGGAAGCCATTGAGACCAATGTGCTCATTCTATAATGCAGTTTAGATCCTAGCAGATCTGTTTAACTCCACCTGCCCATGCTTCTGGAACCGTTACCATTCTTGACCCCCTCAACTGCCAACTCCTTTTCTGAGGGAAGACAGTTGCAGATTTCCACGAGCCAACTCTGCTAACATGGCTTCAATTCTGCCGGGAAACCCTAGTCCATTCCACAACCACCAACGCCACTCCCTCTCCCCAAGACACCTTCCCATGTAACCACAGAAAGTGCAACATCGGTCCCTTCCGTTCCTCCCTGCTCACTATCCAAGGGCCTAAAGAGTCTTTAGCAGCATTTCACCTGTACCCCCTCCAATCTTGTGTATTGTATTCGCTGCACCCAATGTGGCCTACGCTACATTGGAGAAACTAAACGCAGACTGGGTGACCGCTTTGTGGAACACCCCTGGTCATTGCACCCACATGACCCCGCCCTTCCCATAGCGGGTCATTCCCACGTGTCTGTCCTCGGCATACTGCAATGTTCCAAGGAATACCAGCGCAAACTGAAAGAACAGCATCTCATCTTCAGACTAGGCACTTTACAACCTTCTGGATTTAATATTGAGTGCGACACCTTCAGATTGTGAACCCATTCCCATACCTTCCCTTTTTTTTAGCTTTACTTGTTACATTCTTCGTCATCATGTCCTCTCTCCCCTCCCCCCACCCTCAGTGGGGCTGTCTGTTCTTTCCAGTCTGTCAGTTAGACAAATCATTGTTCTGCCGTTCCCACATTCTGATCACACATGATCATGAGCTTAAACATTCTCCCCAGTGGTCCTAGCTTGAATCGATCCACTGAATTTACACAATGGATCTTAACTGCATTGTCCCACCCTCAGTCAATCCTTTCAGTTTCAATGTTCCCATTAAGGAATTTCATTCAATTGAATTTCCTTTTCAATACACCACTGTGGGTTAAAAAGGTTGACCTCTTCCCCAGTAGTCCATCCATTTTTGGTTGGCGTGATTTTGGGTGTGAGCATGGCTATCAAAGCCACCATTTATTCCCCACTGGTGCCTCTCCTTCCTCCTGAGAGAGACATGATAACGGAGTGACCTAACAGAGTGCTTCAAATAATGAATGATTTGACAGAGAAACATTCCCTCTTGCGGGGTAGGGCATCACTACAGACTGGCAACATTGGATAGCCCCCAGGAAATCCCATAGAAGAGGAAGCTTCTTTACCTAAAGAATTGTGAGTGTGTGGAACTCACTACACGTGGAATTTTCCTTATTCATTTGTGGAACGTGGCCGGCATTTATTGCCTGTCCCTAGTTGCCCTGAAGAGATGGTAGCAGTGAGCTGCCTTCTTGAACCACTGCAGACCACATGCTGTAGTTATTAAGTTCAATTCAAATTCCATCATCTACTATGGTGGGTTCAAACCCAAATCCCCAGAAAATTGCCTGGTTCTCTAGAATACGAGTACAGGAACAACACCAGCAAGCTATTGCTTCTCCTGGCTGATGAAAACAGTATATTTATAAGGAAGGGAGACAGGTCCATGAGGGGGATGGGAATAGAGGGCTGGGATGACAGATTTAGATGAGGAGATGTGGAAGGAGATTCAAGTGGAAGATAAACATTGGCATGGACTGTTAGGGCTGAATGGCCTGTTCCTGTGCTGTTTATCCAATCTATATCAACCTGGAGAAGGTGGTCATGTGTGGAAATGGATTTTGAACAATTTTGAAAGAGATTTTTTTTCTTATGGGAGCACATTGTAGCTGCACCTGGCTTCATTTTAGCCTCGAATGAATGCAGTGGAGAGCAACATGTAATTGATCTGATCCCGTGAGTGTCCCACTCAGAGAGTTGGGACTGTCCATGTCTCCACCAGCATGTTGTTATGCCACATTCCAATTCCAGGAGCTTCCCATGAAGAGGCTCCCTCCTCTGGGCCCATGTGTAATTACATAGACCCAGTAACTGCTCAGAGACTACACAGAACTTTTTCAGATAATACATTCAAAGCAGAAGCAGGCCATTCAGCCCATCGTGCCTGGCCCCTGTCTCAGAGTATTTGAACTCAGCGCCAATCTCCTACCTCTTTCGCCGTGACACTTCACGTTGTTACTATTTAACCAATCATCTCACTGATCTCTTGAATGCCTCGACTGAACCCTTCCCTCACCAGACTTTCTCTTGAAATTTGAACCATTTGCTGTGTGCAAACAATTTGTCTGAACGTGAGCTTTGGTACTCTGGCCTGATCTTACACAACAAGCTCAAGGCACGACTCTCCCCTCCCTAAAGGAGGCAGGGAAAGTGGCAGGAAAGATAAGCAAGTTGGCCCTGGAAGGATAGTCAGCCCCTTCTCACCACCTCATCAGTTAAACACTGGATTATACTGTGAGGACCTTCTCAATTTGCCACCAACTCAGGCCCTTATGTGGTCAATTAATAGTCATCCCGGAGGCTTCCTGCCTCATTCCTGATGAGGGGCTTTTGCCCGAAACGTCAATTTTCCTGCTCCTTGGATGCTGCCTGACCTGCTGTGCTTCTACAGCACCACTCTAATTTAGACACTGCCTTCTTGAACCGTTGCTGTCCACCTGAAGTGGGTTGACCCACAATGCCCTTAGGGAGGGAATTCCAGGATTTTGACGCAGCAACAGTGAAGGAACAGTGATATATTTCCTAGTCAAGATGGTGAGTGGCTTAGAGGGGTATGCAAAGGTGGTGGTATTCCCATGTATCTGCTACCCTTTTCCATCTAGATGGAAGTGGCTGTGAGTTTAGAAGGTGCGATCTGAAGATCTTTGGTGAATTTCTGTAGTGCATCTTGTAGCTGGTACACAACACTGCTACTGAGTGCCAGTGATGGAGTGGGTGGATGCTGCTTGTGGATGTGGTGTAAATCAAGTGGGTTGCTTTGTCCTGGATGATGTCAAGCTTCTTGAGGGTTGTTGGAGCTGCATTCATCCAGGCAAGTTGGGATTATTCCATCACCCTCTTAACTTGTGCGTTGTAGATGGTGGGGAGACTTTGGGGAGTCAGGAGGTGTATTACTTGCCACAGTATTCCTAGCCTCTGACCTGTTGTTGTAGCCATTGTGTTGATGTGGTGAGTCCAGTTGAGTTTCTGGTCAATGATAACCCCAGGATGTTGATAGTGAGGGACTTATTGATGGTAACACCATTGAATGCCAGGGGTGTGGTGGTTAGATTGTCTCTTTTGCGATAGTCATAGTCTGACATTTGGGCGGCACAACCGTTACTTGCCATTTGTCAGCCCAGGCCTCGATATTGTGCAGATCCTGTTGCATTTGAACATGGAATGCTTCAGTATCTGAGGTGTTGCACATGGTGCTGAACATTGTGTAATCATTGGTGAGCATTCCTACTTCTGACCTTATGATGGACGGAAGGTCATTGATGAAGCAACGGAAGATGGTTGGGTAGAGGACACTACCCTGGACCACGTAGAGGCAAAGATTTTATTTGTTTAGAAAGGTGGCATGTGCCTACACAAGCTAAGTCAGCCGAAGGGCCTGTTTCTGAGTTGTACTGTTCTTTGTTCTTCAGCCAGAGGTGTAGTTGCATTCTATTGGGCACGAGAATGAAGGGAATCGGAGTTAGAGGGACTTCAGAGTTCTGAGGAAGGCTCACTCCACCTGAAATATTAACTCTGATTTCTCTCCACAAATGCCGCTGAGCTTTTCCAGCAATTTCTGGTTTTGAGTGGGGAGGGGTAGATGGGAATAGGGAATTTGATTCAGACAGATCAGCTGTGATTTGATTGAATGGTGGGGCAGCCTCGATGGGCCGAACGGTCTGCTTCTGCTCCTGTTTCTTATTTTCGTCTTCTCTGGCAGGAATCAAAGCTTGGGATTCGCAAGAAGCTTACAGGTCAGCTCTCTACTTCCTGATTGGGGCTTGATCAAGCGAACTTTCCCTCTCGTGGGGGTGGGGACTTGGTCGTCTCTTAGGATGCTTGTCCCCACACCTACTGCATCGAATGGTTGTATCCATGATGTTAAAACATTGAGAACATGGATTGATAGAGATCAGCTTCTGTTCAAGGATTTAAAATTCTGATCCTTGTTTTTAAATCCCTTCATATGGGCTCATTCTTCTTTAGCTTCATAAACACCTGCTCCGTAAACAACCATCCGAGATCTGTGGCATCTTGGAGCATCCACCATTTCCATTGCTCCCTGATAGGTCACTGTGCTGCAGCCTTTCCAAAGATTCAACATCTCTCTATCTCTCTTAAAACCTAACCTCATTGACTGTCCTTAAGTTCCTTGGTGTCAGCTTTCACCTCATCATGCTCCTCTGATGTAATGCGACATGGTTAAAAGTCCCACAACACCAGGTTTATTTTGGAGCGCAACTCCTTTGACTAGCTCCCTGATGAAGGAGCAGTGCTCTGATAGCTAGTGCTTTCAAATAAACCTGTTGGACTATAACCTGGTGTTGTGTGATTTTTAACTTTGAACACCTCAGTCCAACTCCGGCTCCTCCACATCATCAGTACTGCAACATGGCACACTAGACTGAAGGAACTACATAAATGAGTTGAAAGTGTGTTGCTGGAAAGCACAGCAGGTTAAGTAGCATCCAAGGAATAGGAAATTCGATGTTTCAGGCATAAGCCCTTCATCAGGAATGAATCCCTTCATCAGGAACTACATAAATGTTAACTATTGTTGTATCGTTTTTAAAAAAAATATATCAGCATGATGCAAGTAGAAATCTTTCTGATGTTCTGGCCATTAATTTTCCCTGAACATATCTAAGCACCAGATAATCCCATGATTATCACATTGCTCCTTGTGGGAACTCACTGGATGGGGATTTGCTGCTGTGTTTCCAACTTGTTTCATCAATGATTACACTTCAAGAGGCATTTCCTTGCCCGTTACTGTGCTTTGGGACATCCTGAAGTCATAAAAGGCGCTACAGAAATGCAAGTACACTCTTGAAAGTGCAGCACTGCCAACACTCTGTAATTCCCGCAGACAAACCCAAAACTCACATTGAACCAAGCAAGCTCCGTTGTGTTCAGTTTGGGACTGAAAGGGTAAATGGAGTATTTTTTTGGCAGGTGATGAAGTCCCGATGAGAAGGTTAAACTGTCCTGCTGATGAAAACACCAACGCTGATAACACTCCACCTTTAACTGAATGTCTTCCAAATGGATAGATGGGTTCAATCTCATTCTGGCAAATGACCAGGGCCAGGGATACAACTTTCTTCAATCAATTCAATAAAGTCTGATCATGTCAGCCACTTCTGCCTTGAGGCAATGACATCCTTCATGCAACTATGTTCCTCTGTGTCTCGTACTAGAAAAGGGTTTGTGTGTCCCTCATGTTTCATTGTCGCTAAATATTCATTGGAATTAATATAAAAATAACCACAGGGAGAATGGACCTTACTGATTTGCCTTTTAAGTATCCTGTATTTCCTCACTACTGGCCTGGCCATCGCTCATATCCACTCGCCACCTTCTGTCACTCAAACAAAGAGAACTCGTGCTGCCAGCAATTCCTTTCCTTACCCACAGAATCAGCCACAGAGAAGACCATTCAGCCCATCCTAACTGCACCAGCTCTTCAAATGAGCATCATTACCAATTACCAAACTCCTGCTTTCTCCCCCTTTTCCTTGCACACAGTTTCTATCCAGAATGATTCCTGGGAATAGCACAACTGATACGTGTGGGTCGGTTAGGGTTATACTCACTGGAGTTTAGCAGAATGAGGGAGGATATCATCAATACCTCTAACATTCCAACAGAACTAGACAGATTAAAAACAAGAACAATGTTTCCAATGACCAGCGAGTGTAGAAACAGGGATCACAGTCGAAGGATATGGAGTGGGTCATTTAGGATTGAGATGAGAAAAAATGTTTTTAGCCAGAGAGTGGGGAGCCTGTGGAATCCTCTGCTCCAGAAAGAATTTAGATTAAGTTAGATTAGATTAGATCCCCTACAGTGTGGAAACAGGCCCTTCGGCCTAATAAATCACACTGACCTGCGAACAGCAACCCACCCAGACCCATCTCCCTCTGACAAATGCACCTAACACTATTGGCAATTTAGAATGGCCAATCCCCCTAACCTACACATCTTTGGACTGTGGGAGGAAACCAGAATACCCGGAGGAAACCCACGCAGACTCAGTAGGAATGTCAAAACTGCACACAGACAGTCGCCCAAGGCTGGAATCGAACCCAGGTCCCTGGCTCTGTGAGGCAGCAGTTGAGGCAAAACATTGAATGTTTTCAAGAAGGGGTTAGATATAGTTCATAGGGCTAAAAGGATCAAAGGGTATGGGGAGAAAGCAGGAACAGGGTGCAGAGTTGGATGATCAGCCATGATTGTACTGAATAGCAGAACAGGCTTGAAGGGCCGAATGGCCTGCTCCAGCTTCCATTTTCAATGTTCTTGTGTTTTATGTTATCCAAATCACAATCCAATGCCCCTCTTCAATGCCTCAATTGAACCTGTGTCAACCATATTTCTGGGCAGTGTATTCCAACTTTTTAACTACTTGCTTCCTAACTACATCACCCTTGCTTCATTTGCAAATCACTTTAAATCTATGCCCTCTGCTTCTTGCTCCTTTCACAAGTGGGAAAGGCTTCTCCCTATATACACTGTCCAGCCCACTCATGATTTTGAAAACCCTTGTCAAATTTCTTCGCAGCCTTCTTGTCTCCAAGGAGAACTGTCCCAACTGCTTCAATCTTTCCTCACCACGGAAGGTTCTCCTTCCTGGAACCATTCATGTGAATTACTTCTGTACTCTCTCCAATGAATTCACATCTCTCAATGTGGCACTCACAGCTGTACACAATACTCCAGTGAAATCTAGCAAGTATCTGATCCAAGTTCAACATCCCCTCTTTGCTCTTGGGCTCTATGCCCCTATCAATAAAGCTGACGATGCTTTATAAACCACTATCTCCACTTGTCCTACCAGCTGCAGTGATAACGCACATAAATACTCAGATCCCTCTGCTCCTGCAGCCCCTTTAGAGTTGTAGTCCCTATTTTCTATTGTCTATCTATATTCTTATGATCACCTCACACTCCCCTGTCGTGAATCAGACTTGTCACCTATTTGTCCACTGTTCCACCTTGTCAACGACCTTCTGGAGTTCCCTACTATCCACCTTACAGTTTACAATTTTTCCAGTGGGACTAGTTGTTCTCCTGCGTTTCCCTGCAGAGATACAGAGTTGGTGAAAAATTAATATCTCTGTCCAAGTGCTTGTAACCAAAAGTTCAGAAAGGTGATCTGAAGGAAGAGGGATGTAGGGAGTGAGAGGAATTTAGCGTGGAACAGACATAACGAAACACATGGTCATTCATAATGAGCCAAAAGGATCAAGGAGACACTGAAGAAGTCAAGTTTATTACATGTTTTGATTTATCGATGGGATATGGGCATTGTTGCCTGGGCCAGCATCTGTTGTCGTCCCTAATTACATTAGAGAAGGTGAACTGCCTCCTTTAAATGCTGCAGTCTTTAAAGTGTGGGTACATTCACAGCCCTGCTTGGAAGGTAGTTCTAGGATTTTGATCCAGAAACACTGAAGGAATACTGTGAAGTAACTCACCTCCTGACTCCCCAAATCCTATTCACCATCTACACGACACAAGTCGGGAGGATAATGGAATATTCCCCACTTGTTTGGATGGATGCAACTCCAACAACACTCAAGAAGCTCGACACCATCCAGGACAAAGCAGTCCATTCAATTGGCACCACATCCACAAGCATCCGCTCCCTCCGTCACCAACGCTCAGTAGCAGCAGTGTGTACCATCTACAAGATGCACTGTAGAAATTTGCCAAAGATCCTCAGACAGCACCTTCCAACCCCACGATCGGTTCCATCTAGAAGAACAAGGCAGTACACATATGGGAACATCACCACTTAAAAGTTCCCCTTCAAGCAACTCACCATCCTGACCTGGAAATATGTTGCTGTTCCTTCACTGTTGCTGGATCAAGATCCTGGAACTCCCTCCCTGACTCCATAGTGGGTCAACACACAGCACATGGACTGCAGTGGTTCAAGAAGGCAGCTCACCACCACCTTCTCAAGGAGCAGCTAGGGACGGGCAATAAATACTAGCCAGCCAGCGATGCCCATATCCCACAAATGAATTTTAAAATGTTATAAACCTTAGTCAGGATTTTGTTTGTCTAGGAGGGGAACTCACTTGTCCTTGTAGATGGAAGCAGCCGTGGGTTTGGAAGGTACTGTCTGAAGACCCATGGTGAGTTCCTGCAGTGCATCTTGTAGCTGACACTCACTGCTCCTTCAGAGGTGGAGAGAGTGAAAGTTGAAGGTGGTGCATGTGGCACCAATAACGCGCAGGCTGCTTTGTCCTGGATGATGTTAAGCTTCTTGAGTGTTGTTGGAGTTGCACTTATCCAGGCAAGTGTGGAGCATTCCTAACTTGTGCCTTTCGAGAGTTAGAGAATTAGAGATTTGGAGAGATAGTGTTGTCAATCTGCAGGGTATTATAATCATTCCATCAATAAAAATACACAATGGAAATGCTGAATATTGGACTGGGATGCTCCTTTAGGACTGCAGTCTCTCTGTATACTAACAGAAGGCCATTCTCTTTGCCACAAACATATCATTAGGAACATTTTGCTATAAGGGACTATACAATTTAACTGGATATTGGCTGTTTTTTTTCTGATCAAGCCTTTTTTGTGCTCCTTTACCCTGTAATTAAGCGCCATAAAATGGAATAAATTTGCATAATGATCTTTAACGTTAATCTTATTCTGCTTTTAGCAGCACAGGTGATAAAAGATCTTGTTCAGCCTTTGAGTGAAGCTACGTTTCTATGGCAACGCCAATTTAAATTAACTCCCCGAGGAGTGTCTGGGTAATGCTGCATGATGTCATACACCGCAAGGAACTGTGTTTAGTTTATTTAACAAATTAATTTCATTAAAAAAATCGTTGAATCATTAGGTACCAATATGGTAATTAAGCAAGAGCACATTATATGTTTCAGATCCAAGGGGGTCCCTTTAGGGAATCTCCTTTAATCAGGTTGATTTTCTATGATTTTTTTGAACTCTCCCAGTCACTGCTGTTCATAACAGAGTTCTCAGGCCTCATTTACAACTTACGTCTAGCACTAATAATTATTTACATTTGACTGGTGTCTCTTCCTACTCATGCCCAGGACTGGGAAGTGGGTTTTGGCAGAACTATTTAACTACATGATGCATCACAGTGGCTCTCCATTTCATTTCTCACTCGCTGACAGTGCAAACTGTCTTCCAATAGGACTGGACAGTAGTGAGGGGAAAGGTATTAAAACAGATATGGGACTCAACTGCTTTTGTTTTTGCTGGCTCTGGGCTTCATCTCCACATGATACACTCATTCCTTTTTTTCTGTCTTCAGCATATATTCCACGTTTTCTGAGCTACTATCAGATCTGACGAAGGGTCACCAGACTGGAAACGTTAACTCTGCTTTCTCTCAACAGATGCTACCAAACCTACTGACTTTCTGCAGCAATCCCTGTCCTTTTTTCAGATTCCCAGCATCCGCAGTTAAAGTCATAGAGATGTACAGCACAGAAACAGCCCGTTAGGTCCAGCTCATCCATGCCGACCAGATATCCCAACCTAATCTAGTCACATTTGCCAGCACTTGGCGCATATCCCTCCAAACCCTTCCTATTCATATACCCATCCAGATGCCTTTTAAATGTTGCAATTGTACCAGCCTCCACCATTTCCTCTGGCAGCTCATTCCATACACACACCACCCTCTGGGAGAAAAAAATGCCCCTTAGGTCCCTTTTAAATCTTTCCTCTCTCACCCTAAACTTATGCCCTCTAGTTTTGACTCCCCCATCACAGGAAAAAGATTTTGTCTATTTATCCTATCCATGCCCCTCATGGTTTTATAAATCTCTATTAGGTCACCCCTCAGCCTCCGATGCTCCAGGGAAAACAGTCCCAGCCTATTCAACCTCTCCCTATAGCTCAAACCCTCCAACCCTGGCAACATTCTTGTAAATCTTTTAGAACATAGAACACAGAACATAGAAAAGTACAGCATAGAACAGGCCCTTCGACCATGATGTTGTGCCAGGATTATTCCTAATCTAAAATAAAATAATCTAACCTACCCACCTCTCAATTCACTGCTGCCCATGTGCATGTCCAGCAGTCACTTAAATGTGCCTAATGACTCTGCTTCCAACACCACCATGCACTCACAACTCTCCGCGTAAAAAACCTACCTCTGACGTCTCCTCTATACCTTCCTCCTAATATCTTCAAACTATGACCTCTTGTGCCAGTCAATACTGCCCTGGGGAAAAGTCTCTGGCTATTGACTTCATCCATGCTTCTCATTACGTTGTTTACCTCGATCAGGTCTCCTCTCTTCCTCCTTCTCTCCAGCGAGAAAAGTCCAAGCTTAGTCAACCTTTCTTCGTAATACAAGCCCTCCAGACCAGGCAGCATCCTGGTAAACCCTCTTTGCACCCTCTCCAAAGCTTCCATATCTTTCCGATAGTAGGGTGACTAGAACTGGACACAATATTCCAAGTGTGGTCTCACCCGGGTCTTGTAGAGCTGCAGCAAAACCTCATGGCTCTTAAACTCGATCCCCCTGTTAATAAAAGCCAAAATACCATATGTTTTCTTAACAACATTATCCACTTGGGTGGCAACTTTGAGGGGTCTATGCACTTGAACACCAAGATCCCTCTGTTCCTCCACACTGCCAAGAATCCAGTCTTTAATCCTATATTCAGCATTCAAGATCGACCTTCCAAAATGCATCATTTCGCATTTATCCAGGTTAAACTCCATCTGCCATTTCTCAGCCCAGCTCTGCATCCTGTCTATGCCGCACTGCAGCCTGCAACAGCCCTCAATACTATCAATGGCACCTCCAACCATTGTGTCATCGACAAACTTACTAACCCACCCCTCAACCCTTCAACCTCCTCATCCAAGTCATTTATAAAAACTACAAAGAGCAGAGGCCCAAGAAAAGAGCCCTGCAGGATCCCACTCACCACTGACCTCCAGGCAGAATACTTTCCATCTACAACCACTCTCTGTCTTCTGTCAGCCAACCAATCCTGAATCCAGACAGCCAAATCTCCCTGTATCCCATACCTCCTTTTCTGAACCCTTTCAAGTTTCACAACATCTTTCCGATAGGAAGGAGACCAGAATTGCATGCAATATTCCAACAATGGCCTAACAATGTCCTGTACAACTGCAACATGACCTCCCAACTCCTGTACTCAATGCTCTGACCAATAAAGGAAAGCATGCCAAACGCCTATCCTATCTACCTGTGACTCTACTTTCAAGGAACTATCAACCTGGAGTCCAAGGTCTCATTGTTCTGCAACACTCCCTAGGATCTTACCATTAAGTGTATAAGTCCTGAGTTGTCTGGTAAATTTTATAGTGATGGTTACAACTGGTAATTCCTTTTTAATCATTTGTGGGATGTGGGTATCACTGGCTGGGCCAACATTTATTGTCCGTCCCTAGTTGCACTTGCAAAGGTGGGGGTGAGCTGCCTTCATTGAACCGCTGCAGTCTACCTGCTGTGGGTTGACCCACAATGCTGTTAGGGTGGGAATTCCAAGATTTTGACCCAGTGACAGTGAAGGGACAATGATATATTTCCAAGTCAGGATGGTGAGAGGCTTGGAGGGGAACTCACAGGTGATGGTGTTCCTGTGTATCTGTTGCCCTTGTCCTTCTAAATGGAAGCGGTTGTGGTTTTGGAAGGTGATATCTGAGGATTTTGTGGAAGTACACACTACTGCTACTGAGCGTTGGTGATAGAGGGAGTGGATGTTTGTGGATCTAGTGCCAACCAATTGGGCTGCTTTGTCTTGGATGGTATCAAATTTCTGGAGTGTCATTGGAGCTGCACTCATCCGGGAGGTGGAGAACATTCCAACCCACTCCTGACATGTGCCTTGTTGATGGTGGACAGGCTTTGGGGAGGCAGGAAGTGTGCGATTCACTGCCGTATTCCTAGCCTCTGTGTTTATTTGGCAAGTCCAGTTGAGTTTCTGTTCAACGATAACCCCAGGATATTGTTAGTGGGGGACTTAGTGAATGTCAAGGGGCAGTGGTTAGATTGTCTCTTATTGGTGATGGTCGTAGCTTGGCATTTGTGTGGTGTGAATGTTACTTGCCACTTGTTCGCCCAAGCCTGGACATTATCCAGATCGGCACCATCCGAGGACTCAGGTCAATTGGGACCCAGATACAGGAGCATGATGGACCAAAGGAGACAGCAGGATGAGCAATAAGGAAATGGAGTGGTTTTTGTTGGGTTGAGTTTTAATCAAGCACTTAGTACATCTTGCTCCCCCCATCCTCCAGGACACCACAAGCAAAGAAGCCAGAGTTTGTTGGATATGCTCCATGAATGTGTCCCCAACCCCCTGAACAATCGCTGGGGTAACACCAGCAGCAATGAGGTGAAGCCCAATAGAGGGTATTGACCAGCATTGGGATTAACAGGTTACCCATTGGCACTCAAGCCATGGTCTTAACTCAGGTAAGTGGAGGGGTAAATGGAGGTGTAAATGGCGTGCTGTCTAAAAACATCCCCTCATTTGATTGTTTTGATTTGATTTATTGTCACATGTACCTAGGTACAGTGAAAACGTTTGTTTTGCATGCAGATCATACCATAGTAAAGTTGCGTTAGGGTAATAGAACAGAGCGAGGAAGACAGTGTTATGGCTGCAGAGAAGGTGCACACAGAGTAAGACCCACATTAAATTTAAAATTTGAGAGGTCCATTCAGAAACCTGATAATAGCGGAGACCGAGTTGTTCTTGAATATGTTGGTGCATGTATTTAAGCATTTGTATCTTTTGCCAGATGGAAGAGGTTGGAAGAGATTATAACCAAGGTAGGAGGGGTCTTTGATGATGTTGGCTATCTTCCCAAGGCAATGGGAAGTGTAGATGGAGCCAATGGATGGAAGGTTGACTTGTGTGATGGACTGGACTGTGTTCACAACTCTCTGTAGTTTCTTACCATCCTGGGAAGAGCAGTTGCTATACCATGCTGTGATGCATCTGGATAGAATGATGCATCTTTAAAAACTGGTAATAGTCATTACGGACATGCTGAATTCCTTAGACCGCTGAGGAAGTACAGACGTTGCTGTGCTTTCTTGACTGTACATCATCAGCACCCCACTTCCCCTTCCCACACGCCACAACCAAACGTGCCGTAGGAAAGGGCACAAGGTTTCACTTGGAGAGTCTTCCTCAAACAGCCACATATTGAGAAGACATGAACAGAGTGTGGAACACAAACAATTCCCACGCATCTGCTCCCAGTCGGCGACGATCCATTAGGAGGGTGAGCCGGGGAGGAAAATGTGGTCCTGAAGTCTCAACCTGAAATCTTAACAACAACATCTTTCCATCCTGGGAGCAGTCCATTCACCTCCTCCAGCCACTCCAGACCTTTCCTTCAAGTTGTGGCTGATGTGAAACTCAACTCCCTCCACCTGCCTCAGTTCTATAACAAAACCTAGCTAAAACTTTCAATTCAACCAGTTCTGTAATTCCACATCCCAACACGCTCTGCTTGAAGAAATATCAAAATTCTACTGAACTTGGGAAGATGAAGGTGTCATAGTAATGGGGCTAAGACAAGGAGGACTTTATTCACCAGAGGGTGGTATATCTGGGGAACTCATTGCTGCAGAGGGCTGTGGAGGCCAAGTCATTGAGTGTACAATCATTCCTCAACATCTCCAAGGGCTCTGTTCCTGATGAAATTCATGAGTTGTAACGAAGCTGCTCCTTTAACAAGGTTATGTAGGCCTTGGATTTTTTTTAAGAGAGATCATGAATGACATTGACTCCAAAAAGTCTGAGGTGAAGTATTTTAGGGTCAAGTTGATAATAGCTAACAGAGACTGCCTCAGGCAGAAGGCTTTCAAGTTTAAAGAAAAAACACTTGTACAATGAAAAGGGTGTAGCTAGTTCTCCCAGCTCAGCTTTTCTCTGGTTCGTTTTTTTTAGCAGTAGTGTGAAGGAAGGCTGCTGGACCCACAGAACAGGTCCAGGCTGGTCCTCTCTCTCTCTGCCTTCTCTCCTGTAAGACCCTATGTTTGATTTTACCTTTTGTGCCCAGGAGAGTGTTGCAAGTTTTTCAAACAGCATCATTAAGTTGGGACAGCCGGTTGGGTTTTCGTATACGTTAAGTAATTCAGAATAGTGTTTTCTGTTGTTTGTCTTTCATTCGGTAATCTTGTAAATAAATTCTGTTTTGTTTAAAATTAAGTGGTTTGACCAGCTGATTCTCTCCTAGAATATCTGCGTTACACCTGCTTAAAACAACCAGCAAAGTCAGGGTCTGGGTTACATTCCTGAAATGTTTTGAGGGGCTCTAGCCTGGTCCATAACAGGGTGTAGAGCTTGTTTAAAAGTATATTAAAAATCATGGATGAAATTTTTATCCATGGATATTGGTTTTTGTTGTTACTTATTTTTGGCGCAGATAAGCAATTTTGCACTTAGTGATTTACTGTATTTAAGACAGGTAGAGTTACTGTATTTAAGACAGGTAGAAACCTTCTTGATTAGTAAGAGGACCAAGGGAGAAGATGGGAGTATAAAGTTGAGAAACATATCAGCCATGATCAAATGGCAGAGCATTCTTGATGGGCCAAATGGCCTAATATTTGCTCCTAACTCCATGGCCTTAGGGACTGTAATCAGATTCTGGCTTATTGGGATCAAATTCCACTCTGGCAGCTGCTGACATGTGAACTCAATGAATGAATCCTGAATATAAAAATGGTCTCACCTCCTTTTTAGTTATTTGGAAAATCATTTGATGTTCTTTTGATTGCACTTTAGCTTCACGTTACTGAGCTTTGGCCATCAGTGCAGAGGGGGTAGAGTACTTCAGAGGACCTCCTCATTGGTCTGCTCTTGGGCCTGGCCACGCTGGCGTTAAACAGGCCTAGGCAGCGGGCCATAGAGTTGGGCTCTCTGTCAACTGATTGTCCCTCTTCCATGGACACATTTATGCCTGGGTGTCCTTGGAGAGGGATCATGCAGTGTTCACCAATACTCTTGCCTTTAGAGAGAGAGAGAGGTGGGCTCTGCTGGGGGTAAAGTGCTTTATCTCCCCTTCCAACTCTGTTTTGATTTAGTGCCTAGCTCTCTCTCCCTCACCTTTGGTGCTCAGCCTTGCCCTTAATGAGCTTTGCATGTAAATTAATCAATTGGAAAACACGGGTGATTTACTGTTGGTGAGTAAAAGATGAAAGAAAAACTACAAGCGGTTTGGTGATGAAAAACAGAGAAATTCAGTTGTGTGCAAGAGCACGTTTGGATATCGAAGAAAAATGCTCAAAAAGTAAAAAAAAAAGTATAAAGCAAGTGTCTTGTTCCAGCTCTGGGGTTGCAAGATTCTTGTCAATGTGAGAGCAAAGTGATGGAAGAAGTATGCAAACAGACTGGAGTATAAAAGACAGATGATGAGGCAGAGATCGCAGTGAACAATTACTGAAGATAAAGTTCAACTCAGGTTTTGTTAAATCGCACATGGCAAACAGACTTTGACACTTCTGTTCTACATCTTTTATGAAGACCAACCATTGGAGACATCTCAGATGCCAGTGATGAGAAGATCCTGTCCATCAGTTTGTTGCACTGAGCCTTTGTGTATAGTGGTTATAGAGTCATCCAATCATAGAATCATACAGCACGGGAACAGACCCTTCGGTCCGACCAGTCCACGCCAAACACAATCTTCAACTAAACTAGTCCCACCTGCCTGCGCTTGGCGCATATCCCTCAGAACATTTCTCCTTCACGTGCTTATCTAAATATCTTTTAAATGTTGTAATTGTATCCACATTCACCACTTCCTCTGGAAGTTCATTCCACACACCCGAACCACTCTCTGTGCAAAAAAATTACCCCTCATGTCTTTTTCAAATCTTTCTCCTCTCACCTTAAAAATATGCCTCTAGTCTTGAAATCCCCCATCCTACGGAAAAGACACCTGGCATTCGCCTTATCTGTACCTGTCATGATTTTACAAACCTCCATAAGGTCATCCCTCAATGCCCCAGTGAGAGAAGTCCCAGCATATCCAGCCTCTCTCTAAAACTCAACCCTTCATTCCTGGCAACTTCCTGGTAGATCTCTTCCGAACCCTTTACAACTTAGTAATATCCTTACTACAACAGGGCAACTAGAAACGGACACAGTACTTCAGAAGAGGCTCACCAAAGTCTTGTACAATCTCAACAAAACATTCTAATTTATATACTCAAAGGTCTGAGCAATGAAGGCAAGTTGTGGAATAAAATACAAAAATATAAAAACTCAAAAGGCAAATATAAAGTTAGTCTTCTTACCTCTGATTCAAGTCCCATCTGCTCCAGATGTGTGCCATAACATCTCTGAACAGTTAATTAGAGAACAATAACACTAGTTTCCATAATGGTGAGCATGAGAATGTCATCATTTGTGAAAATCTACCTGGTTCACTGCTGTCCTTAAGGGAAGGGAATCTGCCATCTTATTCCAGTCTGGTCTACCTGTGACTCGAGACCCATAACAATGCTAATATCCACTTAATATCCACTCTTATTATCCACTCTGTTTTAGAGAATTTACAGATGTGTAATGGTGTGATGTGGCTTTATATATGTTGGCTTTTATAACATGTACCATAAATTGGCAGGTTCCTGTGAGTCGGATATCTAAAGGATATGCTAAACAATGCTAGAGAATCAGAGACATATTACGTGTTTCCATGCTCGTTGGTGTTATGATAGCTGACTAACTGAAGAGAAGATATTAACACAGAGAAAGTGACTGAATGGGAGGTGCATATCCTTATATCAGAACATTACATGTAACTGTCTTAAAGATACAATGCTTGTGTTGGGTGTTCACTATTCATTCACTGGATGTGAGTGTCACAGCTGGTGTGTGGTGTAGAGAGATGCCAACAATGTGAATTAAATTCTTGCACTGGTTGAGGTTATCATAATGGACGTTCCTTCTCAAAATCACCCCTGACCTGAGACTCAGGTTCAGCGACCACCAGTCACCTCTCTCTAAAGAGAGAGCAGCCCTGTGATCTGATATGTCTATGGTAACTTTGCTTTAGTGACAGTGCATGTGTGATCTTGAATTACCATCAGACAACAGCGAACAAATACTGGCAGCCATCCTAGGAAAGAAAGAAAGAAGAATAAGTCAAGGGATGAAGTCATTCAACAAAGAGAAAATATTTTCTTTAGCTTTTCAAATTAGGAACAGGAGTAGGCCATTCAGCCCCTTGATCCTGTTCCTTAATTCAATAAGATCATGGCTGGTCTGTGAACTAACTCCACACACCTGCTTTGAGCCCAGATCTCTTGTTACCCTTGCTTAGTAAAAAATTATCTTTCTTAGATAATGAATTTGCGTCAACTGCTGTTTGAGGAAGAGAGCTCTAAATCTCCACTACACTTTGTGTGTACAAGTGCTTTCTAATATCTCTCCTGGATGGCCAGGCCCTAATTCTTAGACTATGGTCCTCGTTCTAGAATCTTCAATCAATGGAAATAGCTTATCTGACCTTGTATTTCCTTGTTAATATACAGGAGACCTTGATTAGATCACCTTTTTATTTTCTACATTCTAATTTGTCTAATCTCTCCTGCAACTGGGGACCAGTTTAGTTGGGGATTATTGGTTGGCGTGGACTGGTTGGACCGAAGAGTCTCTTTCCGTGCTGTAAGACTCCATGATTGTATGACTCTATAACTACTATACACAAAGGCACTGTGCAACAGACTGAAGTCTTGGTATCATCCTTGTAAACCTGTGTTGAACTCCCTCCATGGCTACAACATCCTTCCTAAGGTGTGGTGCCCCTACCTGCTCACAGTACTCTAAGTGGGGTCTAACTTGGATTTTGTACAACTGCAGCATAATGTCTGCATCTCTACTCCAGCCCTTTGGATATGAAGGCCGGCATTTCATTAGCCTTCTTAGAGTTAGAGACTCATAGGGATGTACAGTATGGAAACAGACCCTTCGATTCAACTCTTCCATGCCAACCAGATATCTTAAATAAATCTGGTTCCATTTGCCAGCATTTGGCCTGTGTCCCTTGCTATTCATATACTCATCCAGATGCCAGCACCTCCTCTGGCAACTCATTCCATACACGTAACATCCTCTGTGTGAAATTGTTGCTCCTTAGGTCACTTTTATATCTTTCCCCTTTCACCCTAAACCTATGCGCTCTGGTTCTGGACTCCCCCACCCCAGGGAAAAGACCTTGTCGATTTATCCTATCCATGCCCCTTGTGACTTAATGCACCTCTATAAGGTCACCCCTTAGCCTTTGACGCTCCAGGGAAAACAGCCCCAGCCTGTTTAGCCTCTCCCAATATCTCAAATCCTCCAACCCTAGCAACATCCTTGTAGATCTTTTCTGAACCCTTTCAAGTTTCACAACATCCTTCTGAAAGAAGAGAGACCAGAACTGCACACAATATTCCAAAAGTGGCCTAACCAATATCCTGTACAGCCACAACATGACCTCCCAACTCCTATACTCAATACTCTGACCAATAAAGGCAAGCATACCAAACGCCTTCTTCATTACCCTATCTACCTGTAACTCAACCTTCAAGAAACTATGAACCTGCACTTTATCTTCTGTACCTTGTATGTGGCATTTTAAAGAACTATACACCTGAACCCCCAAATCTCATTGGACATTTATTGCATATAATTATGTGTCTAATATAAAATACCCTGATCTATCCTATTTCAGTCCAAAATGGATAACCTCACATTGATTAAACTAAATTCCATCTGCCACAGCTTTGCGCATTCTCTCAATATCGTGTTGTGATTTTATGCTGTCATCAATACTGTCTACAATGCTGCCCAATTTTGTGCCATAAGCAAATTTGGATTTTTGCCATTATCCAAGTTGTTAATGAATATTGTGAACAACTGAGGCCCTAACACAGATCTCTGCGAGACACAAGTAATCACATCCTTCCAATGTGAGGACTTACCCCATTGCTCCAACACTCTGCTTCCTGCCACCCAACTGATTTCCTATCCTTGTCAGTGATTTGTCCTCATTTCTGTGAGTTTTCACCTTTGCTAACAGTTTCTTATGTGGAACTTTATCAAAAGCCTTCTGGAAGTCCATATGAACAACATCCATTGCCTCACCTCTGTCCTCCACCTTTTCAAAACGCTCTATGAGGTTTTTCAGGCAGAACCCTGCCCGGCATGAATCCATGCTGGCTCTGCCTGATTATTTGGTGTTTTTAAAGGTGATCAAATACTTTATCCTTGATTTCAGACTTCAACAATTTCCCCACCACAGATGTCAGGCTGGTTAGTCTATAATTCCCCCTGTCACCCTTCTTAAAAAGCAACATGATCTGAGCAAGTTTCCAATGCAAAAGGTACAACTCCTGAATCCAGGGAACTCTAAAATATTATGCTTAGGACATCAGCAATGTACTCTCTTATCCCCTTTAACACCCATAGATGGAAACCTGAGGATTTGACACTCTTCATTTTGCCCTTACTGATGATTTACTTAAACTAATTTTATTTAAACCTTGTCCCTGAAGTTCTATTAATTTTTTGGGGGACGTTTGGCAAGCTATTCTCCTTTTCCGCTGTGAACACTGAAGCAATATTGTCCACAGGCACTGCATAAGTGTGATAGTAAAACATAATTTGACAGTGAGAGAAAGTTGCATCAAAGCAATTAGAACAAGTAATTGTTATGTCAGTGCAAATTGCTTATCATAGAATGCCTACAAAATGGAAGCAGGCCATTCAGTCCTTCTGAAGAGCATTCCCCACCAGATGCAGCTCCCCATATTTTCCATGGCTAATCCAGCACATTCCTGGACACGATAGGCAATTTAGAACCCACCTAACCTGCACAAGGAAACCCAGGCAGACATGGTGGGAAAGTGCAAACTTCAGACAGACAGTCACCTGAGGGTGGAATTGAACTTAGGTCCCTGGTGTTATCAGGTAGCAGTGCTAACCGCTGAGCCACTGGGCCATTTAACTGGAAGCAAAGCACACATTTCTAAAAAGCTTTTTGGATGGCGGTGAAAAGCAGTCAAATGTTTCAAAGTTTTTTCTATTCATTCATGGGTATGGCCATCGTTGGCTGGGCCAGCATTTCTTGGTGGATGAGCTATTGGTGAACTGCTTTCTTAAACCTTTGCAGCCTTTGGGATGGAGGTAGACTGGCAATGCTGTCTGCGAGTGAGTTTCAGGAATTTGACCTGGCGACACTAAAGGAACACCTATATATGCTTGATGGTTGAACAGTGTTTTGTAGTTATTCTTCAGGCAATTCAGTGTACGCTCTTATATGGTACCGGCTGATTGATGAGGGTGGAGGGTGTGGGAAGGGATAGAAACTCATATAGGGGGCCTTACTACTCTCTTTGGAGTGACTCATCTTGTATTTAGCTGCACCCCACTTTCACCTGTGCAGGTAAAGTCACCAAAGTCCTACCAGACCATTGGGCCGCTCTACCATCGGACAGAGATGGCCAGTTGGGGTTGGGTTTAACCTGAGGGTCACTATGTCTCAGATGAGGGGAGAGATTAAGAAGGACAGTCCTTCATGATCACCTCAGGTGGTGCGGGAATTGAACCCATGCTATTATCATCATCACTCTGCATCGCAAACCAGGCATCCAGCCTGCCCTCCCATGGCCATTATTGATCATCTGATGATGATGCTTGGCAAGTGGTAAACAACCCTCAATAGCGTGTGGGCCTACCTTGACAAAGACCAGGCACGGTGCCTCAGTGGTTAGCACTGCTATCTATAGCACCACTCACCAGGGCTTAATTCCACCCTCGGGTGACTGTCTGTGTGGAGTTTGCACATTTTCCCTGTGTCTGCATGAATTTCCTCTGGGTGCTCCAGTTGCCTTCCACAGTCCAAAGAAGTACAGGTTAGGTCGATTGGCCATGTTAAATTGCCCATAATGTCTGGAGTTGCACAGGCTAGGTGGATTAGCCTGGAAAATGTAAGGTTATAGGGAGAGAATGGGCGGTGGATCTGAGATGGATGCTCTTCAGAGAGTCAGTGTGGACTCGATGGGCTGAATGGCCTGCTTCCACACTGTAGGCATTCGATGAAATTTTACATGTACCTCCACTTCTTGAAAGGCAATCAAGAGAGATGTGAACTTTGCACAGGGTAGATAGACAAATAAATCCATCTTCTTCATAGCACACAGTGCTCCCTAACTGGGAGAAGAAGCTGTAACAGTTTCCTTCTCATGCCAACCATCGAATGCACTAATTACAGGATCTCGACCACAGTTAGCTGTTATTGCATATTAAAGTCATAGAAAGAAGCCATTCAGCCCATTGAGTCCATGCCAGCTTTCTTCAATACCAACTCCGAGGATCCCCCTTTGTCCTAGCCAAACCGTTTATTCTCCTGTTTTGATCTTTGAGTTCCCTTTTGAAAACCACAACTGAATCTGCCTCCATCACCGTCTCAGGGCAGCCCATTCCAGATCCGAACCACTTGCTGTGCAAAAACCTTTCCTCACTCTTGTGAAAAGTGAAAAATGAACTGTACTGCTGGATTAGTTACGTTTGTAACTGTCCAGTCTCAGGGACCATTATTGAACTGAGACATCCCTCTGAACCTTCCAGGGATATGCAGGCTGGGTGGATTAGCCATGGGAGGCTCAAGGTTACAGGGATAGGGGAGGGGGTGGGTCTGGGCAGGATGCTCTTTGGGGCGGGGGGTGTCAGTGTGATGGGCCAAATGGCCTGCATCTTAACTGTAGGGAGAATATGCACGATGTGATTAATGTCTAGCCCAGAGCTCACCTGCCAGTTCTTCTGCTGGTGAAAGCAGAGTTAGTGGCACATTGACCCAGGTTAATGCTTGAGTGAGGTGATACATCTTGTGAGGGGCATGTAAGTATTGATTGTTCAAACCCATCAAGTTCACCATGACCTTTAGGGAAGGAAACATGCCATCATCACCATTCCCCGGAGCCACAATGTGGGCATGCCGGTGTTAGACTGGGGTGGGTAAGGTCGGAGGTCACATGACACCGGTTTATGGTCCAAAAGGTTTATTTAAAATCACAAGCTTTCGGAGCGTCGCTCCATCGTCTGATGAAGGAGCAGCGCTCTGAAAGTTTGTGATTTCAAATAGACCTGTTGTACTATAACCCGGTGTCATGTGATTTCTGACGTTCTCCAGAGCCACAGCAACAATGTGGCTGGCTCTTAACTGGCCTCTGAAATTGGCCTTGTGGGCCTGCCAGTTCAATGAGTACCCAGACTCTATGAAGTGATAAATATTGGAAAAACGTAGTGGGGCTGCTGTGTAACAACACATCTCGCTGGTTACGCTTCCTTTTTGTTTCCATCAAATTCCTGCCTTTTTTTGCGGAATGAGTGCTGCAGGAGTTCCTGCATTTCCCACAGCAGTGAGACAGGAGCCTGTCATGTCTCAGAACTGGCCCCTCTCAAAGTGCAGTACAGCCTCGGTACTGCAGAGGGCGTCTCAGTGGGAGGCACGGCAGCTTCAGCAATGGCAAGGTGGGCCCAAGATGGACTCAGGTCACCAGCGGAGTCGAGTTTGGGCCAATGTGCTACCCGGCGGCATTTACCTTGGGTGAGCACCAGCGAGGACGCATCGTTCGTGGAGGCAAGATGGCACCAAAGAAACATGGAAACATAGAAGTTAGGAGCAGGATGAGACTATTCGGCTCTTCATCGCTGTCATGGCTCATCGTCCAACTCAATATCTTAATCCTGCTTTCAACCCATAACCTTGGATCCCATTTGCCCCAAGTGCTATATCTAGCCATCTCTTGAATACAGCTGAAAATGTGTTGCTGGAAAAGCGCAGCAGGTCAGGCAGCATCCAAGGAACAAGAGATTCGACGTTTCGGGCATAAGCCCTTCTTCAGGAATACATTCTTCTCTTGAATACATTCAATGTTTTGGCATCACCTACTTCCTGTGGTAATTAATTCAACAGGCTCACCACTCTTTGGTAAAGAAATTTCTCCACATCCCCATCTTAAATAGTTCACCCCGAATCCTCAGACTGTGACCCCTGGTTCTGGACACACCCACCATCGGGAACATTCTCACTGCATCTACCCTGTCTTGTCCTGTTAGAGTTTTATAAATCTGTGTGAGATCCCCCCTCATTCACCTGAAGAATAGAGACTGTTATTGCAGCAGCAGCAGTGAAGGGGCCTCATCCCTGGCCACCAGCCCCATGGTTCACGGAGGAGCACTGAACAAGGAAGACTGTAAAGTTGGACACTTCCTGTTTTTCTTCCTTTTTCTGCCTCTATATTGGTTTCTTTTTCCGTGTTTTAAGATGGCGCTGGGGAGTGGTGACACTACCCAACACTTTTCACAGTATTTTGTAACAAGATGCAAGTTATGCCAATCAAATCAAATCAGACTTTATAGCGGTTCTCAAGTCATGGATTTGGACTTGAACCAAGAACTTTGTGATTTAGAAACTAACCACTGACACCTTACACCGTAGAAACTCTGAAGACATCTCAGGTGGGATCATCCCTCGTGTTGCTGTCAGAACTGGGCCACATCATCAACTGTTCCATGGATACCAAGGGAAGGTTCACAGAGGAGAGGGACGGCTTGGTTGAAGATGTCACGTTAAGGGAAGAGTCTTACAGGAGGTGGAGGAGACAGAAGAGAGGGCCAATGGAGGCCCAGCCCAACACTGAGTTCTTTGAAATGCTGAAAGGTCGGGTCAAGATCTCTCTCCCATACTGCTGGCCAGGGTGTGCATCTGAACCCTAACAAACACAAGTTCTGCTGTGTGCAATCACAAAAAAGCTAGCATTCAAGTTCAGCAAGTAATCAGGAAGGCAAATGAAAGGTTGGTCTTTATTTCAAAAGAAATGGAGTTGTAAAGGAAGAAGATTTTGCTTAAACTATAGAAGACCCAAGCCAGACCACAACTGGAAACTGCAAACAGTTTGGCCCTTATCTCTCAGGGAAGATACACTGACATTAATGGCAGTCCAGGGAATGCTTGAGAGATTGATCCCAGGTATGGAGGGATTGCCTCATGAGGAGAGGTTGAGTAGATTGGGCCTGTAGTTGCTGGTATTTAGAAGAATGAGAGGTGACCTTATTGAAACATAAAAGATTATTGGGGGACTTGACAGGATAGATCTGGAATGAGTAAAAAGTGAGGTCTGCAAATGCTGGAGATCAGAGCTGAAAATGTGTTGCTGGTTAAAGCACAGCAGGTTAGGCAGCATCCAAGGAACTGGAAATTCGAATGAAGGGCTTTGGCTCGAAACGTCGAATTTCCTGTTCCTTGGATGCTGCCTAACCTGCTGTGCTTTAACCAGCAACACATTTTTAGATCTGGAATGATATTGGTTCAGCCGTATTTAGAATACTGTGTACAGTTCTGGGCGCCACATCACCAAAAGGATGTGGACGCTTTGGAGAGGGTGCAGAGAAGGTTTATGAGGATGTTGCCTGGTATGGAAGGTGCTAGCTATGAAGAGAGGTTGAGTAGGTTAGGTTTATTTTCATTAGAAAAAAGGAGATTGAGGGGGGACCTGATTGAGGTTTACAAAATCATGAAGGGTATAGGCAGGGTGGATAGAGACAAGCTTTTTCCCAGGGTGAAGGATTCAATAACGAGAGGTCACGCTTTCAAGGTGTGAGGTGAAAAGTTTAAGGGGATACACGTGGCAAGTATTTCACACAGAGGGTGGTGGGCGTTTGGAACATGTTGCCATCAGAGGTGGTAGAGGCAGGCACGGTAGATTCATTTAAGATGCGTCTGAGCAGATGCATGGGTAGGTGGGGTGCAGAGGGATACAGATGCTTAGGAATTGACTGACAGGTTTAGATAGTGGGTTTGGATCGGCTCAGGCTTGGAGGGCTGAATGGCCTGTTCCTGGGCTGTAAATTTTCTTTGTTCTTTGCTCTTTGACAGTTTCCCTTCTGGGAGAGTCTAGGAACATAATCTCAGGAAAATCAGTCATACTTTTAAAGCAGAGATGAGAAGGAATTTCTCCTGTCGGGGAGTGATGAATTCTTTACCGCAGAGGGTTATCCAGGCTGGGTCATTAAATATATCCAAGGCTGAGGTCGGCAGATTTTTAATCATGAAGGGAATCAAGGCAGGTGTTATGGACCACCAGATCAGCCATGATCCCACTGAATGACAGGAAAGACTCGATGGGTGAAATGATCTACTGCTGCTCCTATGTCATAGACTTTACACATCTGCAGCCCCCCTCACACATGTGTAGTTGCTCACTCACATGTGACCGAGTTCAATTTCTGGATTCTTGAAGTCTAAACATTTGAGTTTGAACGCATACAATCATGTTATGATCTCCAGGAAACAATATCTTTGGGTTTGCAGTTGCCTGAAGTACAATGGAGCTAATGACTGTATGTTCCTTGAAAAGATGCTCTTCATCACTGAAGGAGCTCATTAGCCTTATGAATGTTTATCTTCCCCCATGGATACACAGTCCATGAAGTTACCACACTCAAAATGCACTGCTGCCAAGTGATACAGCTGCTGCCTAATCTACACCTCTGACTTAAACTGGTGATATAATTCCAACATGCTAAACAAAGAGATTAAGGTTAATAATCTGGGAGAGAGGGATGAAAGGAGGGACGTTGGCATTTTTCTTCATAAGTCTCTGACTAAGTTCAGAAACCTTGCCCATTTTGTCATTTGATCTTCACACCTCCTCAGTCTTGGTCTGTATCGGCTTAGTCCCTTAAGGCAATGTCCTCTGAATCTCTCACTATCAATATCCTGAGGGTTATCATTGACCAGAAACTCAACTGGACTCACCACATAAACTATCACTGCACCCCCTTTATCTGCTGGTTTGATGGTGAGGTTGGGATTGGAGCAGAGGGAGTGGAGGGCTGCGCGTTGTGAGGGTGAGAGGTTGGAGTGGGGGAGGGAGGTAGACAGGTTGAGGCGGTTAATGTCTTGGTAGCAGCTGGAAATGAAGAGATCGAGGACGAGTAATAGGCCAGCGCGGGGTGTCCAGGTGGATGGAGTGTGTTGGAGGCGGGCGAAGGGGTCCTCAGAAGGTGAGCGGGAGTCTTGATTGATAAAGTAAGCTCAGAGGCAGAGGTGACTGAAGAAGTGTTCGACGTCACGGCGTGTCTTAAATTCATTGATGCGTGGGCGGAGGGGGATAAAGGTAAGGCCTTTGCTGAGGACTGATCATTTGTCCTCAGTGAGGGGGAGGTCTTGGGGGGTGGTGAAAACTCAGCAAGTCTGGGAGCTAGGAGCTGGGGTAAGTGTGGTGCTGGGAGTGGGGGAGGAGGCTGTAGCTGGAGTGGGTGTGATGGTGGGAGGAATGGGGGTGGGGTCATGAGCAGGGGTGATGTTCCCCTCAGGGTTCTGGGGGACGGAGATGGTGACAGTGGGATCCGTTGGGGGGCGTGTTGGCAGTATGCAGGTGAGTGGTGTTGGTGGGGGCGGATGTGGTGGTGATAATGGCATTGGGGGGGAGTCGCGGAACGCGTGATGTCAGCGATGACGGGCAGAGTGGAAGTGACTTCATGCGTGGTACGTGTGAAATTGTTAGGGGCGGAAGTGGCTGCAGAAGCGGCCACAATGGGAGCAGAAGTCGAGACAGTGGTGATGTTGGCAATGGACGTGATGTCAGAGGGGGCATTTTGGTGGTTGTGGTCTGGCTGGTGGTCACGAAGGTGGCACGAGCAGCTGTGACGACACGACTATGTCCTTACCACCCCCCCAGCCCCACCATTTCCAAACCATCATCTCCCAGACCATACAGAACCTCATCACCTCAGGAGATCTCCCACCCACAGCTTCCAACCATGTTGTGGGAACCCCATACTGCCCGATTCTATCTCTTTCCCAAGATCCATAAGCCTGACCACCCTGGCTGACCCATTGTCTCAGCCTGCTCCTGCCCCACCGAACTCATCTCTACCTCGACACTGTCCTATCCCCCCAAGTCTAGGAACTCCCCGCATATATTCGAGACACTACCCACATCCTCCACCTCCTCCAAGTCTTTTGTTTCCCCGGTCCCTAATACCTTATTTTCACCATGGACATCCAGTACCTCCACACCTACATCCGCCATGACCAGGGCCTCCAAGCCCTCTGTTTCTTCGTCTCCCGAGGTCCCCAACAGTACCCTTCCACTGACACTCTCATTCATTTGGCTGAATTGGTCCTCAACCTTAACAATTTCTCCTTCAAATCTTCCCACTTCATCCAGATGAAAGGGGTAGCCATGGGCACCCGTATGGGCCCCAGCTATGCCTGTCTCTTTGTTGGCTACGTAGAACAGTCCATCTTCCATAGCTACACCGGCACCACTCCCACCTCTTCCTCCGCTACATTGATGACTGCATCGGCGCCACCTTATGCTCCTGCGAGGAGGTTGAGCAATTCATCAACTTCACCAACATATTCCATCTCGACCTTAAATTCACCTGGACCATCTCTGACACCTCTTTTCCCTTCCTGGACCTCTCCATCTCCATCAACAGAGACCAATTCAACACTGACATTTTTTACAAACCCACCGACTCCCACAGCTACCTGGAATACACTTCTTCCCATTCTACCTCCTGCAAAAATGCCATCTCATATTCCCAATTCCTCTGCCTCTGTCATATCTCCTTCCAGGAAGACTAGGTCTACTACAGAACACACCAGATGGCCTCCTTCTTTAAAGACTGCAGTTTTCCCTCCCACGTGGTTGAAGATCCCCTCCAATATATCTCATCCACTTCCCGCACCTTCACCCTCAAACCTTACCCCTCCAACCGCAACAGGGACAGAACCCCTCTGGTCCTCACCTTCTACCCTAACATAAACCGCATCATCCACCGACATTTTCGCCACCTCCAAACGGACCCCACCACCAGGGATCTATTTCCCTCCCCACCCCTTTCTGCTTTCCGCAAAGACCGTTCCCTCCGTGACTACCTGGTCAGGTTCACGCCCCCCCTACAACCCACCCTCCCATCCTGGCACCTTCCCCTGCCACCGCAGGAACTGTAAAACCTGTGCCCACACCTCCTCCCTCACCTCCATCCAAGGCCCCAAAGGTCCTTCCTTCGACATCCATCAAAGTTTCACCTGCGCATTCACCAATGTCATTTATTGTATCCGTTGCTCCCGATGTGGTCTCCTCTACATTGGGGAGACTGAACACCTCCTAGCAGAGCGCTTTAGGGAACATCTCCGGGACACCTGCACCAATCAACCACATCGCCCTGTGGCCGAACATTTCTATTCCCCCTCCCATTCTGCCAAGGACATGGAGGTCCTGGGCCTCCTCCATCGCCACTCCCTCACCACCCGACACCTGGAGGAAGAAAGCCTAATCTGCCGTCTTGGAACACTTCAACCCCAGGGCATCAATGTGGACTTCACCAGTTTCCTCATCTCCCCTCTCCCCACCTTACCCCAGTTCCAATCTTCCAGCTCAGCACCATCCTTCCCAGGGAGTTTTTGTTGCAAACGTTTCGTCCCCTTTCTAGGTGACATCTTCAGTGCTTGGGAGCCTCCTGTGAAGCGCTTCTGTGCTGATTCCTCCGGCATTTATACTGGTTTGAATCTGCCGCTTCCGGTTGTCAGTTGCTGTCCGCTGCAGTGGCCGGTATAAATGTTTGCAACAAAAACTCCCAGCTCGGCGAACAGAACCACAACAACGAGCACCCGAGCTACAAATCTTCTCACAAACTTTGAACTATCCTTCCCACTTATCTGCTCCACCCTCCTCTCTGACCTATCACCTTCAGCTCCATCCCCATCTACCTATTGTACTCTCAGCTACCTTCCCCCCAGCCCCACCCTCTCCCATTTATCTCTCCTCCCCGGAGGCTCCCAGCCTCATTCCTGATAAAGGGCTCCTGCCCGAAACGTCGATTTTCCTGCTCCTCGGATGCAGCCTGACCTGCTGTGCTTTTCCAGCACCGCACTAATTTTGACATTAACACAATGGCTACAATAACAGGCCAGATTCTGGGAATACTGCAGCGAGTAACCCACCTCCTGATTCTCCAAAGCCTGTCTACCATCTACAAGTTATAAGTCAAGAGTGTGATGGGATACTCTCCATTTGCCTGGATGGGTGCAGCTCCGACAACGTTCAAGAGGCTTGACACCATCCAAGACAAAGCAGCTGCTTTATTGGCACAGCATCCACAAGCATCCATTCCTTCCATCACCAATGCTCAGTAGCAGCACTGTGTACTATCTATCAGATGCACTGCAGAAATTCACCAAAGATCCTCAGACAGCACAATCCAGACCAGGACCACTTCCAGCCAGAAGGACAAGGGCAGTACATACATGGGAATACCATTGTAGGTTCCCCTCTATACCACTCACCACCCTCACTTGGAATATATTACTGTTCCTTTAATGTCATTGGATAAAGATACCATTACAGAACTTTCTGCTTTCCTATTGATCGCATTGGAACTAAAGCCAACAATGTTCTATAAACGCAGCCAACCAATGTGCCAGTTTATCCTCTATCATCGTGGACTTTATCAAGGCTATTAGATTCTTCACTGTAGAATAATCCAGGCTGAAGGAATGCTGAACTATCTGTGGTGCTGTCTTTAGGATAAGACATAAAATCAACGCCCCGGCCAGTCTCTCAGGTGGATGTCGAGGTTTCCACAGCTACATATCAGCAGGGTGACAGAAGATTCCCAGTGTCCATTTTTCGCCAATGCAATTTATCTTGTCAATTTGCACATTGCTGTTTGTGTGATCTTGCTTGCACAAATTGACTGCAGTGTTTCACTAAGTAAAGAAGGAAGGAACGATTTCTCCCAACTCCAGGATGCTTTTCAGCCAATGTGATGTGGTTGACATATAATCATTGTCGTCATGTAAGAAACGGGGCAGCCATTTCACCCACTGTAAACTCCCAAGGAAAACCCTCGGCTAAATCAATCATTCATTCTGTTGAGTTGTGGACTTCTATCATGAGACCTAGGTGAACAGAGTCCGATTTACATTCTAAAATCAGGATGATCATTACAGGACACTCTCCTCCTGACTCTATGAGAGATGATAGGTGGAAGCAGGGTGGAGGGGAGTGGGAAGTGAAGATAGCATTATAATTTCACATCCTGTTTCAGACAGGCAAACCATGTTCCCTTGGACTTTTAGTACAAATCTATGACCAAACCCATTTGGACCATCATCAACTTAAGGTCATTACATACGAGCTGCATAGTGCAAGACCGGGAGGAGAATAGAACATGGGGTGATGGGGGAGGGATGGGGAGAGAAAAGTTAATGACTGAAGTCACTCTGATACCAAAACACTTTACGTTTGCTGCTGGTTTTTGAGGATGTGGTTAAGGCCACAGTCCCTGCAAGGAAGAAACTTTGCAACCTAGTGCTGCAGCCGCAGAGATAAGAGCAGCACAGACAGGAGGCGCCTCAGAGATAGACAGGCTCATCTTTCAGAAACAAAATTCTTCCTGTGACAGGGTGCCTAACCAAGACGAGGTTCTCAAAGGAAGGACAGACAGGTGTTTCTAACCACAGGTACAAATGACAGACTCAAATGTAGCACAAACAAGGCTATACTCCTTTCAAGAACTGTGCTGTACAGACTGTGTAGAAATGTTCTGTTAAACTGTTGAATACAGTTCCAAATTAATTCATTGCATCATCTCGGCTAATGGTATCAAGATTCTTCCCACTGGATCAATCAAAGCTGAGGCCCCCAGTGCAGTACTGAGGATGTGCTGCATTGCCAAAGATGCTGTGATTCCGTGAGACATTAAGCTGAAGCCCCGTCAGAAAAGCAAGTAAGATGAGGCTATTTGACGAAGAATAGGGAAGTCCTCCAAACTGACCCATTCAATTTTTGTCCCTCGATTAGCACCTAAAAGAAATTATCTGCAAGTTGGTTCATTTCTACCTGTGAGAGTTTGCTGTGTGAAAATTGGACACTGGGCTTCCTATCAGAGAGAAGGGAAGGAAGACTAATGTTTATATTGTACTGTTCATTACTGCTGGACATTCGGAAGAACCGCAGAGCATAGGAAGTACTTTTTCAACAGAATCACTGTTTTCATTCAGGAAACATAACACCCAAAGCGGACACAGCAGGTTCCTGTAAACGGTAGTGTGATAATACCAAGGTAATCTGGGTTAACGTTTCAGGTTGAGTGACCCCCTCCTCAGAACTGCAGTTCAGAAACATTAACTCCAATTTCTCTCCACAGATGCTGCCAGACCTGTTGAACTTTTCCAGCAATTTCTGTTTCTGTTCCCGATTTACAGCATCTGCGGTTCTTTCGGTTTTTATTTTGCACGGTCATCTGACTTTTTTTCTTTTAGATTAGATTCCCTACAGTATGGAAACAGGCCCTTCAGCCCATCAAGTCCATACTGACCCTCCGAAGAGTAACCCACCCAGACCCGTTCCCCCTATTCACCCCTGACAATGGGCAATTTGGCATGACCATTTCACCTGGTCTGCACATCTTTGGACTGTGGGAGGAAACCAGAGCACTCGGAGGAAAATCAGACACGGGGAGAATGTGCAAACTCCACACAGACAGTCACCCGAGGCTGGAATCAAACCCGGTTCCCTGGTGCTGTGAGGCAGCAATGCCAACCACTGAGCCACCATGCTGCCAATTTGCCAATGTTAAGGGATAAATATTGACACAGGGATAACCGCCATCTTCAAAATAGTGCTATGGGTTGTTTACATACACTTGAGCTGGGAAGACAGGAGGTCCTATTTTAGCACCTCACTCAAAACTCGGAATCAAACACTATTGTTAAAGTATAACAGAAGAAAGAAAAAAAATTAGGATAATTTAACTCTATTGGAAAACTTTACAGAATAGTAGATTATTTATCCACTAAACAGTGACTGTCCCAATATAGTAACAACCCATAAACATATCCTTGACAAAAGCAAATTAGGTAAAATTTTAGGAGCAGCAAGAGAAAGCCTAGTTTTTAATTGTAACAGAGAGAGGAAAACAGCTTCCACATCCAACTTTAATATCCCAGCAGCAATTGCTACTGAACATCTATAACTAAAACTCAAGGTTTTATGGGAACTTGACCCCACCCAGCCAGGCTGCTTCTATTGTTTCAACATTTTAAAAAAACCAGGGCCTCACAAGATGTTTACTTAATTGGATTCAAATAGATAGCTCTCATTGTTGTCTTAAAACCTCCCTTTAACAAAAAAAGCAGGACAAAATAAACTTCTTAAAGCCAAAGTATATATTCCAATATATTCCACAAACTGTACATTTCCTTTCAAACGAGCCATTGGAATCCCTTAACTGGATTACAATGTTTTTATTGAAAGAGTCATATTAGTGATATGACCCATCCAAACCTTTTTAATTGGATTACACATGCCTTACAACTCACAGAAAACTATAGCCTATATTGCCTATGATTCACAGAAAGTTCCAGAAAGCCAATCACTGTAAGAAGCCAAACAACCAGCTGAAAGGAAATGAGGCAAGAGACCAACAAAAATTTGCATTTACCTTGTGCCTTTAATCTGATAAAATGCCCCAAGGCATATTCCAGAAACATCAGGAATCAAAGTTGGCACTGAACCACGAGAGAAGACGTGAAACAAAAACATTTCTGAAGAAGGACCCCTGGACTTAAAACATTTACTCTGTTTCTCTCTCCACAGATGCTCAAACCTTTAGCATCCTCAGTTCTTTGTTTTATTAAAGAGGATATTATAATGGGTTCTCAAAAAAAAACAATGGTCACAGAGTTTCAAGAAGAATCCCCAGGGAACAACATGGCAGAGAGGGTTAGGATGGAAAGTGCAGCACTCATAGATGAATGAACTGAAAGCAGGGTGACTGATGGAGAAACACAGACACCGTGTGTGTGGTTCTGGGACTGGACAAGTTCACAAAGAAACGGAAACATTCAGAAAAAATGGATGAAAATTTGAAAATTGAGTCGTTGTTACTCCAGGACTCGATGTAGGTCAGCAAGTACAATGACAACAATTGAACGAAATTTAGTGCAGATAAGGATATGGGCAGCAGGACTATGAATGGAGACGGAAGATAGGAACAAACAAAAACAGAAATTACTGGAGAACCACAGAGGACCTGGCAGCATATGTGTAGAGAGAGAGAGATAGAGTTAACATTTTGAAACCAGTAACCATCATATACAACCAGTTAGCAAATGTTATTTAAAAGTAAGCTGTAAATTTGGGCGGGATTTGTGTGATAATTTGAAGAATATACTAGAATAGATTCCTCTGTATATTTATTATTTGTTCACATGATGTGGGTGTCGCTAGCTTGTCCTTGAGAAGGTGGTAGTGAGCTGCCTACTTGAACTGCTGCAGTCCATGTGCTGTAGGTAGGCCCATGATGCTCTTAAGGTGAGATTTTCAGGATTTTGGTCCAATGACAGTGAAGGAATAGTGACATATTTCCAAGTCAGGATTGTGAGTGGCTTGCAATGGGAACTTGCAAATGCTGATGTTCCATATATTTGCTGCCCTTGTCTTTCTGGATGGTGAAGAATATGAATTTGGAAGATGCAAACAAAGGGATCTTGCTGAGTTGTTGTCAAGCTCATTGGTCCAATTACAAGTAACAGCACCAATTTTGTTACACACATTGTGTTAAACAGATATCTTTAACGGCACATTTGTTGCCTCATCCAGTATAGAGAATGTTAGCATTCTAGGATCAGGGTGTGGTGGTAATGTTACTGGACTAATCCAGAATTCCAGGCTACCCAGAGATTCCCTACCTTCTGACGGAAGAAATTCTTCCTCATCTCTGTCTTAAATGTGTGATCCCCTAATTCTGAGATTATGTTCTCAGGTCATAGACTCCCACAAGGGGAAACAGCCTTTCTGCATCTACTCTGTCAAGTCCTCTAAGAATCTTATTTGTTTCAATAAACTTGCCTCCCATTCTTCTAAATTCCGACGAGGTACAGGCCCAGTTTACTCAACCTCACCACATAAGACAGTCAATCCATTCCTGGTGTCAGCCTTGGGAACCTTTCTGGACAATTACCAACTCTTTCCTCAGATAGAGGACCAACTGTTCACAGTATTCCATCTGTGATCTGACTTGTACTTTGTATAGTTTTAGCAAAACTTCCCAGTTTTATATTCCATCCCCTTTGAAATAAAGGACAACATTCCTTTTGCCTTCCCTATTACCCCACTGAGTTTGGACAATGATTCCCAAATCCCTATTTCCTGGTTTCCTGTAATACTGTTGCTCACTGTAACATTGGAACAGCAGAGGGTTGTTATAATCCTCTCAAGTCTGTTCAGATATTCTGTAGGACCACCTGTATCTCAATTCCATTGAACCTCCTCAGACCTGTATCTCTTCATTCCTCTTGCTTAGCAAATAAAAACTAACACTTCCTCTTCTGAATATACCTCAGGCACAGCTGTTTTGTTTAGAAGTTAAGTCACAATTTCCACTTCTGATTAAAATTCATGATTAGACACACAGCATTAACTTAGTCTCTCTCTCTCTCTCTCTCTCTCGACAAATATGATCTCAAACACTCAAAACGTAGGAGCCAGAATTAGACTAATCGTCCCTTTGAGTCTGTACCACCATTTGATCATGGCTGATATGTTTCCCAACCCCATTCTCCTGCCTCTCCCAGTAACCCTTGATCCCCTTACCAATCAAGAACCTTTCTGTCTCTGTCTTAAATACACTCAATGACTTGACCCCCACAGCCCTCTGCAGCAATGAGTTCCACAGATTCACCACCCTCTGGCTGAAGGAATTCCTCCTCATCTAATGTTCTAAGGGATTCTACTCAGATCCAAATGCTGTCTGATCTGGTGAGCCTTTCCTGAATTTTTAATCTCCATTTCAGGTTTCCATCCCACTTGGTGTATAGATATGCTTTCTGAATGAAGGGCTTATTCCTGATTCATATTCCTAATGAAGGGCTTTTGCTCGAAATGTTGATTTTCCTGCTCCTCGGATGCTGCCTGACTGGCTGTGCTTTTCCAGCACCACACTCTTGGCTCTGATCTCCAGCATCTGCAATCCTTTCGCCTATATTTTCTGAATTACCTTGATCTAATTTTAAGGATCTTGTCATGAACTCATATCAGAGGAGCTAGCCTCTCTCTTCACAACGCTATCTATACCTGTGACCATCTTAAACACATTGATTCAACTGCTTATTCCTGAGAGAATGCAAATCATAGTCAGTCTATATACAACTGCCTCACATTCTAACCCTATGTCACACAGGTGGTCATAGACTCCACCCCTCACTAAATATAATATATCTTCCCTGAGATACAATGAGAGATACACATTATATTTTGAACAACGTATCCTCTCAAAGTACTGCTAATTCAACTTTCCACACTCACTGACAGCCAACAAAGGGAAGCTGGCTTCACCCAGAAAGCTTTATTGCTTTGGTATTCAGGGAGAGAGGGAAAGAGAAAGAGCGTTTAATTATTTTTGGTCGCTTTTAGATTATGAATACCCATCATTGGACATTCTGTCAAGCTTCTGGGGAGAGGGGGTGGGGGAGGAGAGCAGTCTCCAGCTGCCTCGTTTGACACTCTCCAAGGTGGGAGCATTAACACTCTCTGCCGCAGCTCCCCCGTCTGACCCCGGAGCCCCTCTCAGATCCAAAAACAATCTGCGCCAGCGTGATATGCCAAGCAATTATGCAGCATTCTGTACCAAACAGTTGTACCCATTTGCACACAGCTCTCAGGGCTCCTTGCTTTGTCACTGCTGCTTGGCTGATTTTGTTCGACTGACGGGAAACGTCAAAGGGAGACAGAGAGAGAAAAAAAAATATTAAAGCGTGCTCTTTATTTCCTCGCTGCCTTCTGGTGCTTGTTTTTCAGTGATCAGGAGTGCTCAGAGGCCTAGCGCATACAGGCTGCGAGAGGCTCCAGTCAGCACTGAAGACCCACTGAGCTGATTCATTCAGACAGCTGAGTGAGGCAGCAGCTGGATCTCCCACCTCTTTTCACCACACAGACAGAAAACACAAAGCAAACTCACAATCTGGATTTCTCAGCCGCTGAATTCAGGGTTGGATAGTGCAGTTAGTGAGGAGAATGGGGAGGCAGGAAGAGCACTTGACTCGGGTGCTAGCTGTGACTCACTGGAGAGTTCCCCTAAGGTTAAAAGTTCAGAAACACCATCTCGAGGAATTGTGTACAAAGTCTGGCTGACACTGTGCTGAGGGAGCGCTGCACTGGTGGAGGGAATGAAATAAGAATTCACTCAACAGCCCTCCAGCCTGTCCAATTATTCAATATCTTCTTGGCTTCTGTCTCCATTTCATGCTGTTTGCTATTCCCATAGACTTCATTCACACACCAGCTCCATAAAACTGAATCCCAAAGAAGAGTTGCATTGGACTCAAACACTGACTCTGTTTCTCTCTCCTCTGATGCTGCCAGACCTGCTGAGGTTCTCTTGCACTTTCTGCTTCAATTTCAGATTTCCAGCATCCGCTGTATTTTGCTTTAACTTGAATTCCATAAAGCTGTATGGATGGATTCTTTTCTTTGCTTTTCATTGGACTGGCTTATTGATTGTGATTTGATTTATTATTGTCACACGTACATAGATTCAGTAAAAAGTTTTGTTTTGTGTGCAGTACATCCAGACCACACCATAACCATGTATTAGGATAATAGAACAGAGTGAGGAATACAGGGTTATGGCTGCAGAGAAGGTGCGATCAACATTAAATGTAAAATTTGAGAGTTCCATCCACACAGATCGCGATCAACATTAAATTTAAAATCTGACAGTTCCATTCAGACGTCTGATAACAGCGGGGAAGCAGTTGTTCTTGAATCTGTTGACATGCGTGTTTAAGCTTTAGTATCTTCTGCCCAACAGGACAGGTTGGAGGAGATTATAACCGGGGTGGGAGGGGTCTTTGATGATGTTGGCTGCCTTCCCGAGGCAGTGAGAAGTGTAGATGAAGTCAGTAGATGGAAGGAAGGCTTGTGTAATGGTCTGGGTTGTGTCCACAAATTTCTCTAGTTTCTTACCATCCTGCACTGAGCAGTTGCTTTACCAAGCTATGATGCTGCTGGCAAGGCTAATATTCAGGACTTTTCCCAATTTATTCTTGACAGGCATTATTCAGGCTATTTCAGAGGGCAGTCCAAGGTCACTCACATTGCCATATGTGGGGTATGATTTCTAATTGTGGCACAGGATGAAATTTGAATTCAATAAAAATCTGGAACAAAAACTTGGCCTAATTGTGACCATGTCATCATTGTCAAATGTTGTCAAAACCTGCCTGGTTAACCAATGTCCTTCAGGGAAGGAAACTGTTGCCCTGACCTGGTCTGGCCTGCACGTGACTCCAGACCTACACCAATGTGGCTGATACTAAACTGCCCTCTGGGCAATTAAGATCAGACAGCAATTGCTGGCCCAGCCAGAAACAAATTTCAGAAAACTCATAAAAGTCTTTGTAGCAGAATTGTGCCACGCCCTCCCACTCTATCAGCAGAAAGAAATAGGAAGGGGCGTCTTATCTGATACTTCTCCTCTCTGTCTTGGTGACTAACCCTCGAAGATGCCATGCAGTCTTGAAGAGTTGAAGATTAATCTCTGGGACACTGCTGTGAGAATGCAGGGAGAAGAATCATGTTTTTTTAAGAAAACATAATGCTTCTTTACCTGTTGCGTTTGGACACATTTAGATATTATAATCAAGCTGTTCAGAGATGTTATTACACACTTCTGGGGCACTCTTGAGGGGAGATCTAATAGAAATTTGCAAGATAATGCATGGCTTTGAAAGGATGGATGCTGGGAAATTGTTTCCATCAGGTGGGATACTAGGATTCATGGGATCAGCCTTAGGATTAGAGGGAGTCCATTTAGAACGGAAACGAGGAGACATTTCTTCAGCCAGAGAGTGCTGGGTCTGTGGAGCTCATTGCCACGGAGTGCAGTGGAGGCCAGGACATTAAATGTCTTCAAGACAGAGATTTATAAATTCTTAATCTCGCAAGGAATTAAGGGCGAAAGGGAGAGTGCAGGTAAATGGCGTTGAAATGTCCATCAGCCATGATTGAATAGTGGAGCAGACTCGATGGGCCGAATGGTCTTACTTCCACTCCTATGTCTTATGGTCTTAACGTGGGACATGAATCCAGGTCTGATGGCTCAAAGGTAGGGACACTGCTCCTGTGCCATACGGACCCTCTTTGGTTATGTCTCATTTGATATTATTTATGTCGATGTTGGGTGTCGGCTGGAAAGGGTTGATTGACAATCAAGAGTCACCTAATCAGTTCTCGATGTTTGATTGGCTGGAGACAACAGGGACCTGCGACTAGGCTGACCAGTGGCGTCTGGGTGGGGCCTGAGTTGTTGAAGCTAGATGACAAGATTTGGGAAATTCCAAGCTTCTGCTGCAATCAGTTAACTCAGTTAATCACAGTTAAATCAATTAATTAATAAGTTCATTGCAGTTAAATCAGTTAATCACAGTTGAATCAGTTCATGACACTTAAATCATTTAACAAATTAGGATCGAAGTGAGGGTTTTGTTTCTTTATTCTTTCATGGGGTGTGAGTGTCACTGACTGGGCCATCATTTATGGTCCATCTCTAATTGTCCTGGAACTAAATGGCTTGCTTAAACCATTTCAGAGGGCATTTAAGAGTCAAGCACATTGCTGTGGGTCTGGAGTCGCCTGTAGGCCAGACCAAGTAAGGATGGCAGATTTCAGTCCCGAAAGGACATGAGGGAACCTGAAGGGCTTTTCCAATTGCCATGTGACTGCCTGAGTGTTCCAGATTTATAAATAGTGTTTACATTCCATCATCTGCCTTATGGCGGGATTTGAGTCCGTGTTCCCCAACCCCAGTGATATAACCGCTGCCCCAACATGAATAATTTTCCCATTCAAGATTCAGTCTTGGGTCAAGCCCAATCCTCAGCTTCCAAAGGCATCCAGTCAGAATCTAGTGCTGGGGTGGGACACTCTCGGGGGGACAATCTGCAACTGAGGACTGATTCGAGGATGGTGCCCCTTTTAATTACATTGGGGGGAAGTGTTACAGCATTGAACACCGCTGTATCTGATCACTTAGTTGGAGGAACCAATAACCCACTGTCGATTCATGACCACTTCCCAACTCCCCCAGCCCCAGCATCATTATCGGAACAAATTAGCTGAAAAATAAAATCCTGAGCCTCACTCATTGACTCCCTTCCTGATGATAAAACATAATTAACTTGATTTCATTACCTGCTGCTCATCTGAAGTAGATAAAAATAGGGTTGGGGGAGGTGGAAGAAACTGAGAGAGACGAATACTCATAGCCCATCTATCATACCCTCCAGATTTGTGGGGCGAATGCTCTTTTTGACAAATATGTGTCTGAGCACTAACTGTTTAATTATGATACTGCGTCGGTAGCTCCTGTAAATTGAACCTTTCAATCATGAGACAGATCGCTGCTCAGAGATTTTCTGAGGAAAGAGATGCTTTCCTTTAGCACCTCCCTGACTGATTAGCCAAGATTCAGTCAAGCCCCTATTCTGGTATTTTCATTGGGACTATAAAGCCGTGCCTCTTCCTTATTTTGAGCAGCACCTTTAAAATCTCTCGCATCCCCCTCGCACGAATCATATTGTGACTGAATCTGGGCACTACACTTATACAGAAGGATGTTACAGCTTAGTTGCACCAAGTTCCATTCACCCACTGAGTGCCTGGTCCAGCAAGGCCCCTAGTATAAACTTCTCCCTCATATTTTTCAAATCCCTCCCTTTCCTTGCAGCTTCCTCGCTCTGTAACCTGCTCCAGCTCTGGTACCCTCGTCCCACCCAGAACCCTCACTTTTCTTACCTCCGCCATTGCCAGATGATCAGATTAGCCATGAATACTGAACGGTGGAGCGGACTCAATAGGCTGAATGGCCTACTCCTGCTTTTGTGTCTTACTGTCTTACAGCAAGTATATACTTCCAAGAGCAAAATAGGACTTTTTTATTTGTTGAGCTTATTAGCTTGGACAGGTTTTAGATTAGATCCCCTACAGTGTGGCAACAGGCCTTTCAGCCCAACAAGTCCACACCAACCCTCTGAAGTGTAACCCATCCAGACCCATTTCCCTCTGACGAATACACCAAACGCTACGGGCAATTCAGCATGGCCAACTCACCTGACCTACACATCTTTGTGACTGTGGGAGGAAACCCACACAGACAATGTGCAAACTCCATACACACACAGTCACCCGAGGCTGGAACAGAACCTGGGACCCTGGTTCTGTGAGGCAGCAGTGCTAACCACTGAGCCACTGTGCCACCCAATACCAAGAGGCCTCAGTGAGATTTTTAGACATTTTGGTTTTCAAAAAAGGCAGGTATCCCTTCAATGTTATGATATTTTAATGTAGACTGTGCCTTGGACACAGAAATTCCTCCCCTCAAACTCAACACTTTCCAAACTCTCTCTGCTCTTATACAATGCTCCAACCTGTTTTATTTATCAGCTCCCTTGTTCCAATCCTTCTTAACATGGGGACTTGGTATCAGATTGTGGTTGGTGTCTGTCTGTGAAGCACTTTGAGGCACTTCAATAGTTCAAAGGCGCTACATTAACACAAATTGCTGATGTTGTTACCTTTTTTTCAAAAGTTCAGAGGAGATTTAATACCAGCACTCAAAATAATCCTCACGTTGCACAGAGCACCTAGAGACAACTCACTTCTGCAGGTGGATGGGTCAGTAGGCATCCATACATAAGATGTTTTGCCGAGGAACCCAGAAAGGGGGATGAGGAGAATGTCTCGCTTTGCAGTGAGTGATGGTGCAGAACGGGCTGTTTGAAAGGATGGTGGAAGCATGTTCAATAGAAGTGTGTCAGTGGGGGGAGGGGTGGTATTTGAAGAAATACACCAGTCTTAAAGGGATACCAGCCTCTTCTGCAGTTCTGAAAGCTGAAATGTGTAAAACCTACTCAAACAGCGTTTTAAAGACAAATGAGTTAATAAGCTCACAGGAAGCTGTGTTCTATTTTGCTCCTGAAAGGATACAGTACTCACGGTCAGCCTGAGAGACACAGACATAGAAGTAGGCCATTCAGCCCATTGCATCTGCTCCGCCATTCAATGAGATTGTGGCTAATAGAACATAAAATATAGAACATTGCAGTGCAGTACAGGCCATCCAGCCCTCCATGTTGCACCAACCTGTGAAACCAATCAGAAGCCCACCTAACCTAGTTTCATCCATATGCTTATCCAATGACTAAGGTTGGCAAGTCTACTACTGTTGCAGGCAGGCCGTTCCACACTCCTACTACTCTCTGAGCATCTGTCCTATACTTATCACCCCTCAATCTAAAAGCTATGTCCCCTCATGTTAGCCATCGACACCTGAGGAGAAACGTTCTCACTGTCCAACCTATCCAACCCTCTGAATATCTCGTATGTCTCAATTAAGTCACCTTTCAAACTTCTTCTCTCTAACAAACACCGCCTCAAGTCCTTCAGCTTTTCCTCTTAAGACCTTCCCTCCATACCAGGCAACATCCTAGTAAATCTCCTCTGAACCCTTTCCAAAACTTCCACATCTTCCTATAATGTGGTGACCAGAACTGTACACAAATGCGGCCGCACCGGAGTTTTGTACAACTGCAGCATGGCCTCATCGTTTCGAAAGACAGTCCCTTTACCAATAGAAGCTAATATACCATATGCCTTCTTAACAATCCTATCAACCTGTGTGGCAACTTTCAGGGATCTATGTACTTGGATATCGAGATCCCGCTGCTCATCTACACTACCAAGAATCTTACCGTTAACCCAATACTCTGCATTCCTGTTACTCCTTCCAAAGTGAATCACCTCACACCATTCCGCATTAAACTCCATTTGCCACCTCTCAGCCCAGCTCATAGCTATGTCCCTGTTAACCTCCAATATCCTTCATCACTTTCCACAACTCTACTGACCTTAGTGTCATCCACAAATTTACTAACCCAACCTTCTTTGCCCTCATCCCGGTCATTTGTAAAAATGACAAACAGATCCTTGCAGTACACCACTCGTAACTGAACTAGAGGATGAATATTTCTCATCAACTACCACCCTCTGTCTTTTTTCAGCTAGCCAATTTTTGATCCAAACTGTTAAATTACCCTCAATCCCATGCCTCCATATTTTATGCAATAACCTACCGTGGGAACCTTATCAAACACCTTACTGAAATCCATATACACTACATCACCACTTTACCCTCATCAACCGCATACCCTACTCCTCACAAAACTGCGTTGACTACCCCTAACCTACTTATTCCTTTCTTGATGATTATAAATCCTATCTCTTCTATTTATTTCCAACACTTTACCCACAACCGAAGTAAGGCTCACTGGTCTATAATTACCGGGGTTGTCTCTACTTCCCTCTTGAATAAGGGAGCAACATTTTCTATCCTTCAGTCTTCTGACACTATTCCTGTAGACAATGATGACATGAAGATCAAAGCCAAAGGCTCGGTAATCTCCTTCCTAGCTTCCCAGAGAATCCTACAATAGATCCCATCCAGCCCAGGGGACTTATCTATTTTTACACTTTCCAGAATTGCTAACACCTCCTCCTTGTGAACCACAATCCCACCTAGTCTCGTAGCCTGTAGTTCAGTATTCCCCTTGACAACATTGTGTTTTTCAAATGTGATACTGACTTAAAGTATTCATTTAGCGTTTCCTCATCTCCTCTGACTCCATGCCCGACTTCCTACTATTATCCTTGATTGGCCCTAATCTTACTCTAGTAATTCTTTTATTCCTGATATACCTATAATCTGATCATCCTCAAGTCCACTTTTATCCATAACCCAGGATTCCCTTACAGATTAAAAATCTGTCTGTATCAGCTTTGAATATACTTAATGATCCAGCCTCTACAGCCCTCTGCTATATTTACAACACTCTGAGAGAAGAAATTCCTCCTAACCTCTTTCTTAAATGTTTGGGCCCCTTATACTGAAAGTATGTCCTCTTGTCTTAGATTCTCCCACAAGGGGGAACCACCTTCCCAGATCTACTCTGTCAAGTCCCCTAAAAATCTTGTATGCTTCAATAAGATTGCTTCTCATTCTTTTAAACTCCACCTGTGACTTCGGTTTCAGATCCTGAGAATATGGTAAAACGGATTACATTACAGCTTCTGAAGCATTGATGAAGGTACCTCAAATATGCAGGTCTGAGGCCTAGTCCTTGGCAATGGAGCAATGGCAGGGAAATGAAGCTGTGGGCCAAAGGTCATCAAAGCAGAGAATTATGGGAAACTCAGCAGGTCTGGCAACATCTGAGGAGAGGGAAACAGGGTGAATTTGTTGAATCCTAACATTCCTGATGAAGGGCTTATGCTCGAAACGTCAAATTCTCTATTCCTAAGATGCTGCCTGGCCTGCTGTGCTTTAACCAGCAACACATTTTCACCTCAGACTCAAAGCATTCACTCTGCTTTCTCCCCACAGATGCTGCCAGGCCTGCTGAGTTTCTCCAGCAAGTTTTTAAAAATTATAATTTACAGTGTCTGCAGTTTTTCACCACAAATGGTGAATTCAAGGAGGCTCTTAAAGGACAGGAGAGTAGTAAAGAGGTGGGGAGTGTTAGGGAGGTTGTTCCAGAACGTATTGCTGAAAAAAACTAATGATGGAGCAATTATAATTGGCACATTTGGAAGAGAGCAGACATCAAAGTAGGTTGTGCAGCTGCAGGAAATTACAGAGAGAGGAAGTGGAAAAATCAGAGGATGATTTGAAACAGGGATAGCAATTCAAAAATTGAAGCAACATCCAACTGGGTAAAAATGTAGATCAACGACTGATGGCCGGACAGGGACTGGTACAAGTTAAGGCCATACAAATTTAAGGTATTGATTAATACTTTACTCCACCAACTGCAATCATAGCCATCAGCAGCCTGGGCTCCAGGTTCTGAGGTTCCCTCTCCAGTTCTTTTACTCCTTTTAAGAGACTCCTTTAAACCTACATCTTTGACTAATCTGTTGGTCGTCATCTGCGCATCTCTTTTGTGGCTCAGTTTTCTCTTTTATACTTTTATGGGACTTTGGTTTCACTGGCAAAACCACTGCTTATTACCCTCCCCTAATTGGTCTATCCTACAGTGATCAGTCAAGAATCCCAAAACACTACAGGAATTTTCTTCCTAAATTCCAAAATATCTTTTAAAAGAGGGTTGTTAGAGTAAAATATTCCATGTCAGACTGATGGGATAATACACCTAAACAAACTTCAGACAGACTGGAGTTTGTTCTCTTATGACACCAATGATAAGGTACCAATGATCCTATGCTCAGCAACCAGCCAACACTATGAATTATGTCCCAAACTTCTCTTTGAAAAATACACAAGGAATTTGATTCTTAAACAAACAGTTTTAGCTCTATGAGAGTGAACTCATAGGCTGAACATTCTTGTATGCCTGTGCCTGGTTTTGAGGGTTAGCACACTGTGAAGAACTGTCCCCTTTGTTACCCCTGCGTTGTAGGTAAATCATGTCTCCTACTCTAAGTGCTCAGAATCAACTAACCAACAGGATCGCAAAAAGGAGATCCTCTCATCCTGAATGCAAACCATTTTAAAAACAAGGAACTTAAAATCAGCCATCAAAGCCAAAAAATCTCAACAATCAACTAACAATGTCAATGCTACCTATAGCTTCCACTGCAATGGCCACAACAGTCAATAATCTTCTCATGGCAAACAATTCAAAAACTAGCTTGTATTTTCTTTTCTTTTAACTTTTTATTCGATTGGACTGTTTCTAGTCTTTGTGTATGTAAAATGCATTACTTATTCTTCTACATTTAGTAATTATTAAACTCACTTTTTGTTAATTCAACACATCCTGGTTAAATTGGGAAAGCAAGTTCATTTGATTCTGGGAGAAAGGAACAAGGGAAGGGATCCTTTTAAAGTAACTGAGTGAGCAGGTGAATAAAGAAAGGGTGACAGTTCACCCCTCTCAGGTGATAGGATCCAGGCTGGAACTGTCACTTGGTATCTGTACCTAACAATTGAATAGCTTGCTGGGCCATTTCAGCATCAACCATATTAATTCAGTTTCCCTAGAGTATGGAAACAGGCCATTTGGCCCACACTGACCTTCCAAAGAGTAACCCACCCAGACCCATTTCTGTCTGACTAATGCACCTAACTCTATGGGCAACTTAGTACAGCCAATTCACCTGACCTGCACATCTTCGGACTGTGGGAGGAAACTAGAGCACCCAGAGGAAACCAACAAAGACACAGGGAGAATGTGCAAACTCCACAGACAGTCACCTGAGGCGGGAATCAGCCCATGTCCCTGGAGCTGTGAGGCAGCAATGCTAATCACTGACCCACCCTACCACCCCACCACCCCAAATTACTGTGGATCTGAAGTCACACTTAGACCAGATTAGATAGGGATGATAGATTCCTTCGCAGAAACACATTGAGTGTATGAGATGGGCTTTTGCAACAACCCAACGATAGTTTGACAGTCACCATTACTGTGATTAGCTTTAAATTCCAGACTTCTTTTAATTAACTTTCCAGCAGCTGCACTGGTGGGATTTGAAACCATGTACCGAGATCATTAACCTGAGAATACTGATCCAGTAACATCATCCCTGTACTATTATCACATCCTATTCAGGGATAAACTTTATTTGATAACAATCGTATGACACATCTCAGGGATGGTTTATTGCTAAATAAATGCAAGAATGTTGTTGCCTTGGGAAGGGGAATAAGTTACTTTTTCAGATCTATTCTAAATCTCAGTTCTCTTGTGCATATAATTTGAGTCCAATCAGCTTCCTTTATGGGCACATCATTATTACTTCCCAGTGTGTTTGGAAAAAATGCCATAGACCCAACCCAATGATTACTCATGTGTGGACCTTAATAAATGGCGATGAATATCTAATAAACAAGGAGACATCAAGCGTGTTAAATGAAAGTGGAAATCGTTGTCCTGGCCTTCATCATCGATCCAGGGAAAACCCTGGGAGAACTTGCTGTTCCATGTGGCTGCAATTCGAGTTTGGAAACTCATGCCAGTCTGCATCTCAATGAGGGATTTTTGTTTTTTGGAAATCAACAATGACCATGCAGGTTTTAATAAAATTAATTTGCTATCGTGTTTTCACGTCCCGTGCTGGAGTCTGTGAGGGGCTCGATGTGAAAGGAAACCGAGAGCCTGCGTGTTGTCTTCCTGGAGATTAAGCAGATTGATTTCTGCTGTAATTTCTTTTATAAGATTGACCTGTGATTATGAGTTCCCCACTTGGTATTGATGTAGTGTGATACACAAAACTACAAGAGCAACCTAACCTCGCTGAGTTTGATGATGATCATTCATCTCACTAAAAAGTCATTTATCACAATTAGGCTTTCATTTGACACTCTCCCATCTCATAAATAAATGTATTATGTTTGTTGGTTTGACTGTGAAAGGAAATTATCTCCCATTCTCAGATGCTGCACTGGATAATTCCTTCTGTACTGTGGAAACGGAGAGTATGTGTGAAAGATACAATCCTCATGAAACAACCCATCGGTCAGTTGTGGTACAATTTGCATTGTTTGGGTTTTTTGAATTGATGCAAATTGTGAATTCGTGTTTTTGTATGACACAACAGCAACATTTGTAACATTGCCATGACTGGGATATGAGCTTTGCACTCAGTGGTATGATATTACAGACTTCAGAACTTTAATAACTGTTCATGGATTGAATGAACCAGCCAAAGACGAACTGTTACACATGGAAAGCAGTAGCAATAACTCTGTCTGGAATAAACTATTAAAGATAAGTTCAAACATATCCAGGAATTGAAAAGCAATTAACCATAGAGTCTTAAAGTCATAGATATGTACAGCATGGAAACAGACCCTTCTGTCCATCTCTACAGCTTGACCAGATACCCTAAACTAATCTCGCCCCATTTACCAGCACTTGACCCATATCCCTGTTAACCCTTCCTATTCATATACCCACCCAGATGTCTTTTCAGTGTTGTCATTATACCAGCCTGCACCATTTCCTCTGGTGGCTCATTCCATACATGCACCACCCTCCGTGTGAAAAAGTTGCCTCTTTGGTTCTTTTTAAATCTTTCCCCTCTCACCTCAAACCTATGCCCTCTAGTTTTGCACTCCCCAACTCCAGAGAAAAGACCGTGGCAACTTACCCTATCCAAGCCCCTCATGATTTTATAAACCTCTATAAGGTCACCCCACAGCCTCCAACGCTCCAGGGAAAACAGCACCAGCCTATTCAGCCTCTCCCTACAGCCTTCAACCCTAGGAACATCTTTGCAAATCTTTTCTGAACCCTTTCAAATTGCACAACATCCTTCCTATAGCAAGGAGACCGGAATTGCATTCAGTACCTCACAGCACCAGGGTCCCAGGTTCGATTCCAGTCTCAGGCAACTGTTTGTGTGGAATTTGCACATTCTCCCTATGTCTGCTTGGGTTTTCTTTGGGTGCTCCGGTTTCCTCCCACAATCCAAAGATATGCAGGTCAGAAAAATTGGCCATGCTAAATTGTCCATAATGTTAGGTGCATTAGTCAGAGGTGAAATGGGTCTGGATTGGTTACTCTTCAGAGGGTTGGTGTGGACTTGTTGGGCTGAAGGGCCTGTTTCCATACTGTAGGGAGTCTAATTTAATCTAATCATGACCTCCCTACTACTGTACCCAATGCTATGACCAATTATGGCAAGCATACCAAGCACCTTCTTCACCACCCTATCTACCTGTGACTCCACTTTCAAGAAACTATGAACCTGAACTCCAAGGTCTCTTTATTCAGCAATATCGGGAGTTGAAATTAAACGAACAAAACTGTGTTGCCATCTGCCCAATAAACTGGACATTTTATTGCCACAATGGCTGCCCTGCAGAAGAATGAAGCAGTTAATAACAGAAAAGCTGTGTCTTCGAACAGAGGGTCAATGCTAAAAATAACAAGGAACGAAGAAGCTACTTCTGATAAGAAGGCAAGCTTGCAGTCATTTAGTAATTCGGATGAAAGGGCTTTAGAAAAATCAATGATATCACACATAAATCTGAATGACATCAGTCTGTATAAGAATCGAACACCAGAACTCCCCCTTTAGCAGAAAGAACAACCCTACACAAGGACCGAACTCTGAGCACTACCAGAGACAGTCTTTGTTAGTGGGTTCACAGACAATTAATCTGTTTATGAGGCTTAACTTGCTTACTGGAGGGGTCTTATTTTGGTTGCCACATGCAATGAAGTTTAAATCATTGTTTCGGTATTTGATTGTCCATGAGATTTAATAATAAGTAGCTGAATTAAAAGTAACATGTGGTGAATCACCCAAAACAGTGGAGAATAATGAAGATATAAAATTTACAATGTTCTACAGTATACCAATGCATGATTTCCCATCCAGGTGGAATGGTACATTGGCAATTCTTGACTCTACATTACCCATCAGCTATTTAACCATCACTAAGACCAGCTGCTTCTCCCACCCTGCCAGTACTCCATCTTGTCCCTGCCTCAGTTCATCTTTCCTCATCCTGAGCTCAGATTCAACAGGTACAGGACATCTCTGCAGGTGTTTCTCAGGTTAGGTGTTTTCCAATCAACCTGTTCAGAGATGCTATTACATTCCTCAGGAGCAGACGAGACATGAACCCAGGCCTCCTGGCTCAGAGGTAGAGACACTACCTTAGTGCCCTCAAGTTCCTCATGAGTTCCTCAGGGCAGTGTCCTATCCATGATTATCTTCGGCTGCTTCATCAATGACTTTCCCTCCATCATGAGGTCCAAAGTGGATAATTACACAATGTTCAGCACAATTCGTGACTCCTTAGGTACCGAAGCTGTCCATAATCAAATATAACAAGATCTGGACAATATCCAGGCTTGGGTTGACAAGTGACAAATAACAATCGTCCCACACAAATGCCAGACAATGACCATCCCCAATAAGAGACAATCTAACCATTGTCCCTTGCCATTCATGGTATTTCCATCATTGAATCCCCCATTATCAACAGCCCAGGGTTACCAACTCTGAGAAACTCAACTGGGCTCACCACATGAACACAGTGGCTGTAAGGGCAAGTCAAGGCTAAGAATAGTGACAAGTAATTCAACCCCAGAGCCTGTCCACCATCTATATGGTACAAATCAGGAGTGCCATGGAATACTTCTCACTTGCCTGGATGAGTGCAGTTCTGATAATATTCAAGAAACTTGACATCAAAGCAGCCCACCTGAGGGGCGACTTCCATAAACATTCAATCTTTCCACCATTGATGATCAGAACAGCAATGTGTACTGTCTGTGAGATGGACTGAAAAAGTTCACTAAGGATCCTCAGACAGCACCTTCCAAACCCATGACCACTTCTATCCAGAAGGACAAGGGCAGCAGGTACATGGGAACACCACCACCTGCAGGTTCCCCTCTATGCCACTTACCATCCTGACTTGGAAATATATCACTGTTCCTTCCATGTCACTTGGTCAAAATCCTGGAATTCCCTCTCGAAGGGCATTGTGGATCTGCCAATAGCACATGGACTGCTGCGGTTCAAGAAGGCAGCTCAACCCCCCACCTTTTCAAGGGCAACTAGGGATGGGCAATAAGTCTGGTCCCAGCCAGGGACACTCACATCGCATGAGTGAACAAATAAAAGGTGTTCTATTGCCCATGGCTTATCTCATGTCAAGTGCTGTTTGCCCACTATCCTTGTGCCTGCTGGGAACATATATATTTTAAAATTTTAAAAGCTCCTTAATATTCTTGAACCCTACACCCCTATGGAATCTCTGCATTCCTCAGTTATGGTCTCTTGACAATCTCTTATTTCCAACATTCCATCAATAGAGTACCTTCAGTATCTCCATTTGCCTCGGACCTTAGCTGAAGAATTCCTGTCCCTCTCTGTCTCTTTATCTCCTTTTTCCCCTTTTAAGACATTGCTTAAAACTTTGACCAGGGTTTTGCTCAGCCTCCCTAATATTGCTCTTTTATGGCTCGGCGTCAAATTGGATTTCCTGTGACTTCACTAAGTTAAAGGTGTGACACAGGTACAAGCTTTTTTTTGTTAGAACAAATGACCGTACCTGTCAGATTTAACTTAAGCTATGTGTTGCTACTTATCAAGTTCCATGCTTTAAGTGTACCCTTCAGAATCAATGAAGAAGCATCAGACTTTAATGAGGAACAGCTCCTTCTCTACAGCTAATTATCTCTTGATTCCATTTACACTCTCCACTTGGTAAGATATTCCACAGCCCTTCAGGCAGTAAGGTTTTGCTCAATTGCTCTCACCATTCAGATTCCTAATTTAAAACTTGTGATCTCCATTTGTCAAACGTTTTGACAAAGTGAATGATGCGCTTGGATCAGTTTTTGCTAATTGTAGAACCTTACAGTGTAGAAAAGAGTCCACTAGGGCCCATCATGCCTCTGCAAGCTACTTAACAGAGCTGTCAAACTAGTCCTATTCTCCTGCTCATCTCCGGTAGTCTTGGGCAACTTCTTCCTTTTCAAATCTACATCCAATTCCTTAAACGTGGCTGAAAGGTGACATGAATCTAAATCATCAGGACTGTAACACAAGAAAAACAATTTCATAAAAGAAGCAAAAAGCAAAAATTGCTGGAGGAACTCAGCAGGTCTGGCAGCAACTGTGGAGAGAGAAACAAAGTTGATGTTTTGAATCCAATGACCATTTTTCTCTAGAAAGAAGAAGTTGTTGATTGGTGGGTTTATGATCTGTACACCTTTATGGGGCATGGAGATGCTGAAGGAAGTGTGAACTGTGGTGATATTTCCTAATGAGCCTACTCAGTCACATTACAACACATCTCTAGAATTGATGGTCTTTGACTCTCGGCATCCTGGCTCAGAGTTAGGGACACTATCACTACTGGGCTTGTCATCTGATTAAATTCATGATGTGGAGATGTCAGTGTTCGCCTGGGGTGGGAGGGAGACCAAGTCAGATTTCACACGATATCAGAATATTGTCCAACAAGTTTATTTGAAATCACAAGCCTTCGCAGCACAGCTCCTTCATCAGGTGACAAAGGAGCAGCTCTCTGAAAACTTGAGATTTCACACTGAGACAAACATCAACTGCACCTAGAGGATCATCAACTCAGTGAAAGGTGCTTTTCATCTGCCCGAAACCTGTTGGTCTTCCAGAACAGGGAGTGATCTCAGTTGAATGCTGCAGACTGGCATATTCCAAGGTCCAGGACTATGTGCTGAGGGACACACCAAAGCTTGGGGCCATTGGTATCAAGGTGCAGTAAGGAAAGACCACCGTCTAAGGTCTTCCTGTCGAAGCTAAACAGGGGCCCATTCAGCTATCGGATCCTCCCAGTATCTCAATTACATGTACGGGGTTGTTCTGTTATAACACACGTTTCGTCAATGCGAATTCACTGTAATGTGGTTGACGAATTTGGGATGCTGTTTCTCAAGCATGAACTTTTAAAATGTGTGTTGACTGTAATGCAATTACATCACCAACACTTTAAGCGCTGTTTTTAAAGCACGATTTTTCTCTAACACGGGGTTGTACAAGAACACAACCATCGCTTTACAGAAGAACTGACGAAATAATATCGTGTACAAGCATGAGATAATATCGTGTACAGGCATGAGATGCCTTTGGTTTGTTTGTTGGATAGACCTAAACTCCAATGTTTGTTTGTTTTCTTCACCTGCTACTGTACAGAACTGAAACTGCATTTTGTGACAATGTATTTATATAAAGATATTTAATGAATAAAGTATATATTTGAAATTTTAAAATAAACTAGCTAGGTGTAAGCAAATGTGTTGTCTTACTCATAAGCCACTTGCAACAGAAAAAGCAAAGAAAAGTATTATGGGATGTGAAATAAATTGATTCAAGGTTCAGATCAGCCATTTCAGATTGAATGGTTCCACACTCTCGAGTGTTTGAATGGCTTGCTGTCAAGCTATTTCCTATCACTTTCACACTGATAGTGGTATCTTTTAGTGCGGATTTGTTACCAGGCACCAGGTAGTTGCTGTGATTTTATTTTGCTCTTCTTATATTTATTTCCAAGCCTCCAAAGAGAGGAATATAATTAAACAATCAGTTGTTGCCATGCCTACAAATAGCTACATTCAAATCCTCAAAGTACACTAAATTATGCCCATAAGGGCCCCTTTGTCTTCTTAGTGAGCAGCTTTTATTGGAAAATAAGTACTTTTCAAAGCTGCAACAGAAGCTGACAACTGGGACTAAAAGGGTTAAATTATGAAAAGGGTCCTCCTGTGGTGCAGTCGTAGTGTCCCTCCCTCTGGACTGAGAGACCTGGGTCCAAGTTCCACTTGGTCCACAGGTGTATATTAGCATCTCTGAAAAGATTGGTGAGGAAAAATTAAGTTATAAAGATAGGTTGCTAAGAATAGATCGGTATCTTTTTGAGTATATTTGTTTAAGAGAAAGGATTCATGTGGTATAATGATAGTGTCCCTACCACTGAAAAAGGAGGCCTGGGCTCAAATCCCACCAGAGGTATGCCCAAAACAAAGAGTAAACTAGAGAGGAGGCCATATTGGATTTGGCATTTGGCAACGAACCGTGCCAAGTGTCTGATCTCTCAGTAAGAGAGCATTTTGACGACAGTGATCACAATTCCCTGACCTTTAGTGTCCTGATGGAACGGGGTAAGAGCAGACAGTATGGGAAAGTATTTGTTTTGGGGAGGGGGAAATACAATGCTATTAGGCAGGAACTGGGGCACTTAAATTGGGAGCAGATGTTCTCAGGGAAATGTACAACAGAAATGTGGAAGTTGTTTAGGAAGCACTTGCTGATAGTGCTGGACAGGTTTGCCCCACTGAGGCAAGGAAGGGATGGTAGATTGAAAGAACCACAGGTGACAAGGGATGTGGAGCATCAAGTCAAGAAGAAGAGGGAAGCTTACTTAAAGTTGAGAAGGCAAGGATCAGTCAGGGCTCGAGAAAGTTACAAAATAGCCAGGAAGGAACTGAAGAATGGACTTAGGAGAGCTAGAAGGGAACATGGAAAAGCTTTATCAGGTAGGACGAAGGGCAGGTCACACCTCACAAATCTTATTTAATGCTTTGAGGATGTGACAAAATACATTGATGAAAGATGTGGTATATATGGATTTCAGCAAGGCATTTGATAAGGTTCCCCATGTAATGCTCATTCAAAAGGCAAGGAGGCATGGGATACAGGGATATCTGGCTGTCTGACAAAGAACAGGCTGGCCCACAGAAGAGAGAGGGTGGTGGTAGATGGGAAGTATTCAGCTTGGAGCTTAGTGACCAGTGGTGTCCTGCAGGGATCAGTTTTGGAACCTTTGCTTTTTGTGATTTTTGTAAATGACTTGGATGAGGAAGTAGAGGATGGCTTAGTAAGTTTGCCGATGACATGAAAGTTGGTGGAGTGGTGGATAGTGTGGAGGGCTGTCGTAAGTTGCAATGGGACATTGACAGAATGCAGAGCTGGGCTGATAAGTGGCAGATGGAGTTCAACCTGAAAAAGTATGAAGTGATTCACTTTGGAAGGGTGAATTTGAATGCAGAATACAGGGTTAAAGGCAGGATTCTTGGTAGTGTGGATGAACATAGGGATTGGTGCCCATGTCCATAGATCCCTCAAAGTTGTCACCCAAGTTGATAGAGATGTCAAGACAGCGTACAGAGTGTTGGCTTTCGTTAGCAGGGGGATTGAGTTTAAGAGCCGCAAGGTTATGCTGCAGCTGTAGGAAGACCTGGTTGGACCACACTTGGAATATTGTGTTCACTTCTGGTCACCTCATTGTGGGAAGGATGTGGAAGCTTTCCAGAGGCTGCAGAGGAGCTTTGCCAGGATGCTGCCTGGACTGGAGGGAATGCCTTATGAAGAAAGGTTAAGGGAGCTTTTCTCATTGGAGCGAAGAAAGATGAGAGGTGACTTGATAGAGGTGTTCAAGATGATGAGAAGCATAAATACAATGGATAGCCAGGGACTTTTTCCTAGGGCGGAAATGGTTATCATGAGCGGGCATAATTTTAAGATAATTGGAGGAAGGTTTCGGGGGAGATGTCAGAGATTGGTTCTTTACACAGAGATTGGTGGGTGTGTCGAATGCACTGCCAGCGGTGACCGTAGAGTCAGATACATTAGGGACATTTAAGGATAGGTACATGAAAGAAAGTACAATAAAGGGTATGTAGATTAGTCTGATCTTAGAGTAAGATAAAGGGTCGTCACAACATCGAGGGCCAAAGGGCCTGTACAGTGTAATAATGTTCTATGTAAGTTCGATGTAAACTCTGTGTAGAGTTAGCCTCTCTGTGGTTGTTGTAAGGACAAACTCCTTCATACAAACGGGTAGTGGACATGGAGAACTTTTTCACACTTCCAGGAGGCTGGAGGGTCGATTCAAAATGGAGATTGTTAAACCCTTGACAGTTTCAGCTATTGAAGATTAGAGAACCAAGTCCATTAGTTGAAGCTAAGACACAGGTCAATCAAGGCATGGCAAAATCAGTTCAAAGTGTTGGGCAGCCCACTCTATGCCCCTCCAGGTATTTCTGAAGTGGGTATGGAAATGTGAGATGCCCCTTGAAAGTCTAACCTCTCCCCAACTGTCTGTGTGGAGTTTGCACATTCTCACCCGTGATTTTCCTCTGGGTGCTCTGGTTTCCTCCCACAATCTAAAGATGTGCAAGTCAGGTGAATTGGCCATGCTAAATTGCCCATAGTGTTAGGTGCATTAGTCAGAGGGAAATGGGTCTGGGTGGGGTTACTCTTCAAGGGTCGGTGTGGATTGGTTGGGCCAAAGGGCCTGTTTCCACACTGTAGAGAATCTAATCTCAAAAATCATGTGTCAGGGTGGCCATCTTCTATGAGATAAAGTCTCATATATAGGACATATATATACTTCTCAAATATAGGACAGCGTGGAGATGGGGCTACAAAATTACTGGGGTCTGGGAGAATGGATTTGTGTGGATGAAGGGTGGTGTTGGTAAGTGTGAGAGCATAGCAACAGGATTTCGAGGTGAAAGGACTGAGCAGGAGAGAATCTTGCACCTGTAAAAGGAGGACGTTTGTGGTTTAGGAATGTACAACTTGTCTTGATCTCTGCTGGCCAACTCTCTCACTTGACCACTCACTTTCAAACTTACCCTGAACACTCCCAGGATCTATGTCCTTCTCACAGGCAGTGCTAGCAATGTGGGAGATAAGACATCCCTTGGCAAAGAACCAAAACAAGAGGCAATCCCTTAAAAGGGAGAAAGTGAGGACTTAAAAGGTGAGACAGATGGTCATACTGACATTTGAGGCAAAGTCTTGGGACATTAATGACTAAATAGATTGCAAATCCCCCAAAGGGCAGTTAGGGCCATAGGCTGCAGCTCTTTCTGCCTGTTCCTATGAAGTAATTGTTTTTTTGGTGCAGTATTCCACCAACTTCCAAGCTGCCACCTGATCTGGAACAGAAACAGATGTGACTTTAAATCAATCTGTGTCTTTCGCCCTGCAAAAGGAACGCTTTGAACCCAAACATTAATCAGATTTGTCTGGATTTTAGTTCCCAGTAACAGAATGATGGATACACACCACACAGGGAATGACTGAAGCTGGATTGACAAGGTGTTGGAAAGAGAGTCAGATGTTTCAATGGGAAGTTGGGAAAGGTGGAGAAAATATGGAGAGGTGGCACGGTGGCTCAGTGGTTAGCACTGCTGCCTCACAGCACCAGGGACTCGGGTTCAATTCACGCCTCGGACTATTGTCTGTATGGAATTTGCATGTTCTCCCCATGTCTGTGTGAGTCTCCTCCGGTACTCTGGTTTCCTCCCACAGTCCAAAGACATGCAGGTCAGGTGAATTGGCCATGCTAAATTGCCAGTAGTGTTAAGTGTATTAGTCATGGGTAAATATAGAGTAGGGGAATGGGTCTGGGTGGGTTGCTCTTCAGAGGGTCAGAGTGAACCTATTGGGCTGAAGGGCCAGTTTCCATACTGTAGGGAATCGAATCTAAAAGGCCAGATATTGAGGTTAAAGCATTGACAATTCTGGCTTTCATCTCTGAGCCTATAAAATCATGAGGGGTATAGATAAGGTGAATGGCAGGTGTCTTTTCCCTTGGGTGGGAGATTTCAATATTAGGGGCCATATTTTTAAAAGTCATGAGGGGCGACTTTTATTTTTACACAGAGAGTGGTTCGTGTGTGAGATGAACTTCCAGAGGAAGTGGTGGGTGTGGGTACAGTTACAATGTTTAAAAGATATTTAGGTAAATACATGAATAAGAAACGTTTGGAGAAATATGAGCCAAATGCAGAAAGCTGGGACTAGTTTAGTTTTAGATTATGGTCAGCATGGACTGGTTGGACCAAAGGGTCTGTTTCTGTGCTGTGTGTATGACTTTGAGTCAGAAGTTGAGGGCTCAAGACAAACTCTTCATCAGATAAACTATGATGTGGAGGAACTGGTGTTGCACTGGGGTGAACAAAGTTAAAAATCACACAACACCAGGTTATGGTCCAACAGGTTTATTTGGAAATACTAGCTTTCGGAGTGCTGCCCCTTCATCAGTGGCTATCCTGTTGATCACTCCAGGCCTCACTCTGACTGACCCTTCCCCTCCTCAGGTACCTTCAACCACCTGATGAAGGAGCTGCACTCCGAAAGCGAGTGCTTCCAAATAAACCTGTTGGACTATAACCTGGTGTTGTGTGATTTTTAACTCAGATAAACTAGGCTGAGACACCCAGTGAAGTTCCGAGGGAGGTTTGCACTGTCAGAAGTGTTGCCTTTTGAATCTGTATCATTTTTAGTTGGTGCTTATGAAAACGTAAACTATGTTTCCCTCTCAGGAGGACATGCATTTCAAATTGGAGCGTGGAAGCCCCCCAGTGTTCTGGTCAACATTTAGCCCCTCGGTCAACGCGACTGTGTTTAGATTAGATTACTTACAGTGTGAAAACAGGCCCTTTGGCCCAACAAGTCCACACCGACCCGCCGAAGTGCAACCCACCCATACCCCTACATATACCCCTTACCTAACACTACAGGCAATTTAGCATGGCCAATTCACCTGACCCGCACATCTTTGGATTCTGGGAGGAAACCGGAGCACCCGGAGGAAACCCACGCAGACACGGGGAGAACGTGCAAACTCCACACAGTCAGTTGCCTGAGGCGGGAATTGAACCCAGGTCCCTGGCGCTGTGAGGCAGCAGTGCTAACCATTGTGCCACCGTGCCACCCAAAGACAATTACGTCCTGTTACCTCACATTGTCAGCTGTAGGAGCTTGCTTGGTGCTAAGTTACTGTAACAATGCATTAGTTGATTGGCTCATGGCAATGGTACCATCTATCATTAGCTCATTCATTAAACATGGCCAAGGCAAACATAGGAAACAACATTCCAAGAATCTACATCTAGCCTGATGTTTCAAATTGGGGTGATGGCCCACCTGATTTTGGGGCAAAACCTATATTGTGTGTTGGGATGATGGTCCCTTTAAGAACTAGGTTTCTCTGAAGGATAATTTCTTGCTTAAAAAAGACTCGCATGATCATGTGACCAAACTCCTCTGCGATAAACAATAAAAAAAGGTAAACATGAAGTTAGACTCATAGCAATTGGTTGCTGAGGGTGATTTGGTTTTTAAGCTGCTTATTTTAGACCAAAGTGGTGAGGGTGAAGTAGATTTTAAGGAAACACAGGAGCAGGAGTAAGCCATTTGGACCCTCAAAGATGCTGAAGAAGGGTTATACCTGAAACATTGACTTCTCCACCTCCTGTTGCTGCCTGGATTGCTGTGTTCTTCCAGCCCCCTGCCTGTCTACTTTAGACCCTCATGTCTGCTTCACTGTCCAACTGGATTGTAATTCAGTTTGACATTCTGTGCACTGAAGACTAGGATTTAAATCAGGTACTTATCCTCCTGCTGCTGTTCACCCCCAGAGTCACTCTGTAGGTGCCCCCTCATCAGGCATTTATCCTACTGTTCACCCCCAGGGTCACTCTGACTGACATCCACCTCCCCCCAAGGAATTTATCCTACTGTTCACCGTCAGGGTCACTCTGACTGAACCCCCACTTCCTCAGGTATTTGTCCTGCTGTTCACCCCCAGGGTCACTCTGACTGACCCCACTCCTCAGGTATTTGTTCTGCTCCTATTCACCTCCAGCTTCGCTCTCCTTTACTTTGAAGTTGCTGCTGTCTCTATTCCTCGGGGCCCCATTCCGAGAGGTTCACTTTTCTCCTCAACGAAGAATCCCCCTTCCCTCAGCTGTGCCCCGACCCATCTCCCCAACCATCGCCTTTGCCTATTCCCCTCTCTCCCAGAATGCAATGGGGCTGTCATTGCCCTCTCCCCTCCAGTTTCCATATTAAAAGAGTCATCCTCTGTCATTCCCTTCCCCTCACCATGGTGCCATCACAAGCACACCGTCCCCTCCTTCGGCAGGAATCTGCATGGACTGTATCCTCGGCACACTAACCATCACGCCCTCCCCTCCCCCTCCCACAGCCCCTTCCTATGTAGTCATAGGAGTTGTACCGTCTTGCCCTTTGACCTCCTCCATGGAGGCTGACCAACTGATGGAGTCTCATCAGGATTTTGTTTTTATTTCTTGGCTCTTTGATTTTTCTGCATCCCTTTTTAACAGCGAGTCTCATGGCTTCATTCTTTAATTCAATACCTGGGTTGAGCAATTCACAAATGAAATTGTGACCAATCCTCTGTATGGATTCTAATGCTGGATCATAAAGAACTTTTACTGAAGTTCCTGCAAGTCATTTACTTTCTAATTTTAAGCAGCTTCACACCTGTGTGTCATTATGAATGCTCAAACCACTTCCCTTTTCCCTGGTGTTACACACAGGGGCTGCAGCCTCAACAGTGCTACACACACTCACTCACACACACACACACATACACGCACAGACACAGACTCACACACATTTACACACTCTCTCACACACACACAGACATACACATACACATACATACACACACAGACACAGACTCACACACATTCATATATACACAGACACACAGTCTCACACACACACACAGTCACTCTCACACATACACACACACACACACACACAAACATGCACAGGCAGACATTCACGCATACACACACACAGGCAGACAACAGACACACACACACTGGCTCAAAGGTAGAAGACAGAGGGTGATGGTGGAGGGTTGTTTTTCATTCTGGAGGCCTGTAACAGTGGAGTACCACAAGGACTGGTCCTTGGTCTACTGCTTTTCGTCATTTATATAAATGATTTGGATGTGAGTATAAGAGGTATAGTTAGTAAGTTTGCAGATGGCATCAAAATTGGAGGTGTAGTGAACAGCAAAGAGGGTTACCTCAGATTACAACAGGATCTTGACCAGATGGGCCAATGGGCTGTGAAGTGACAGATGGAGTTTAATTCAGATAAACGTCAGGTGCTGCATTTTGGGAAAGCAAATCTTAGCAGGACCTATACACTTAATGGTAAGGTCCTAGGAGTTTTACTGAACAAAGAGACATTGGAGTGCAGATTCATAGCTCCTTGAAAGTGGAGTTGCAGGTAGATAGGATAGTGAAGAAGGTGTTTGGTATGCTTTCCTTTATTGGTCAGAGTATTGAGTACAGGAGTTGGGAGGTCATGTTGCGGCTGTACGGGACATTGGTTAGGCCACTGTTGGAATATTGCATGCAATTCTGGTCTCCTTCCTATCGGAAAGATGTTGTGATACGTGAAAGGGTTCAGAAAAGATTTACAATGATGTTGCCAGGGTTGGAGGATCTGAGCTACAGGGAGAAGCTGAACAGGCTGGGGCTGTTTTCCCTGGAGTGTTGGAGGATGAGGGGTGACCTTATAGAGGTTTACAAAATTATGAGGGGCATGGATAGGATAAATAGTTAAAGTCTTTTCCCTGGGGCCGGGGAGTCCAGAACTAGAGGGCAAAGGTTTAAAGTGAGAAGGGAAAGATATAAAAGAGACCTAAGGGGCAATGGTTTCACACAGAGGATGGTACGGGTATGGAATGAGCTGCCAGAGGACGTGGTGGAGATTGGTACAATTGCAACATTTAAGAGGCATTTGGATGGGTGTATGGATAGGAAGGGTTTGGAGGAATATGGGTCGGATGCTGGCAGGTGGGACTAGATTGGGTTGGGATATCTGGTCGGCATGGATGGGTTGAACCGAAGGGTCAGTTTCTATGCTGTACATCTCTATGACTCTATGACTCCATGATACGCAGACACAGACACAAGCACGCACACACACACCCAGGCAGACACACACCCAATCACACACAGACATACACTCACATATACACTCACAGGCACACACTCATACACACATACAAACATACTCTCTCTGACACACGCAGACACAGACACAAACACTCACACACACACAAGCACAGACACACACTCACTCTTACATGCACAAACAGACACACACTCACTCACACAGACACAAACACACACACAGATACAGACACACTCACATACACGCACTCACAGGCATACACACACAAACACATTCTCTTTCACAGACACACAAACACACACAGACACATGCACTCTCACACATACAGACACATAAACACAGACAGACGCATAGACACTCTCTCACACAGACACACACACACACACACACACAACAGGCCAATCTGAATGAGGAAATTTCCTTGTTCTTGCACTGTTCACAGAAGCCCCTCAGTTATCCTATTGTAGCTTTGGCTTCACAGCTCTCTCCAAGGAACCTTGTTCCTTGTCCATCTCTCCCCCATCGCTCCAAGTCCGCAATCCCTTCCTCCACTGCACCCCTTCCTCCTATCTCTGCTCTCCTCTATCCCTTCACTCCTCATCCCTCTTCAATGCTATCATTGCACTGCCCGGCTCCTCCCTCAAAGCCTCTCCTCCAACCAACCTTGTCACCACTTCTTACAGCTCCTCCCTCCTTCTCCCACTTCCTCTCTCCCATTCTGCCCCTAATTTCCCTTTCCCACTGCTCTCCTTCCTCCCATTTCCGACTCCTTCTGAGCACTTTGGGTGTTATTGTATCCTGCAATAGCGTAGATTAAAGTACATTTTACCTTCAATTTTTTTTTCGATTGTGAACTAGGAAATAAAAACATATGAAATAAAGTGGGCAGTAACTGGGAACTTGCTTTGGTTCTAATTAATAGGAACTTATTGAAACTTGGATGGTTGGGTTAGGAGGTGCATGTTTGTAATCCATTTCTCTGTAAATAAATGCTTAGAAAGAAATGTGAGGATTGGCTGCAGTTCTATCCTTCACCACCTGATTTTCTAGAATAGAACACTGACCATTTACCAATCACTGATGACTATTACACCCAGATACAATGAGACAACCAAGGTCTATCATGTGGTAATAAGTTTGTGTGCAAGACTACAGCATTTTTCCTGTGTGGTAACACTATACCTAGCCCTTGGTTCTGACCTGTGTTTTGACAATGTTTACAGAAGCAGTGTAATGATATTGACGGTGTTAAACCAGATCTGTGATGGACCACACCTTCTGACCCTATGCTGATTTTTACAGGACTTTATTTTCATCTATTTGTCTTAAGTTATATTGCTAAGTATTCACAACTCGAAAGCAACCCATTTAGCCAAATTCATCTATGGTGTTTATACTCTGCCTGATTTGGAGATGCCGGTGTTGGACTTAACCAGAATCTTGGGTTCATGTCACACTACAGGTGACTCCATTGCACTACACACACACATATTCCTGCAGACACACACTCCCACACTCACACATGCACCCTCTCACAAACTTAGACCTCTTTACACTCACACACACACACACTCCCCGTCACAGACAGTCTCAACCCCCTCCCCCCCACCCCCCACAGAAACATACACACATACGTTTGGGGTGAACTGTACTTGCAAAGTTACATTGTACTTTGCTCAAAAACTGCATGAATCCATGTAAGACTCTGTTAGCTCACTTTTTAGATTAGAATCAGTCTAAACATTACGGCACAGACAGCAGCAAACAGGGGACTGACACCTTTAACATATTATCTGGGCTGGCACCCATTGTTAAAGTTCACCTGAGAATGTCACTTTTAAAAAAGGTTTTGCTATTTACATGTGAAAGAAGTGAAACTAACATGGTCATTCTAACAGATGAGAGACTTAACAAACAATCAAGGTATTTTTCAATGTATAATTTTAGTTACATCATACTGTAAACCTTTGTTATAAATTCTGTGTCTTGCAACTGTGTACTTCACAACCACCTGGTGAAGGAGCAGCACTCCAAACCCTGTTGGACTAAAATCTAGTGTTATGTGATTTTTAACTTTATACCCTACCTGAGCCTCAACGTTTCATCAAACCATGTCAAAATATCATTTGTGTATTTACCTAAGTCTCCCTTTAAAATATCAGTTCTAGTCACCTCCTTACAATAACGGGTTCTGGATTCTAAACACTTTTTAAGAAGATCCCCCCTGAAGTCATTTGACAATTTGTTGCTGACTGTCTTATATTTATGGCCCCTAGTTCTGTTCTTCCCAACAAGTGGAAACATCGTTTCTGCTTTTATCCCATCAAACAATCATAAAGGTCTCAATCAAGTTAACTCATCCGCCTTCCTTTTTCTCTTAAAGGGGAAAGAGCCACGACCCTCACTCTTTATTGATCTTTTACTGGCTTTTTCAGCTTGGAATAGAGAAACAGGGAATTCTGGAAATCTGAAACAAGCAAAAGAAATTCACAGGGCGCTGCAGAAAACTTGCAACGATTCAGTCAGACTGAACGGGTGATGGTTACCAACCCGACAGCATCAGACTGGAGTGTGGAGAGTGCAGCAAATGCATGGCTTACCCCACTTGTGGGGTCTCAGTATCCTTTCCCATCACAACTAGACTGCACAATTGTAATGTAAATAACTCCAAGTCCTCCCAGTGACCAGGACATATGGCAGGAAGAGTCATGTGGGCAGACTCTACCCCAGGTAGATGATGCTTCCTCTTGTGGGAGAGTTCAGTACTAGGGAACACAATTTTAAAATAAGAGGTTTCCTTACCAAGACAGATATGAGGAGACCTTTTGTCTTTGGAGGGTCAGTACTGTGTCGAGATCTCTTTTACAGAAAGCAGCAGAAGCGGAGTCGCTGATTTTCTTCAAGACTGAGTTAGACAGATTGTTTTTGGACAAGTCAGTCAAAGGTTATACGGGGGATGGGGTGGGTCCACACAGAGTTCAGGCCACAGTCAGATCGATCATGATCTGATCGAATGGTGGTGGAAGTTGGAAGGTCACAATGAGCTACGCTTATTTAAGAAAGATGTTATTTTCATTGGAAGCAGTTCAGAGAAAGTTCACGAGGGATGGTCCCTGGTACGGAAGGGTTTGTCTTATCAACGAAAGCTAAACAGGCTGGCCTCTTATTCACTGCAGGGTCAATGCTGAGAGGATGCTTCCCCTCATGGGAGAGAGCAGGACCAGAGGCATTGTCTCAGAACAAAGGGGCCCCAAGTTAAGACAGAGAAAAATGATGTATTTCTTCTCTCAGAGGGTTACCATAGAATCATAGAATCCCTACAGTGTGGAAACAGGCCATTTGGCCCAACAAATCCACACTGACCCTCTGAAAAGTATCCCACCCAAACCCATTCCCCTACCCTATTAGCCTATATTTACCACTGACTAATGTACCTAACCCACACATCTCTGAACACTATGGGCAATTTAGCATGGCCAATCCATCTTACCTGCACATCTTTGGATTGTGGCAGGAAACTGGAGCATCCGGAGGAAACCCACACAGACGCGGGGAGAATGTGCAGACTCCACGCAGACAGTCACCCAAGGCTGGAATCGAACCCGGGTCCCTGGTGCTGTGAGGCAGCCGAGTAGTTGGAACTCCTTGTTACACAAAGCTGTGGGGACAGACCCCTTGTATATATTTAAGGCTGAAATAGATTATTGATTAATTGGGATATCAAGGTCTATGAAAGGGCAAGAAAGTGGACATCAGAAATGTCAGATCAGCCATGATCCCATTGAATGATGGAACAGACTCGAGGGGCCGAACAGCCTCCTCCTGTTCCTGTTTCTTACAGCCTTATGGCTTGCCACTAGGCCCTTGGTTCCTTTAATCTGATTTTCCAGCACATGTGCAACTATTCCTGGGAATGATGGCAGAATGGAACCTTCCTTGTACAGAATTATTATATAAAATCTGATTTTGTAAAGTTGCCTAATTAAATCCAAATAGAACGCATGTGAGTATTCTGATAGACAATTTTTAAAAATTTCTGAAATAGTATCAAAATAGAGAAATAACTGTGAATATTTCACCCAAACCGACATGCTTTGTCAAACCTCTCCTCCCTCAAAATCTCAGGGACATTATTTTGAATCCTACAAGAGAGAACAAATCCCTTTTTAAAGGTATTTTATTCAAAAAAAAATTTTTAAATCAATTCCTACCTAAAAGTAATTACAATCAATTCTGCACAGTCCCTCAGTTCATTGGAACTCATTGACTGAAATTTCCTGATTATATTTCTCCGAAGCATGATTTACAGAGTGAAAATTGACTAATAATATTTAAAATGGACACAAGAATTGCAATTGGTTCAAGACTGCACAGTATTGTTCATCGATATCAAGCCAAATTATTTGGATTAGTTTAGCAGCTATGCCTGACACTCAGGACAGAACCAACTACTCCCACCAGGTGGCGAAGTTGGAGGCATTAAGTATTGTACAAGACAGTGCCGGAAAGTGTTAACATCATGAGCTGAGCTGATTAACGACTGCACTGCCGTTGTGGCTCAGTGATAGTGTCCCTACCTCTGAGCCAGCATGTCCTGGTTTAAATCCCACCTATGCCAGATGTGCATAATAACATTTCTGAACAAATTGATCAAAAAATAGCTATAAAGGATTGTAAGGCCACTGTGGTGCACTGGTAATGCCCCTGCCTCTGAGCCTGGAGGCCCAAGTTCAAATCCCAACCACTCCAGAGGTGCTGGGTAATGTGTCAGAACAAATTGATTGGGAATACTTATAAAGGACTACAGATCTCCTGTGAGACCGTGGTCACGTGTATGCACATGTACGTGTGTGGGTGTTTGGCAGGGGGGTGGGTGGTGGAGGGATGTGGAGGTTATCTTGCTCAAAGGCACCAGCCACATTGAATGCATGAACATATTGGGGGAGGGGGTTTCTGCCGGTCCCCCCCGGTCACCACTCCCAACCTCCCTCCACATTGTTTACCTGTGGTCTACGTCTGGGTCTCTAGAGGGTGTTTGTCCAGTACCAGCTGCAAACCTCCCCTCCCCATACTGAAACCAATAGCTGCAGCCTCTGGAGGAGGAACTTTCCCCAAAGCAGCGGTCTCTCACTAGCTCTCCAGCCGACAGGAATGACCCTGACCCCTAACGCTTCAAGGAAATTCTGCCCTGAGCATGAGCAGGAGGTGCTCCCCCTAGTGTTCCAGCATGGGGTAATACAGCCTGACCATGGAGACTCCATCGTGGGGTGGGTGGGGGGGAGGAGGATTGGTAAAGAACCCAAAACCAGTCTAAAGAGTCTGGCCATGGGTGATTGTAAACAACTGAGTAGATAATGCAGCTGGAACTGAGGCAATAATTCAACAAGCGCAGAAGCTAAACAGATAAGGAGATGGTGCGATGTATGGAAAGGTGGGAGAGCAGTATTGATGGTCATTTCAAATGGGATACAGATAACCACTTAAAAATACATCGTCTGTTCAAGATTTCTGGATATAGAGAGAATGAAATAAAAAGAACCGTGTTTAGGTTTATGAGAGAGAGAGAAGAGGAAAAGCCGAATGAATGGCTTTTCTGGAACATCTCTGTGGTCCAGTGTGAATGGTGGTGAACAATTAAACAGCTCACTGGAGAAGGGGGCTTCACAAATAACCCCCTCCACAATGACGAGGAAGGCACCAGTACAAAAGATAATGTTGAAGCATTTGTGACAAAATTCAGCCAAAGTGCTGAGTGGATGACCCAACTCAGCCTCCTCTTGTGTTTGAGTTTGATTTATTGTTGTCACCTGTACCGAGATACAGAGAAAAGTGTTGTTTTGCCTGCTCTACAGGCAGATCATACCATACAAAGTGCATCAGGATGACAGAACAGAGTGCAGAATGCAGTATTATAGCCACAGTGTTGGTGCAGAGAGAGAAAGATCAGGATTAACATTTGAGGGGTTCATTCAAAAGTCTGAGGTCCCCTGTATCACAGATACCAGTCTTCAGCCAATTTGATTCAGTGATATCAAAACCAGCTAAAAGCCCAGGATACTGCAATGATTATGGGCCCTGACAGTATTCGAGCAAATGCGTGGAAGATTTATGTTCCAGAACTTGCCGCACCCCTAGTTCAGCTATTCCAGCACAGCAGCAGCACAGGCATTTGCCGACAATGTGGAAAATTACCTAGGGATCTTCTGTCCACAAAAAGTAGGACAAATCCAACCCAGTGAATGACTGCCCTGTCAGTCTACTCTCTCCATCACTCGCTATCAAGTGACACTTGCTCAGCAATAGCCAGACATCCACCTGATGAAGGAGCAGCGCTCCAAAAGCTAGTGCTTCCAAATGAACCTGTTGGACTATAACCTGGTGTTGTGTGATTTTTTAACTTTGTCCACCGCAATCCGACACCAGCACCTCCAAATCCTGACTGCTCATTAATGCTCAGTTTGGGATCTGCCGGGATTTTTCTGCTTCTTGACCACGATTATATCCTTGGGCCAAACATGGACAAAATGTGTGAACTCCCGGGGGGATGTGAACATCACTCAGACACCCCCAAATTATCCTGAAAGATTCGCTTATGGGGACAATCAATCCATGGAGATTCACCTTTGTCAGGAGATGCTCTCCTAATCAAAATCTGTTCTCTCCAGTGCTTTCCACTGATTGGCTCACTAGTGCACTTATCATCTGGACGCTCTAACTGCTGGGTCAGCAAGATGATGGCAATGTTGGTAGAAGGAGGGCTGGGTGGAGGAAAGGAGGTTGCAAGAGGTATGAGAAGGTGGGGTTGGGCAAGTGAGGATACAATATTGACAGAGTAATAACTGGGAGCCAAGAAAACAGAAAATGACTGAGGTGATGAATTTGTTGCAAATGAATGTGGAATCTTTAGTTTAGGGCCACATACATTCAGACGCTAGCATGCTTAGGGGAAAAGTGTAGTGCTAATTACTGTAATGAACACTATCCATTGTTAAATTTAAATCTGAGATTTCCATCTATGATGCAGAAAATAGAGTGGTAACTGCCTCATTGACAGGTTTCAGCTTTGTGCATGTGTTATGGATATGAGTTAGCTGTGACCTCACCTGTTTGTGGAAGGTGTGCTCAGGGTGATGGCTTACTATACGTTGAAGTGTGCGTCAATTATATTGAAAAAAAACCTTCAGTTAATCCATGTTGATAAGCTGTACCAATTTAAATTCCGTTGTGTCCAGGGGATTAATGATTGCCTTATGTTTTGTGGTTTAAAGTGTTTTGGAGACAGGATAAATATTCAAGATATTAATGAATTATTCCAATTCTGCACGTGTGCGAGTCCAACCACCTCATTTACCAAAGCAAATACAAGAGGTTTGACTCCATATGATGACTTTACCTAATAAATGAGTGATAATAAATAAATAAATTCTTGACAGTAGAAGAATAGCTAAAACTAAATCCAAAAACTAGCCCTTTACCTCAAAATCAATGAAAGTCTCAAAAAAAAGATATAGTTACAATATTTAAAACGCATCTGGACATGTTCATGAACAGGAAGGGTTTCGAGAGATAGGGACTAAATGCTGGAAAATGGGACTAGATCAATTTAGGACTATCTGGTCAGCATGGGCAAGTTGGACCGAAGGGTCTATTTCCATGCTGTATGACTCTATGATCCTGTAATTTATTTTGACCCCTGTCCTTAATGCATGATTCCTTATATAAGGTTGCCTTGCAATAGATTAGGGTTAAGGTTAGGGCTATATATATCATCATTCCTTCATTGTAGCTTGGTCAAAATTCTGGAATTCCCACCCTGAGGGCATTGTGTGTCTACGTACAGCACATGGACTATAGCGGTTCAAGAAAGCAGCTCACCACCACCGTCTCAAGGGGAACTAGGGACAAGAAATAAATATTGACCCTACCATCAATGCCATGCCAATGTCCTGATACATTTCTCACCCATGATACTCCAAACCAATGACACTTCTAAAGAAAAGATTTTCTACCTGGCTTCTCCTCCTTAGGTCTCCTCAGTGATTAAGCACATCTGTTACAGTTCCCTGTGCTAGAAAGAACAGAAAGAAGGAGGCCATGCTGCACTCCAAACCTATTCTATCATTTAATTAGATCACTTGGAGAAAGTGAGGACTGCAGATACTGGAGATACTGGAGATCAGAGTCGAGGGTATGGTGCTGGAAAAGCACAGCAGGTCAGGCAGCATCCGAGGAGCAGGAGAATCGACGTTTCAGGCATCAGGAATCATTCGTCGATTCTCCTGCTCCCCGTATGCTGTCTGACCTACTGTGCTTTTCCAGCATCACACTCTTGAAATAGATCACTTGGTTGGGCTGGCTGGGTTCTATATCCCTTAATATCCCTCAGAATGAGTTAGAAGAGGCAGAACAGTTTGCATCACATTTTAATGGCTTTTGCAGTTTGACATTTCAAAAGCTTGGATGCCATCTTACCCCCGACTGTGTAAGTCCACTTCAGTTTGTGGACAAATAGAAATACATGGATTCACAAAATAATTCCATGAGAGAATCTGACATGCATTATAAAGCCTTCATTTGAAATAAACACTTACACAAAGTGTGTGGTAAGAATGTCGAAGGTAATATTAAATGAAGTTGATGTGGCAACTAGCTTTGATGCCTTTAAGAGGGAGAGAAAGCAAAAAAAAGTTTGCATTAATAGGGTCCTCTTGTGGTGCTGTGGTCATGTCCCTACCCCTGGACTGGGTTCAAATCCCACCTGCTCCAAGGTTGTGTAATAACATCTCTGAACAGGACAATTAGAAAAATAGGTAAAATGAAAAAAAATTCTCTCAATATTTCCATGGGTCCGGCATCTCTGTGTGGAGTTTGCACATTCTCCCTGTGTCTGTGTGGGTTTCCTTCAGGTGCTCCGGTTTCCTCCCACAGTCCAAAAATGTGCAGGTCAGGTGAATAGGCCATGCTCAATTGCTTGTAGTGTTAGGTGCATTAGTCAGAGGGAAATGGGTCTGGGTGGGTCACTCTTCGGAGGGTCAGTATGGACTGGTTTGGCCGAAGGGCCTGTTTCCACACTGTAGGGAATCTAATCTAATCTAATCTCAACGTTCTGTAGACCAATAAAGTACTTTTGAAGTGGTCACTACTGTGGAAAATATGCCAGATACATGGGATCACAACCACCTGCAAACTCCCCTCCGAGTCACACACTATCCTGTCTTGAAATTTCATTGCCGTTCTTTCAATGTCATTGGGTCACAATGCCTCCATTAAAGCACTCTGGGTGCATCTACACTATGTGGACTACAGTGGTTCAAGAAAACAGCTCACTACCACCTTAAGGACAATTATGGTACGGCATTAACTAATAAAAGCAAAATACTGCAGAAACAGATAATCTGAAGCAAGCACAGTGAATGCTGGAGAAAGTCAGCAGGCCTGGCAGCATCTGTGGAGAGTCAAGATTAGAGTGGAGCTGGAATAGCACAGCAGGTCAGGCAGCATCCGAGGAGCAGGAAAATCTACGTTTTCGGCAAAAGCCCTTCACTGGACTCTGATCTTCAGCATCTGCAGACCTCATTTTTGCCCAGCATCTGTGGAGAGAAGAACAGAGTTCTTTTTTTCTCTCTCCTTAGGTAGACCCAGGCGGCAGCAGTCCTTAAGCCTGGGTGGGCCTCCAGGCACCACCAACAGTGTTTAGCTGTGGGCAAGATCCAGGCTGCAGCAGTAGAACCAGGCCCAAAAATTCGAGAGGCCCAACCTGCAGCTGCGGCAGCAATGGTAGTAGTTGCTTGTGCATCCCTCCTGATTATAGATTTTTAAAGATTTTTTCTTTTTTTTCTAAATCTCCTTGTTATTTTTTCCCCCCACACTACAGCCTAACAGCAGTGGTAAGAACAGACTCTCTGCTTTGAGTCCAGTGCTTAGTTTGCACTGGAGTACCAGCCTTGAATTTTGAGCTTATCTTCTGGAGTGGGGTTTCAGCCTAGAAATTCCTCCCCCAGAGTGTGGTACTCAGAACACTGGCTGGCACAGAAAGCTAGACATGAGGGGGAAAGGAATAAGACTGATGAAGAGAGAAGCCTACAGAGATATGGCTGGAGAATGGGACTAGTTGGGTAGCTCTTTCAGGAGTCAGTACAGACATGATGGGTCAAATGGCCTCCTTCTGTACTATAAAGTTCTACGGTTCAATGATTCTAAAAGGCCATTTTGAGGGGTGACTCAGTAGCTAGCAGTGCTGCCTCACAACATGAGGGACATAGTTCAATTGCAGCCTTGGGCACCTGTTTGCACATTCTCCCCTTGTTTGAGTGGGTTTCCTCCATGTATTCCGGTTTCCTCCCATGGACCAAAGATGCTGAGGTTAGGTGGATTGGCTGTGCTAAATTGATTTATTGTCATGTGTACTGAAGTACAGTAAAAAGCTTTGTTTATGAGCAGTACAGGCAGGTCATAGTGAGCAAGGAGATACAGTTCAGAGGTTGTAAAAAGACTTAGACACAGGCATACAGGTTATATTACACAGGGCGTGCACTGGGTGAGATCAACGTTGGCAAGATCAGCATTATTTGAGTTTAGAGTGTCCATTCATCTGTCTAATAACGGCTGGGAAGAAGTTGTTCCTGAACCTGCTGGTGCGTGTGTTTAAGCTCCTGTATCTTCTGCCTCATGGAACAGTTTGTAGGAGAGCATTACCAGGATATGATGGGTCTTTGATGATGGTGGCAGCCTTTCCGTGGCAGTGAGCTGTGTAAATTGAGTCCGTGGATGGGAGGTTGGCTTCTGTGATGCTCTAGGCTGTGCGCACCACCTTCTGTAGTTTCTTACAGTCCTGGGCAGAGCAGTTGCCGTACCAGGCTGTTATACACCACAACAGGACGCTTTCAATGATACATCTGTAGAAGTTGGTGACGGTTCTTATAGATATGCCGAATTTCCTGAGCCACCTGAGGAAGAAGAGATGTTGCTGTGCGTTCTTGACTGTCACATCTACGTGGGAAGTCCAGGGCAGGGTGTTGGTTATTGTCCCTCTGAGGAACTTGACGCTCTCTACCCTCTCCACCTCTGCTCCGTTGATGTAGGTGGGACCGTGTTCTCTTCCTTTCTTTCTGAAGTCAATGATCAGTTCTTTAATTTTGCTGATGTTGAGAGAGAGGTTGTTCTCATTGCACCACATCACCTAGCCCTCTGTTACCCTTCTGTATTTTGACTCGTTGTTAGATGTCTGTCCCACTATGGTGGTTTCATCATTGGACTTGTAGATGGGTGTTCATTTGGAGTTTGGCAACTCAGTTGTGGGTATACAAGGAGTACATTAGGGGGCAGAGAACGCATCCTTGGGGGGGCTCCAGTATTGCGAGTTATAGAGGAGGAGATGCTGTTGTCTATCTTCACTGATTGCAGTCTGTGGGTCAGGAAGCTAAGGACCCAGTTGCAGAGGGCGGAGCCAAGACCAAGGTCATAGAGTTTTGAGATCAGTCCAGAGGGGATTATGGTGTTGAAGGTGGAGCTGTAGTTGATGAGTAGGAACCTAACATATCCAGATGTCCTTGTTGTCCAGATGTCCCAGGGATGAGTGTGGAGCCAGGGTATGGCATCCACTGTGGAACTGTTGCATCAGTCGGCGAATTGTAGGAGATTGAGGCAGCCTGGGAGATTGGAGTTGATGTGGGCTATGACCAGCCTCTCGAAGTATTTCATGATTTTGGAGGTCAGAGTCACTGGGCGGTAGAACTTAAGCCATGGTGCGTGTGCTTTCTTTGGTACCGGAGTGGAGGTGATCTTCTTAAACAGGTGGGGACTTCAGCTTGTCAGAGGGAGAGGTTGAAGATGTTGGGGAATACCTGCACCAGTTGGTCTGCACAGAAGCTGAGTGCTCGGCCAGGGTCACCGTCCAAGCCTGTCGCTTTCCTTGGGTTGACTTCATGAAGACTGATCTGATGTCCCCAGCAGTGACCGAGGGGTATGGGAGCAGGCGTCACCGCATTCTGCTCAAACTGAGCTTAGAAAGTATTGAGCACATCATGGAGGGATTTGTCTGAGTCCGCTATCTTGCTCTGCTTCATTTTGTATCCTGTAATGTTGTTAAGGCTTTGCTGTAGGCAGCAGGGGTCTGTCTGGTATGTCTGGGCCTCTAACTTGGTCTGGTACTGCCTCTTGGTATTCCTGATGGCTTTGTGGAGGTCAGACCCAGATTACCTGGATTGGCCTGGGTTGTCCAACTTAAGTGCTATCCGTCTGGTGTTCAGTACGGAGTGGATTTCCTGGTTAATCCATGGTGCATGGCTGGGGAACTCCTGGATTAACTTCTTTGGTACGCAGACCTCCACACATTTGCCAATGAAGTCCATGACAGTGGTGGCATACTTGTCCGGGTTGTCCAGAGTGTCCCAGGGTGTGCAGGCTGGGGATTAGCCCTGGGAAATGCAGGGTTATATGGAGATGGCAGTGGGGTAGGTCTGGGTGGGATGGTCTTCGAAGGACTCAATGGGCTGAATGACCTGCTTCCACACTGTAGGGATTCTATGATTCTATGCTGAGAGGGTGAGATGAAGCGACGAAAGCTCAAGTGGAGTATCAGCCAGTTGGGCCGAATGGCCTCATCCCGTGTTGTACATTCCACACTGAAACCTTGCTTGGATTTGAACAGTTGGCCGCGGCTTGGTCAGGCTATGGAAACAGTTCCGGGACAGGCTGTACAAAGGTCAGGGCAGAAGAAACCTTGCTTACTTTACTGAACTGTGCTGAACTGTGCTGAGGCCTTCTCTAGCAATATGTGAGCAGGATGTTTCTCCATTGGAGCATCTGGCAGCTTGAGAAGGGAGTCCAGTCTCTATAGAGTGGAGTAGGCAAGGCTCTAGCCAGAGCCAGTTCCCGCAGGAGCAGACTGCCTTGACGTTTATCCCAATGATTGATGACTTCAATGGCACGCTCTCTCGCTGAGGCACAGAAAGTTGTGGTGGCTTTTACTCTGATGATTAATGTGTTAATTAGAGACCATCACAAGCTGTTCATTAACCCTCAAGCAATGATTTTCTCCTCATGAATTATGCTGTTTTGTGGAGATCCCATGAGCATTGATGCCAACAGGAATTTGCATATATTTACCATGATCAGAATCAACTCAAGCAGCAACTCAAGTGGTTAAGAGGTACGTTTTGTGAATCGAGATTCGAGTGAATTCTAATCTTCCGCACGCTTTTGTTGGCATGCTTTCTGTCTGTCAACTCATAAAACTTAATCATTTTGTTTCACGTATAAGAATCTCTTTTTTTTTCCTTTTCAGGTCTCATCCACCAAGGTCTAAGTCTGACATGTAGCAAGGCCCTTAACCCTTTCATTTCTGAATACCAGTCCCTTGTTGAGCTCCTGAGTGCCTGAGACTGGCTGGGGAGATGAGGGGAGGTGGTGTGTGGGGGATAAATGAGGGGAGGCGGTGTGAAGGAAGGGGATTGTTCCTCTGAACATTCCCTCCTTTCCCAGCGGAGAGATCCATGTTAGCAACCTCGGTTGCCTCTCGCGGGTGTCAGCTGTCTGATGTTAAATGTCGCCAACATTATTTATTCCCCTTGTACGTTAGAATTGCCTCGTTACTTGGTTACCAGTGTATCTGCATGACAAAGCAAGATCGATCTCACATTTATTCAGCACCTTTCAAGTCCTCACCAGCGCCTCAAGGCTCCTGACAGTCAGTGTATTGTGGCACTGTAGTCAGTGTCACAGTCACTGTGTGCACAGCAAGATGTCATAGGCCACAATGTGGCAATGACCAGATAATCAGCTTTAATTGTGCTCATGTTCAAGGTACATATGTTGGCCAGGATACGCAGGAAATGTGTCGCTGGAAAAGCGCAGTAGGTCAGGCAGCATCCAAGGAGCAGGAGAATCGACGTTTCGGGCATGAGCCCTTCTTCAGGAATGGCAGCATCCAAGGAGCAGGCTCATGCCTGAAACGTTGATTCTCCTGCTCCTTGGATGCTGCCTGACCTGCTGCGCTTTTTCAGCAACACATTTTCAGCTCTGATCTCCAGCATCTGCAGTCCTCACTTTCTCCCAGGATACGCAGGAGATCATTTCCCCCCACACCTCAAAAATACACTCATCTTTCCTTTAGAACAATGCAGTGATATCATTGAATCCATCTGACAGCTGACAGTCCTCAGTTTAACACCTCAGCTAAAAGGATGACACCTCCAATTGTGTGACAGTCCCTCAGTCACGACAATGACAGTCAAGGCCTAGATAGTTCTCTTATAGAGTCATACAGCACAGAAACAGACCCTTCGGTCCAACTCGTCCATGCTGACCAGATATCCTAAACTAATCTAATCCCATTTGCCAGCACTTGGCCCATATACCCATCCAGATGCCTTTTAAATAGAGTCATAGAGTCAGCCTCCACCACTTCCTCTGGCAGCTCATTCCATACACACACCACCCTCTGTTTGAAACATAAAAGGCAAAATACTCCAGGTGCTGGAAATCTGGAAACAAGCCCAGGGAACACTGGAGAAATTCAGCAGGTCTGGCAGCATCTGTGGAGAGAGAAACAAAGTTCATGTTCCACATCCAGTAAAACTCCTCTTCAAAGAGTCAGGCTAGACTCAAAATATTAACTGTTTCTCTCTGCACCGCTGCTGCCAGACCTGCTGAGTTTCTCCAGCACTCTCTGCAGCTATTTCTCTTATTTATTCAGTCATGGGATATGGGCATTGGTGGTTGGCCCAGCATTAATTGCCCATCCCTAATTGTCTGGCAAAGGTCGCGGTTAGGTGTCAGCAACAGTGAAGGAATGGCAATAGAGTTCCAGGTCAGGATGGCATCTGGTGTGGCTGGGAGGGGAGCTTGTAGGCAGTGGTGTTCCCATGTATCTGTTGTCCTTCTCCTTCTAGTTGGCAGAGGCTGTGGGTTTTGAAGGTGCTGTGAAAGGAGCCTTGGTGGGTTGCTGCAGTGCATCTTATAGCTGGTACTCACCATTATTATTAGGCATCGATGCTGGATGGAGTGAACAATGAAGATGGTAAATAGAGTGCCGATCAAACTCAACGCCTTGTTCTGAGTGAATGTCGAGTTTCATGAGTTTTGTGGAGTTACACTGACCCACGCATCCAGACCGTATTCCACCAAACCTTTATCTTCGTCTCTCTGGAGTGGGACTTGATCCCGTAAACTTCTGATGCGAAACGTGACATCAGAATGGGGGCCATTTGTGATCTGTAAGGGTCAGCAGGCCATTATGTCAGTGTGGAACACGTCACGGTTTGCATCAGGAGGTTTCCCAAATGCTCCCGTCATGTTTTGTACCAATACTCTTCAGAACCAGCTTTTTTTTTGTCAACCCCCACACTACCACCAAACAATGACAGTGCTAATTCCTCCCCCAGCACTCATGTCATGAGTGTGTGCAGGTGTATGGCACAGTGAAGATACATTGAGTGCAAAACACATTATTCATATTTTCCCTTCAGGAAGAAGAAAAAACACCCGAGTGGTCAGTGACAAGCCGTGCACCTCAAAACCAGCTTTATTTTACCAAACTGTACAAAACACAAACAGTCAGCAATAAGCAGCAGTTTGCAAGAAACAGTAATGTACAGAGGAAAGGGGATGGTGGGACCACATCCCAAACCCCACTGTACACACAGTTCGCATGGAAGTGAGGACGAACCTCCAAATCAAAACCAGCTTTATAGTCATCGAACCTTTCAGCACAGATGAAGGTCATTCAGCCCTTGAGCCTCGTTGGGTTTACTATCTATTTAGTCCTGCCATGGCCTACTTTCCCTACATCGCTCTGCAAATTTCGCAGTTCCAGTATTTATTCAATTTCCTTTTCAATAGTTCCTATGGAATTTATTTCCACTGTCCTTTCTGATCATAACAATTAAATTCGTCTCAGACTCCTTTTGCCAATTAACTGGAAATCATGTAGTTTGGTTTGAAACCTGTCAGGTGTGAAAGGAGCAGGTGGACTCTCACGGAGGTAACAGGGGTCTGGAAATCCAGCAAGAACCCTCATGTCATCATTTTACAGGCAGACCCACCATGTCTCCTGTTCTGAAGGATTGGATTCCGAAATGTTAACTCTGTTCCCCTCTCCACAGATGTTGCTGAACCTGCTGAGTTTCTCCAGCACTTTCTGTTTTAGTTTCAACATAGCTCACTGTCCAGGAGAGCTCCTGCCCTTGGACTCAAGGACCTCAGAGGGCGTTGGCAATCCTACCCACAATTCCTGCCCACATATCAGAGGCCAGCCACTCTCCTGCAGTGCCACAAGGAAAGCAGTGGCTACAGCTGGTATGACAGGCAGCCACAGGAGAGCGATGGCCGAGAGGGGACAGCAGGATGGGGGTCTGCAGTGGGGAAAGGCAGACCTGGTATTGTAAGCACCAAAGGCAGGAGTGTGCCTCTCAGTGGTCCATTCCTTCCCAATGTCGGGCTTTCTCAAACATGTTCTGAATGCCTTAAAACAAGGGACCCTACCCCACTCCCACCCCACCCCTTACCCTCACCACTCACTCCCACCCCTGCCCACCCTATGTCCAACCATCCACTCTCACACCACCCCCACACTATGCCCCCTCACAACTAACCCCAATGCCTCTTCATCCCACCCCATCACCATCCTCCCCCCACCATCCCCATTATCCCACCCTGCTCCCTAACCATAACATCACCCTCACCCCAACTCCAACCTTCCCTGCTCCTTTCCCTATCCCCATCCCCCACTAACTCACCCTCACCATCCCCCCAACCTACTCTCACCTTCAGCCTCCTCGTGCTTACCCACCCCAACCTCTGCCACCATCAATCCCCAATTCCCACCCTACCTTCACTGTTTCTCACCCTCACCATCACCCCACCCCACTCCTACCCTCACCCGCCCCTCATGCCCACATCCAACTTCTGCCACCCTTACCTCCCCAACCTCACCCAACCCTACCCCACTCCCACCCTCACCACATCCCCCCCCCATGTCCAACCTCCACAAGCCTTAATCCACTCAACCCCACTATTTCTAACCCTCCTCCCCCTCCCCGTGATCAGGGTTTAATGGGTGTGCTCCCTACATTCTGAGGCCTCTACTCGCTGTTGGGCCCCTCCCAATGACAGTGAGAAGATGCCCTCAAGTAGACAGTAATCACCCAGTCAAGGGCCTCAAATGAAAGCAGGATCTTCTTGCCATAGACTTTATCGGCGTGGGGGGAGTAGAGGGCTCCCACACCCATCAAATGCCAAGGAGGAGGACACACCATCCAACTGTGTATCTCCTTACTCCCTCTACCAAAACCTTTCAGAAGGTTCAATGACCCCTGACCTTCTCTGCCAGAACCACACCTGGACTCCTCTGTTGAGGGGCACTTCAATGGCCTCAGTGATTAGAGAAAAATACAAACAAATGGTTGTGGCTGCTTTGAAGTTGCTGCTTTGTGAGATGGTTAAGCCAGAGACGATAGGATTGGTCTTTCACACAGATGGATGGAACAGATTGGTTGAGTAACGTGGTGCCATCATGGCATGCATCGCCTGGCCATGAGACAGACATTTGCAACCAACTGGCACGACCATCCCTGAAAAACAAACGGTACATACACCAACCAGCAGATAAATAGCAGGTTAAAACAGCTACAAGGAAACTCCTGTAATGTGTGGATTACATCACAGCCGTTATTCATTATAAAAACCTGAATCTTAATAGCCTGCATAAATGAGTTAATGAATCTCTATGATGACTGAATTATTAATAATCTTACTGCAGACAGCTAATGATGAGTGATCTGGCTGCAGAGCGTGCTCACACCAGCTTCAGAGTGTTCTCATGTCAGAGCCTCTTCTGTACGTCACACCCCTGACATGGCAGCCTGTCAGATTCTCACATTTGCATATGTAGCCTTCGACACCCTTACACTGAAACATATTGACGAGCAAATTGGTGTTAATGAATTCCGTGACAAGTTCTTACACAGGTCCACCCCGAATGTTGAACTGCATCAGCGACTTTGCATTTATGGAGCGCCGTTCAAGCCTTAAAACGGCTTGATAGGGCACCTCGGAGATTGCTATGAAGCAACATGAAGGACTGTCTTGAACAAGGAAAGATCAGGATATTTAGGAAGGGAATTGCATGCAGTCAACTGGAGATACAGCTACCATCGCTGGTATAATTACAATCAGGGATGCTCAAGAGGCCACTGTTAAATGAGTGTAGATATTTCAAAGCTCATGGGCTGGAGGACATGACAGAAAGAGGGAGGGGTGAAGCCAAGGAGAGGAATCTGAAAACAAGGGTTAGAATTTGAAGAAGCCTTGGGACGTTGGAATTATTTGGCAGAGGGTTAGACTAAGATGTATGCAAGCAAAGCCTGGGTGAAATGGTAGCTCAACCTTACATTAAGGAAGAACAAAGTTCATTGAGCACATATGTTTCCTCCCAACAGAGCAGTGGTCCAACATTCAACACTGAGCCCAAGATGGGGGTCACGTATTTGCCTTTGCCGATATAAGGACCATCATGCCATCTGCTCTATCTTTGATTGCAAGCTTCAACCTACAAGAGACTTAAGGAGCACAGACCCTAAGGCAAGAAATATAATTTTGCAATCAATTTAATGCATCATTTGTCATTCTATTAAAACTAACAAGACAATATCAACACCTAAGATAAAGGATCCTCCAGTCCCTAATCCTCTGAGATCCATTAACATTTCCAATTTTGATCTTTTATAGATCCCAGATTTCCACTGAACCTCATTGGAATTTATAAGAATGAGAAACAATTTTATTGAAGAACATTAGATCCTGAGAGGACTGGAAATGGTGGATGTCAAGAGGATGTTTCTCTTGGAGGCGGACTAGAAGGATAGGACATTATTTAGGTATAGACGTGCCCCATTGAAGATGGAGTTGAGAAAAAATGTTTGCTGTCAGAGGGTTGTGCCCTCTGAATTCTTTGCCTCAGAAAACAGTGGAGACTAGACCATTGAATCCATTCAAGGCTGAGTTTGAGTTTTGATACAGATGGGGGCCAAGAGTTATGAAGGCAAACAGCAAAGTGGAGTTGAGCCCATGGTATCCATTATGGCAAATTGGACCCAAAACTGACTTGGAAGCAGGATGGTCAAAGGCTGACTTTGTGACCAAAAACCTGCATTCACAGGGTTTGGTGCTGGGTCCCCTGCTGTTTGTTGTGCCCATTCATGATCTAGAGATAAATGTAGGGAGAATGATCAGTAAGTTTTCACGTGACACAAAAATTGGTAGCAAATAGTGGAGAGGAATACCCTAAATCACAGGATGATATAGACGGGCTGAACAGTGTCAAATTTAACCTTAAAGTGTGTGTGCTGATGTGTTTTGGGAGCATTAAAAAGGCAAGGGAGTACATGCTGAATGGTAGGGCCCTGGAGAGCCCTCGGTATATGAGTCTACAGATCCTCGAAGGCAGCAGGACAAGCAGATAAGGCGGCAAATAGTATATTTGACTTTATTCATCATATTATTGAATACAAGAGCAAGGAGAATACAGTGGAGCTGTATGTAACATTAGTTAGGTCACAGCTGGAGTACTGCCTGTGTCCTATAAGATGTGATTGTTCTAGACAGGATGCAGAAGAAATTCATTGAGACGTGCAAATAATCCTGATAGTGTAAAAACAAACCATTCATTCCATCAAGTCTGCACCAAACCTCCACAGAGCACCCCTTCCTAACCCAGCAACCCCACATTTGCTAATCCACCCTAACCTGCACGTCTTTGGACTGTGGGAGGAATCTGAAGCAGCCAGAAGAAACCCACAGAGACCGCGTTTAGTGACACCACAGACAATTACCCCATCTAGAATTGAACCTGGGCCCCTAAGCACTGTGAGGCAGTACTGCTAACTACTGTACCACCCCAGTGAAGCAACTCAGCTTTGAAGGGAGTATAGGTAGGCTGAGTTGTATTGCTCAGATCAGAGAAGACTGAGGGGGGAATCTGATCGATAGTCCATTATAAACGATTTAATAGCAGACACATAGAAAACAGAGACAGCACTGGATAGAGTCAGCATGGATTTACAAATAGAAAATCATTCAAGTAGATTTAGATTAGACTATTTACAGTGTGGAAACAGGCCCTTCAGCCCAACAAGTCCACACCGACACACCCCCTTACATTTACCCCTACACCTAACACTACAGGCAATTTAGCATGGCCAATTCACCTAACCTGCACATTTTTTGGACTGTGGGAGGAAACCCACACAGAGAATGTGCAAACACAGACAGTTGTCTGAGGCTGGAATTGAACCCAGGTCTGTGCTAACCACTGTGGCCCCGTGCCACTTGAGAAATCTACTGGAATTTTTCAAGAATGCAACATACAGATTTGTTAAGGGACCAGTGAATGCAGGTTTGTTTTATGGGGAGGAAGCAGGAACAGAATACTGAGTTAGATGATCACCTCTAACCCTATAGAAAGGCAAAGCAGGGTCACAGGGCTGAATGGCCTCCTGCTCTTTTCTGTGCAAATATTTTCCCAAATCACACTGCTCTGAGATAGGATTGTGTAGCTTTGGAGCAGCTAGGACTTGAACACAGACTTCCTGGCTCAGGGTTAGGGACATTACCATTGCTTCACAAGAGCCCTGCTATTTCCTGTGACTAATATCGATGCAGTTAAAGGGTATTGTACTGGAAATCCTCTTTGGCTCCCACTTACTGTCCTCTCCTTCTCCCCCCGCCATCTCTATCTTCTCCCTCTTTCTCCACCCCCACCTCCAACCCCACTCACTCTCACCCCGACAGACTTTCACAATAAACGTGCCAGTTTGAAAATATTAGAGCTCCTTTGGTTATGGTGTCCCACAGAGATTGCTGCTGGTGCAACTTAAATGGCAGTAACACATCCCAGAGGCATGTCGACCCCAGTGACAGGAACCCAACGTCAAAGATAGACCCCCCTTCCGCTCGGAGACTGAAAAACCTTTCAAATCAGGAGAAACAGAAAGGAATGGAAATGCAGGCACATACAACCTGACAAGGAGCCAGACACACAGACAGGTCGGTGTGAGAGACTGGGAATGACAGGAAACAGTGAGAGGAGGCATCACTCCTGACACACATGACAAGAAACATACAAAGTACGTCTTCTCAAACAAAACACTGACTCCCAGCTCCAGGAGTTCTGGTCAGCGAATAAGCAACATTCACAGCATCAGCATACTCATATTCTATGATAACACATCTCTGAAGAGGCCTTTGTTTTTTTAACCGTTCTGCCTTGTTAAAAACCACAGCTTCTTTACTCCAGTATAGCAACCCTAACACAAACACAGCAAAGTGTTCACATCATTGATGCAGCCCATCTGATTCAATTTCCAGCTGTTATCGAACTGGTGTAATGGTAATGTCACTGTCTAATAATTTACAGGAACAGATGCTCTGTGGATGAGGATTGAATTCCTGGCATGGTGTCACCTAGCCAAATGCATTGGTAGTGTCCCTATCTCTGAGCCAGGAGCCCAGGTTCAGCTCCCACCTTTCCTTTAAAGGTATATAATAACATCTCTGAGCAGAATGATTAAAATTAACTTTGGAAAAATGCTTTAGGGCTAGTGGTAGTGTCACTACCTCAGGGCCAGTCGGTCTAGGCTCAAGTCCTGCCTACTTCAGAGGTGTGTTGCAGTGGATTGATTAAACACATCTTTTTTTGGACAAGATATGCTCCAACTGCTAACCTTTGAGTTGGGAGTCTCTGCTTCACCTGCTAGATTGTCTGATGGAGTGATGAATTTTCCCAGTGCTCGTTCATATTTGGTACTCAATCTCAGAGAAACTCAGCAGGTCTGGCAGCATCTGCAGGGAAAGACAGGCAGAAATCGAGGTAACATTTCGAGTTTGAAGGAATGATTCTCCTTCAAGAGTTATGAACAGTCATACCAGACTCAAAACATTATGCTGACTTTCTTTCAGTCTTTCTACTGAGTTTCTCCAGCAATTCATAGACTCCCTACAGTGTGGAAGCAGGTCATTCAGCTGATTCAGTCCATACTGACCCAGACCCCTACCCTATAACCATGAATTTACCTTACCTGCCCATCCCTGGACACTATAGCATGGGCTGTGGAAGGAAACTGGAGCACCCAGAGGAAACTCACATAGAGAATGTGCAAATTGCACACTGACAGTCACACAAGGCTGGAATTGATCATGGTTCCCTGTTGCTGTGACGGAGCAGTGCTAATCACTGAACCATTATAGAATCCCTACAGTGTAGAAATAAGCCATTTGGTCCAACAAGTCCACACTGACCCTCTGAAGAGAATCTCACCCAGACAGATTTCCCCTATCATATTACTCTCCATTTACCCCTGACTAATGCACCTATCTGATACATCCCTGAACACTGTTGTCAATTTAGCATGGCCAATTCACCTAACCCACACAGACAGGGAGATTGTGCAAACTCCACACAAGTTGCCCGAGGCTGGAATTGAACCCCAGCCCCTGGTGCTCTGAGGCAGCAGTGCTAACCACTGAGCCACCCTGCTGCCATACCATCTCTGTGTTTGTTTCAGATTCCCAGCATCTGTGGTATTTTGCCAATATTACGGTACTGAATTGCAATGTTTTTAAGAACAATAAAAAGTGTAAAGTGTGAAGTGTAGAACTGAAGCTACCTAGCCTGAACCCATCTTGCGCAGCTTAATATTGAACTGCTATACAACCCAGTACTACCATTTACTAACAAAAGAGAAAATGCTGGAAAATCTCAGCAGGTCTGACAGCATCTGTAAGGAGAGAAAAGAGCTGACGTTTCGAGTCTAATTGACCCTTCATCAAAGCTGAGGAAGGAAATATGGCTGTGGAAACGAGTCTTAGTAAATACCTTGTCTAACACTGAGAAAGAAAAGGAAAGCAGTGAGAGTGGACAGGGGGAGAGAGACAAATGAAAATCCTGTCAGAGAGAAGAGCAATACCTCTTCATTTTTTTCTACCATTTCCTAGCTTCACTGATTTGTTTTGACTGTTTCTTTTTCCTTCCCCACCTCTCCCTGCCCCCTTATTCCCATACCCCCCCACACCGGCCCAGCTCCCAACCTTTCTGCTTATTTCTTCAGGGAGGATTTGCTTTCTGTTCCCATCCTCACAACTGCCTAAAATCACAACGCAATTTACTTATCCCTGGGTAAATATCAAACCTGAGAATGTCACTGAATCTGAATGTAAGGAATGAATCTCCATTGGATCGCATCCTGCTCATGCCTGTCTGTTACTGGCAGCCGGCAATTTCTGGAAACAGAGGTAAGCTGAAAGATAAATGCCATCGGAATAAGAGGAGGCACAGACAGTCCCAGGCCTGGCCATCCAATAAGCTGCCAGACTGCGACAGAAAACAAACCATCTGTCTTACCCTCACGTTTGAAAGCAAAGAATTTCCTTCAACAACAAAACATTACATTTACTCGTGAGCATCAGCTGTCCTGAGCTCTTATTTCTTCTTGTCACTACGGGTTCACGAAGGGCTTATGCCTGAAACATCGACTCTCCTGCACCACACTCTCAACTCTGATCTCCAGTATCTGCAGTCCGCACTTTCCCCTTCTTGTCACTTCACCAACCTCCAATAATGCTAATGGCATGAAATGGCTTAAACACAAAGCAGAGAAAGGACATTGCATTTGGAAAAATAAGCCAACTTCAGTATCTTAGTGAGTAGGAAATGATAGTGTCACTACCTCTGGGTCAGAAGGTCTGGATTTTAAGACCCACCTGCTCCAGACACAAACAGGTTGATGAAAAATATACATTCATGAGTAGGAGCTTTGATAGCACAATACTTACTTCATTAGTTAACGGTGAAGCAAACAGCTGCTTTAAATAGAAATAATTATCTCAGGATCAATTAGTTTCCAATTAGTACCTGTCCCACTGAAAGATGGAATGAGCAGATCCCCTCATCTTTCATTCCATGGCCTCTTCTTGGGAAGTATTAGCGATGCTGTTTCATCAGTTAGTCACCTTTACATTCACACACAGGAGGGACAAACAAGATTCATGGCTCATTACATAGAAAGAATTGTTGTCCTTTGAGCACTAAAGGTTAAATGAAGATTGAATAGAGGTGTTCGCAACTATGAGGGAGCTGTGTACAGGGTCTCTATGGCCATATATTAGTTTGCAAATGCCCACTCTTGTCTGATCACAGATTTCAGCAGACTTGTGTCTGGGTAATACTTAGATGGGGATTCACCTGGGAATTCCAGGTACAATGGGACTAATGGTCTTGTCACAGAGTGATAGTACCCCCCATTTCTGGACTGGAAGGTCTGGGTTCAAGTCCCACCTCAGGGAGTGATGACCACAGCCATGCGTCACGTACACGATGGCTATGACCTTTTTAGAGTGCACAGGTTGAGAGTCTTTACCATCAGTAGGGTGGGGGCATAGGAAGTGGAGGCCAGGGGATTGTTAGACTGTCAAGAGTCTCACACATCACTGACAGCTCACTAGGGGTGTGACCAATGGAATTGAGTGCATTTCAGGCTTTTGTATGGCCTGGATCGAGGGTATTCCTGGCATCAGAGCTCCCACCCACTGAGATTTTCCATATAACTGGAGGCTGGAAGTTCCCAAATGGCACCAGTACCACCTGGAGTGATGGTTGGTGCTGGTACTACACCTGATAAAGCTATAAGGGCCAGATGAAATGCATCCCAAGATTTTGAAGGAAGCAAGGGTGGAGATTGCAGAGACACTGACAATTATCTTTCAATCTTCTTTGGATTCCAGAGTCACACTGGAGGACTAGAGAATTCAAACATTACGACCTCATTCAAACAAAAGGTAGGAAAGATCAATTCAGCACTAGACCAGTCAGTTTGTTGGAGGGGAAACCTCTGGTAATCATTATTTCGGATACAATGAACAGTCTCTTTGAAAAATGTGCATTGATTTGGAGGAGTCAGCGTGGATTTGTAAAGGTTATATTATGCCTAATTAACTTGCTGAGTTTTTTTGATGAGGTAACAAAGAGAATTAATGAGGAGATATCTGTTGATGGACAACCAGAGGGTGTTCAATAGTCAACAGACTTGTGAGAAAGTTATTGCTTTGGATGTAGGTTTGCTTGCTGAGCTGGAAGGTTTATTTCCAGACATTTCGTTGCCCTACTAGGTAACATGTTCAGTGGGCCTCAGGTGAAGCAATGCTGAAAATTCCTGCTTTCTATTTGTATGTTTGGGTTTCTTTGGGTTGGTGATGTCATTTCCTGTGGTGAGGTTATTTCCTGTGGTGTAGTCACTTCCTGTTCCTTTTCTCAGGGGGTGATAGATGGGGTCTAACTCGATGTGTTTATAGATAGAGTTCCGGTTGGAATGCCATGCTTCTAGGAATTCTCATGCGCGTCTTTGTTTGGCTTGTCCTCGGATGGATGTCTTGTCCCAGTTGAAGTGGTGTCCTTCCTCATCCGTATGTGAGGATACTAGTGAGAGAGGGTGATGTCTTTTTGTGACTAGTTGACGTTCAAGTATCCTGGTGGCTAGTCTTTCCAGCTCAGCGAGAAAACCTACATCCAAAACCTCAACCTGAGCTACAAATCTTCTCAAAACTCACTAAAATCATTGCTTATGGAATTAAAGAGATAGTAGCAATATGGATACAAAATTGGCTGAGTGATAGGAAGCAGTGAGTAATCAGGTTGGGAGAAGGTAGGTAGTGTAGTTCTTCAGGGGTCTGTATTGGAACCCTTGTTTTTCCATTAATGATCTGGAAATGCAGGGACAGTTTCAACGTTTGCAGATGGCACAAAATTTGGGATCATAGTGAACTCTGAGGAGACCTATGTAGAACTTCAAAAGGGCATGGGCACATTGGTGTAGGAGGAAGCTAAGTAGCAGGTGAAGGTCAGTGTGAAGTGTGAGATGATCCACTTTGGTACAAAGCAAGTGGACAGACAGAACATTCTAAAGAGTGCTCAGAAGCAGGGAGACTCGAGTATACTAAATGTTGTAATTGTACCAGCCTCCACCACTTTCACTGGCAGCTCATTCCGTACATGCACCACCCTTTGTGTTAAGAAGTTCACTCTCAGGCCATTTTTAAACCTTTCCCTTCTCACCTTAAACCTATGCCCTCTAGTTTTGGACACCCCAGCTTAGGAAAAAGGCCTATCCACACCTGTCATGATTTCATCAACCTCTGCAAGTCAAGCGAACCTTTTTATTTTATGATTATGGGAGGGGGGAGCTCCTGGACGATAACAAGGTGAGGCATCTTTTCTCAGAGGACCATGAGCCTCCATCCCTAATTGCCCTCAATCCGATTAGCTTGCTAAACTATTCCCAGGAGACAGTTAGGAGTTAATCACATTGCTGTGGCTCAAGGGGTAATACATATGTCCAAGTAAAGATGGCAGGTATAGTTCCATAAAGAACATTAGTTAACCAGACCTAGACAATCAATGCTATTTGGGTATGATCATGACTAGGTAAAAACAATGACTGCAGATGCTGGAAACCAGAGTCTAGATTAGAGTGGTGCTGGAAAAGCACAGCAGTTCCGGCAGCATCGAGGAGCAGTACAATCGACGTTTCGGGCAAAAGCCCTTCATCAGGAATACAGCTGTATTCTTGATGAAGGGCTTTTGTTCGAAACATCAATTTTACTGCTCCTCAGATGCTGCGCTTTTCCAGCACCACCCTAATCTCAACCAGGATCATGTTTCATTAACTGAATTGAAATTCCAGCAACTGATGTGTTGGAGCATGAGGCTTGAACCCACGCTCCCCAGGACATCAGACTGGGTCTCTGGGGTGCTAGTCCAGTGACATTACCATTACACCACCATCTCTGATTGTCAGTGATTTAGGCTGCACCTATTGCCTCTCCCTGCTGAGGGAATCTTGGCGTGCAAGCCCATAGCTCGCTGAAAGTGCCAACAGAAGTGAGTAAGGTAGTACAGATGGTGCACGGCATGCTTGTCTTCATCGTTCAGGGCATTGAATATAAATATTTGCAAGTCATGTTTCAGCCATATTAAACTTTAGTTATGCCACATTTAGAGTATTGTGTACAGTTTGGGTCACCACATCACAGGAACAATGTGGAGAGTTTGGACAGGGTGAAAAAGATTTTTATCAAAATGCTGCCTGGATTGGAGTGTATTACTTGTAAGGAGAGGTTGGGCAAACTTGGATTGTTTTCATTAGAACATCAGAGGCTGAGGGCTGAACTGATTGATGTACAAAAAATTATGAGAGGCATGGACAGGGTGGATAGTTGAAGTCTTTTCCCCAGGGTGGAAATATCAAATACAAAGGACATAGGTTTAAGATGCAGGGGCAAGCTTAAAGAAGATTGGTAATGCAAGATTTTTACACAGAGGATGGTAGGTGGCAGAACACATTACCAGGGAAGGTGATAGAAGCAGACATGATTGCAAGGTTGAAGAGATATTTAAGCAGACACGTGAGCATAGAAGGATACAGACCATGTGCAGGCAGCTGGGATTAGTTTAGAATGGCATCATGGTTGGCACAGATATGATGGGCCGAAGGATCTATTGCTGTGTTGGACTGTTGTATGTTCTCTGTCTCAGCAGTCACAGTGTATTTTTTTTGTTATTTTGTATGTAATGTGGGTGTTGCTGGCCGTTCAGGCATTTATAGGTCATCCTTAAATGCTCTGGAAAAACTAGTGGTGAGCTGCCTTCTTGAGTGGTAACAGTCCGTGTGGTGTGGATACACCCGCAGTGCTGTTAGGGAGGGACCTACAGGATTTAGACTCAGGGACAATGAAAGCCACTGTAGATTCCAGTGCTTGGGTGGAATCCAGATGATCTTTTATCCTTTGTTAATATATCCTTTGTGGGTTAGTGCACATAAAGGCACAGACCTACAAGGCTACGTCAGGAGGTAGCGAAAAGGGCTGTGCATTTGCAGTCACATATAGCACAGACCCTGGAAAAGACTGCAGATTTCCAGAGTGCTCTCTTAGCACAATCCTGTAGTTTCATGACCATTATTTTACTAATGACTCACTTTGTCTTCAATCCAGATTATTTGCTGAATTTCCAATCCATCAGCTACTGAGTAAACCTGGGTCATTTGTCCAGGCTTCCTGATGTGGGGCTTATGCCAAAAATGTTGATTCTCCTGCTCCTCGGATGCTGCCTGACCTGCTGTGCTTTTCCAGCACCACACTCTCGGCTCTGATCTCTAGCATCTACAGTCCTCACTTTCCCCTCATTTGTCTGGGCTTCTGGTTTACTGGTCCAGAATCATTAGCACTGTGCGACTGATCATTGTTCATTTCCAGTAGGAACAATAAATGGAACAAAATAGAAAACCACAGCAGAACAGATGGAAGAGTTGAGCATAATGTATCGCCAGGGGATCTGCACTATCGTCACCGTTCTCAGGTCCATTCAGGCCTGATATTGTCTCCTGTTCAACAAGGCAGTGCAGCTGTTCCCTCCATTACTGTCAACTGCTCCTGTGTACTTGGGCCATCTCCGGTGGTCTGCCCTAGTCCCTGGATTTGGCCAGCATTTCTTTGCCCTGGCTTCATCGTCACTGTGACAATGGTGGCACTCCCTCCTGTCTCACCAAGTGGTGGGTATCTTACCATCTTCCTGGCGGTAAGCTGCTCCCAAATCCTTTTCTTTCTTGTTTTATAATGTCAGCTAAGAGGATGTGAACATAAGAGCACATACACAAACACAGGGAAAGACTGTCATTGGACCATTCACATCTATACCCCCATGATTATGGCAGTTTCCGATTCATGATACATACACTCTCCATCCCAGCCAAAACCATGCAATTTCCTTTCTGCAATACTTTCTATATTCTTGCCCCCAACATCACACATAACTCACTCTCATGTGCTTTTTTCAAATATTTATTCTTTGATGGTACGTGGGCATCAATTGTCATTTGTTGTCCATTGAACTATGTGACTGTTTTCTGACCATTTCGAAGGGCAATTAAGAGTTAGCCGCATTGCTATAGGTCTGGAGTCCCATGTAGGCCAGACCAGGTAAGGACAGCAGATTTGATCGGTGAGGTGGGTGATAGGCTAGATGGGTTAGCCATGTGAAATGCGGGGTTACAAAGGTAGGTTAGAGGCTGAGTCTGGGTAGGATGCTCTTTGGAGGGCCCCGATGGGCCGAATGGCCCACTTCCACACAAAAGGGATTCCATTACTCTATTTCCTTCACTGAAGGACATGAGAGGTCAAAATGAGTTTTTAACTCAATCGATGTTAGTTTCATGGTTATCATTACAGTAATGGGAGTTTTAATTACTGAATTATTAATTGAATTTAAATCCATCATCTGATGGTGGAATTTGAAACTGTCTCCCTGGGACATTAGCCTAGATTATTACTCTAGTGGCATTACTGCTATGTATTGATGGCATCCTTACCATTGTGCTATAACCTGATCACATTCAGTGATTGATATTTGGCCACAAGGTTAAAGGCAGCACATTTCAAACCGTTGATCTATAACACATAGAATCAATGAATAATTGGGAAAGACCATCATCACCTCGATCTTCCCCCATGCCTCTCACCATCCCGACTGGGAACTTTAGTGCTGCTTCTTCATAGTCACTGGGACAAAATCCTGAAACTCCCTTCCTAACAGCACCATGCACGTACCCACATTAGGCAGTCAGCAGTGGTTCATCAGGTGGCTCCACACCAGCTGCTCAAAGACAAACAGAGATGGGAAATAAATGCCACTTTAGCCAACAAGGCCTTTATCCTAACCGTGATTTTGTGGAGAAAAAAAAGTCAGAAGCCCTGTGGATAGTCTGTGAACGCAAATTTCAAGCAACTGGAATAGGCCATTCAGCCCATCGAAGTTGCTCCATCTTCCAGTAATATCATGAAGTGGTGGAGAGAATCGATGTTTTTGAAATTTTAAAAGGTTGGAGAGGACTTCACCCTCTGTTCATGCCCCTCTCCATCCTTGAAATTTCCTGAAACCCTCTGAAATATCGACATTCCTCCAAGTTCTGGTTTTGTGTGTTTTCCCAATTTCCTTCAATCCCTCCATTGGAATCCTTGTCTTCAGCTGCTGAGGAGGCTTCTATAATTCTCTTCTTTAAACTCTCTGCCCTCTCATCCTTAAAACCCAATCAAACTTTTAAATAGTAACTCTGTAAGTGGCTCACAATCAAATGTTTGATGATGCTTCTGTGAAAAGTCACATGGATATTTTACTCCGCTGTATCAGTGTAAATGATGATAATGGGGAGATGTCGGTGTCGTGATAATGTGACTAATCTGGTCCAGAGGGCTCCAATAATGCTCTGAGCACATGGGCTCCAATCCCTCATAGCCAATTGGTAGAATTTAACATCTGGAATATGGAACTATTTTCTGTCATTGATTCAAGTCTAGATTAGAGTGGTGCTGGAAAAGCACAGCAGTTCAGGCAGCATCCGAGGAGCAGGAAAGTCAACGATTCGGGCAAAAGCCCTTCATCAGGAATACAGGCAGAGAGCCTGACAGGGGGAGAGACTTAACACTAATACTCTTCAGGGAAGGAAATCTGCCATGCTTACCCAGCCTGACCTACATGTATGTCTCAACCCTTGCAATTATTTACCCTCTTGAGATAGCCCAGCTAACCATTCAGTTCAAGGGTAATGGGCAATAAATCTTTTCATGGCCCTGCAGCAGCCATATCAATGCAATGTATTTCTGAGATTTACTACTAAAGAAAAGGAGTCCATTCAGCCCATCAGGTCTGTACCAGCTCTCTCATGTGCATTATGTAGCTCATTGCCAATCCCCTGCCTTTTCCCCAGAACCCTGAATATTGTTTCTATTTAAATAATCATTGAATGCCCCTCCTGAATGCCTCTATTGAATAGCCTCCACCACATTTCCAGGCAGTACATTCCTGTCCCTAATAACTTGTTGAGTGTAAAAGTCTCCCTCACGTCACACTTGAGTCCTTTGCAAATGAAGTTATGCCTGTGCCCATTCCTTCTCAATCCTGTTATGAGTGGGAATTGTTTCTCCCTGTCCACACTGTCCAGTCCTCTCAGAACTCTGACCATTCTATCAAATCTCCATGTAACCTTCTCCATTCCATGGAAAACAGCCTCAGTTTGCTTAATCTATCTTCATGTTGAGTGATTTGATAGCCTTTTGACACCAACATTAGCTGCTCCACCTGCTCATTCCTCAGACCGCCTGGACTGGCTGATTCACAGATGCCAGAGTTGCCCTCAGAGGCCCCATTGTGAGGTTTGAGACTTGCCCCAACCGATCAGGAGGGAGGGCAGCTCTGCAGCTGTGAAAGGCTGTAATAGTGACCCCAAATATTTCATCTTGAGACACCACTTGGAGTCCTGGCTCCCTTGTTGGAAAGCCCTAGTCTCCTGCAAACACAGTGATACACAAAGGGCTGGGGAAAGACATCATTATTACAAATTTCATCGCCTTGGTGAGATTTATCGACTCAATTGGACTCTCTGCTGCAGAGATGCAATTCCTCAATATGTCACTTGTTGTATAACAACTAACATATCAACACCTTGACAATAACTGCTGGAGCGATGCAGCCCTTCCCTCTTTTCAAGGTTTTGACACATTTGCAAACTGACACCTAAGATGAAGGTCTGCTCTTTGAGCTGTTCTCCATTTACACTGCCCACCAACCTGAATGAAGTTGCACTGTGAATTTGGGGATGGGAGCATGGGACTGCTACTGTAGGAGAGTGACTTACAGCTCCCAAAGGAGGCCATTTGACCCATTTGTTCTGGCTCTCCAACAGATAAAATGTACCCAGTTCCACTCCGTGCCCCCCCCCCCCACTTGTAGCCCTACACATTCTTCCTTTTCAGATAATAATCCCATTCCCTCTTAAAACAAAGTCAGAAGTCACACAACATCAGGTTATAGTCCAACAAGTTTCGAAGCGCTGCCCCTTTGTTAGGAAAGTTTGTGATTTCAAATAAACCTGTTGGACTATAGCCTGGGGTCGTGTGACTTTTGACTTTGTCCACCTCCAGTCCAACTCCGGCATCTTCACCTCTTAAAACAGGGGAGGAATCCGATAGGAAGGAAATCACTTTAAAATTCTAGCTGCAGCCACATGGACAACATGCGAGGAAGCAGCCTGACAGTGTTTGGGAATAAACTGTTTTCCCCCAGGTGAACAAGATAACGATGTTTATTAGACCTATCTAGCAAATAATCCCTTTCACAAGGAACACACCACAAAGTCAAGCATCTGGCCAGTGTCCCTCATCAACCTTTCACTGCCTTTCTGTCTCAGTCACTTTTTTCTCCCCCCTCTTATCCCCTCACTGAGTCTGTTTCATACCCCCTGAGGCCTGGTGTTTTTTTGCGCTCCACTGAACTGCTAAGACAGCACGCATTCATTACCCAAATTTAATACCTTCAGCTACCAATCCCCTGGCGGGAGGAGGAGCGAGAGAAGAAAAGCAAAAGAAGCTAAATAACCTTCAATTGAATGTCAAGGTGACTGTTGCCTATCAGGTCATGCTCCCATTTCCTGCCTATAAACACATGCAGTGCCTCAAGCTGGGATCTGAAGGTGGGCTGGTGAAGATAGGTGGAAGGGTGCTGTGATGTTTACATTAATGCCCCTCCCTGAGTCAACACTGCCCAGTAACCACTCCCTCTCCCTGGGTGAACACTGTCCAGTAACCACACCCCCTTCCTGGGTCAATACTGCCCAGTAACCACTGCCCCTCCCCAGGTCAACACTGCCCAGTAACCACTCCCCCTCCCTGGGTCAATGCTGCCCAGTAACCAAACCCCCTCCCTGGCTCAACACTGCCCAGTAACCACACCCCCTCCCCTGGTCAATACTGCCAAGTAACCACTCCCCCTCCCTGGCTCAACACTGCCCAATAACCACACCCTCTCCCTGGGTCAATGCTGCCCAGTAACCAAACCCCCTCCCTGGCTCAACACTGCCCATAACCCCACCCCCTCCCTGGGTCAATGCTGCCCAGTAACCAAACCCCCTCCCTGAGTCAACACTGCCCGTAACCCTACCCCCTCCCCGGGTCAACACAGCCCAGTATCCACACCCCCTCCCTGGGTCAACACTGACAAGTAACCACACCCCCTCCCTGGGTTAACACTGCCCAGTATCCACACCCCCCTCCCTGGGTCAACACTGCCCAGTAATCACACCCCCTCCCTGGGTCAACACTGCCCAGTAACCACTCCCCCTCCCTGGGTCAACACTGCCCAGTAATCACACCCCCTCCCCGGGTCAACACAGCTCGTAACCCTTCCCCCTCCCTGGGTCAACGCTGCCAAGTAACCACTCCCCCTTCCTGGGTCAACACTGCCCAGTAACCACACCCCCTCCCCTGGTCAATACTGCCAAGTAACCACTCCCCCTCCCTGGCTCAACACTGCCCGTAACCCCACCCCCTCCCTGGCTCAACACTGCCCATAACCACTCCCCCTCCCTGGGTCAATGCTGCCCAGTAACCAAACCCCCTCCCTGAGTCAACACTGCCCGTAACCCTACCCCCTCCCCGGGTCAACACAGCCCAGTAACCACACCCTCTCCCTGGCTCAACACTGACCAGTAACTACACCCTCTCCCTGGGTCAACACTGTCAAGTAACCACTCCCCCTTCCTGGGTCAACACTGCCAAGTAACCACTCCCCCTTCCTGGGTCAACACTGCCAAGTAACCCCTCCCCCTTCCTGGGTCAACACTGACCAGTAACCACTCCCCCTTCCTGGGTCAACACTGCCCAGTAACCACTCCCCCTCCCTGGGTCAACACTGACCAGTAACCCCTCCCCCTTCCTGGGTCAACACTGACCAGTAACCACTCCCCCTCCCTGGGTCAACACTGACCAGTAACCACTCCCCCTCCCTGGGTCAACACTGACCAGTAACCCCTCCCCCTTCCTGGGTCCACACTGCCCAGTAACCACTCTCCCTCCCTGGGTCAACACTGCCCAGTAACCACTCACCCTCCTTGGGTCAACACTGCCAAGTAACCACTCCCCCTCCCTGGGTCAACACTGACCAGTAACCCCTCCCCCTTCCTGGGTCAACACTGACCAGTAACCCCTCCCCCTCCCTGGGTCAACACTGCCCAGTAACCACTCCCCCTCCCTGGGTCAACACTGCCCAGTAACCACTCCCCCTCCCTGGGTCAACACTGACCAGTAACCCCTCCCCCTTCCTGGGTCAACACTGACCAGTAACCACTCCCCCTCCCTGGGTCAACACTGACCAGTAACCACTCCCCCTCCCTGGGTCAACACTGACCAGTAACCCCTCCCCCTTCCTGGGTCCACACTGCCCAGTAACCACTCTCCCTCCCTGGGTCAACGCTGCCCAGTAACCACTCACCCTCCTTGGGTCAACACTGCCAAGTAACCACTCCCCCTCCCTGGGTCAACACTGACCAGTAACCCCTCCCCCTTCCTGGGTCAACACTGACCAGTAACCACTCCCCCTCCCTGGGTCAACACTGACCAGTAACCCCTCCCCCTTCCTGGGTCAACACTGACCAGTAACCACTCCCCCTCCCTGGGTCAACACTGACCAGTAACCACTCCCCCTTCCTGGGTCAACACTGACCAGTAACCACTCCCCCTCCCTGGGTCAACACTGACCAGTAACCCCTCCCCCTTCTTGGGTCAACACTGACCAGTAACCACTCCCCCTCCCTGGGTCAACACTGACCAGTAACCCCTCCCCCTTCCTGGGTCAACACTGCCCAGTAACCACCCCCCCTCCCTGGGTCAACACTGACCAGCAACCCCTCCCCCTTCCTGGGTCAACACTGACCAGTAACTGGCAACATGGTGGCTCAGTGGTTAGCACTGTTGCCTCACGATGCCAGGGACCCAGGTTCAATTCCAGCCTCGGGTGACTGTCTGTGGGGTGTTTGCACATTCCGCCTGTGTCTGCGTGGGCTTCCTCTGAGTGCTCCGGTTTCCTCCCATAGTCCAAAGATATGCAGATCAGGTGAATTGGCCATGCTAAATTGTCCATAGTGTTAGGTACGTTAGTCAGGGGTAAATATGGGGAATAGCTACCAACACTGTTTGCTTTGTGACATTGTCTCTGGGGCAGTTTACTTTCTGGTTTGTGAAGCTACAGGAACTGTGCACAGGCAGCAACACCTCCACACAATTAGTCTGATGAACGGTCAGCAGACCCCAAACATTCACTCAGCTTTCTCTACACAGAGGCTGCCAGACCTGCTGGGTTTTCCAGCAGTTTCTGATTTTATTTAGTCCTACATGCGAACCTACTCACTGCTGTCACCGGGCAATCGTTTAACTCCTCATTGCCATTGATCATATATTTATGCAGATTTCTTTATCGAAAATTCCACCTATTTTGATTGAACAGATTGGATTTAAGGTTTATTTGAGTGAGTTGCTCAAAGTTATGAAAAGGTAGAATAGAGTTCGGAGCGTCTAAGCAAGAGTAAGCCATTCGGCCCTTTGAGCCTGTCCTCCCATTCAACGTGATCATGGCTGGTCATCCAACTCAACACCATGTTCCTGCTGTATCCTCAGATCCATAGATGGTAATCATGATTCCAGTATTTGAAGGATCCAGAATGGGGAATTATAACAACTCCCCTTCATGTGGATGTACTGGTTACAAAGGCCCAACAACTTCTTCCTCAGGCACCTGAGGAAATTTGGCATAACGGCAAATACCCTTGCCACCTTTTATAGGTGAAGGGCTTTTGCCCGAAACATCGATTTTCCTGCTCCTTGGATGCTGCATGACCTGCTGTGCGTTTCCAGCACCACTCTAATCTAGACTCTGATCTCCATCATCCTCACTTTTATAGGTGCGCCATCGAGTGCATTCTGTCTGGATGTATCACCTACCTGGTATGGCAACTATACCATTCAAGATCAGAGACGGTTACAGAGAGTGGTTACAAGATCGGCCCAGACAATCACAAAGGCCAACCTCCCTTCTATAGAATCCATCTCCCAGGCCCGCTGTCAAGGAAAGGCCACCAGCATTCTCAAAGATCCATCCCACCCTGGCAATGTTTTTCTACAACCTCTACCATCAGGGAGAAGGTACAGAAGCCTGAACACACGCACCAGCCGGTTTTGCAACAGTTTCTACCCTACTGTTGTTAGAATACTGAGTGGACTCACAAACCTTAACATTCACCTGTACCTGTGTTTTTGTTTTTGCTGCTGTTTACCTATTATTTACTATCTATGCCAGTTAACTCGAGTAGTTTGCTCGAGTAGTTCAAGAGGGTTTAAACTAGTATGGCAGGGGGGGTGGGAACCTGACTGTATACCGGAGATGAGAGTTGATGCAGATGAGGCAATAGCAAGAGGTAGACCAGCTAGTGGGAAGGAACCAAGGGATCAGTTAAAGTGTGTATGCTTTAACGCAAGGAGTATCAGGAATAAAAGTGGTGAACTTAGAGCATGGATCAGTACCTGGTGCTATGATGTTGTGGCCATAACAGAGACATGGGTTTCTCAGGGGCAGGAATGGTTGCTGGATGTTCCAGGGTTTAGAGCATTTAAAAAGAATAGGGAGGGGGGAAAAAGAGGAGGGGGCGTAGCACTACTAATCAGAGAGGGTATCACAGCTACAGAAGCTTCCATTATCGAGGAAGATCTGCCTACCGAGTCAGTATGGGTGGAAATTAGGAACAGCAAGGGAGCAGTCACCTCGTTAGGGGTTTACTACAGGGCCCCCCAGTAGCAGCAGGGAGATGGAAGAAAGCATAGGTCGGCAGATTTTGGAAAAGTGTAGACATAGTAGACATAGTAGGGTTGTTGTAATGGGTGACTTTAACTTTCCCAATATTGATTGGAACCTCCTTCAAGCAGAAGATTTGAATGGAGCTGTTTTTGTAAGGTGTGTTCAGGAGGGTTTCCTAACTCAGTACGTTGACAGGCCAACGAGGGAGAGGCCATTCTAGACTTAGTGCTCAGAAACAAGCTGGGGCAGGTATGTGGTGGGAGAACATCTTGGTGATAGTGACCACAACTGCCTCACATTCTACATAGCTATGGAGAAGGAGAGGATTAGGCAAAATGGGAGGATATTTAATTGGGGAAGAGGAAACTATGATGCGATTAGACATGAGTTAGGAAGCATGGATTGGGAGCAATTGTTCCATGGTAAAGGCACTATAGACATGTGGAGACTGTTTAAGGAACAGTTGTTGCAAGTGATGAATAAATATGTCCCTCTGAGACAGGCAGGAAGTGGTAAGATAAAGGAACCTTGGATGACGAGAGCGGTGGAGCTTCTTATCAAAAGGAAAAAGGTAGCTTACATAAGGTGGAGGAAGCTAGGGTCAAGCTCAACTCTAGAGGATTACAAGCAGGCGAGGAAGGAGCTCAAAAATGCTCTGAGGAGAGCCAGGAGGGGGCACGAGAAAGGCTTGGCAGAACGGATTAGGGAGAACACAATGGCATTTTACATTATGTGAGGAATAAGAGAATGGTCAAAGAAAGAGTAGGGCCGATCAAGGATAGCATCGGGAATTCGTATGTGGAGTCTGAGGAGGTGGGGGAAGCCCTAAATGAGTTTTTTGCTTCTGTCTTTACGAAAGAAACGAACTTTGTAGTGAATGAAACCTTTGAACAGCAGGTGTGCATGCTGGAATGGATAGAGATAGAGGAAGCTGATGTGCTGAAAGATTGACAAGTAGCCAGGCCCAGACCAGATTTGTCCTCAGCTGCTTTGGGAAACAAGAAATGCAATTGCTTCGCCACTTGCGAAGATCTTTGCATCCACGCTCTCCACTGGAATCATACCTGAGGACTGGAGAGAGGCAAATGTAATTCCTCTCTTCAAGAAAGGAAATAGGGAAATCCCCAGCAATTACAGACCAATAGCTCTCATGTCTGTCATCTGCAAGGTGTCAGAAAGGATTCTGAGAGATAGGATTTATGACCATCTGGAAGAGCATGGCTTGATTAAATGCTGTCAACACGGCTTTGTGAGGGGCAGGTAATGCCTCACAAACCTTATCGAGTTCTTTGAGAATGTGACTAGAAAGGTTGATGAGGGTCGAGCTGTGGGTGTGGTGTATATGGACTTCGGCAAGGCATTTGATAGGGTTCCCCATGGTAGGCTCATTCAGAAGGTCAGAAAGAATGGGATACAGGGGAACTTAACTGTCTGGATACAGAATTGACTGGCCAACAGAAGACAGCGAGTGGTAGTAGAAGGAAAATATTCTGCCTGGAAGTCAGTGGTGAGTGGTGTTCCACAGGGCTCTGTCCTTGGCCTCTACTGTTTGTAATTTTTATTAATGATTTGGATGAGGGGATTGAAGGCTGGGTCAGCAAGTTTGCAGATGACACAAAGGTTGGAGGTGTCATTGACAGCATAGAGGGCTGTTGTAGGCTGCAGCAGAACATTGTCAGGATGCAGAGATGGGCTGAGAGGTGGGAGATGGAGTTCAACCTGGATAAATGCAAGGTGGTGCATTTTGGAAGGTCGAATTTGAAAGCTGAGTACAGGATTAAGGATAAGATTCTTGGTAGTGTGGAGGAACAGAGGGAGCTTGGTGTGCAGGTACATAGATCCCTTAAAATGGCCACCCAAGTGGACAGGGTTGTTAAGAAAGCATATGGTGTTTTGGCTTTCATTAACAGGGAGATTGAGTTTAAGAGTCATGAGATCTTGTTGCAGCTCTATAAAACTTTGGTTAGACCGCACTTGGAATACTGCGTCAAGTTCTGGTCGCCCTATTATAGGAGAGATGTGGATGCTTTGGAGAGGGTTCAGAGGAGGTTTACCAGGATGCTGCCTGGACTGGAGGGCTTATCTTATGAAGAGAGGTTGACTGAGCTCGGACTTTTCTCATTGGAGAAAAGGAGGAGGAGAGGGACCTAACTGAGGTATAAAAGTTAATGAGAGGCATAGATAGAGTCGATAGCCAGAGACTATTTCCCAGGGCAGAAATGACTAACACAAGGGGTCATAGTTTTAAGCTGGTTGGAGGAAAGTATAGAGGGGATGTCAGAGGTGGGTTCTTTACACAGAGAGTTGTGAGAGCATGAAACGTGTTGCCAGCAGCAGTTGTGGAAGCAAGGTCATTGAGAACATTTAAGAGACTGCTGGACGTGCATATGGTCACAGACATTTGAGGGTGCACACATGCGGATCAGTGGTCGGCACAATACCGTGGGCTGAGGGGCCTGTTCTGTGCTGTACTGTTCTATGTTCTATGTTCTATGTAACCCTGTGATCTGCCTGTATTGCTCGCAAGACAAAGCTTTTCCCTGTGCCTTGGTACATGTGATAGTAAATTCAATTCAATTCAATTCAATGTGGAAATGAGAAATATTGAATTAAATATGAGAAATTAAAGTCTGATTTCTCTATAATTTCGGAGGTTAAGGGATCATCTGGTCAAAGTTTTCAAGATATTAACATGGAAGATACAGATAAACTATTCCCATTGGTTGGGGATTCCTGAATTGGGGGCATAGTTTGAGAATTAGGGCCAGTTTGTTCAGGAGAGATGTTAGGAAGCACTTCCACACACAAAGAGTGGTAGATGTTTGGAACTTTTTTCCACAAATGGCAGTGGATGTTGGATCAGTTGTCAGTTTTAAGTTTGAGACTGATACACTTTTGAGAAGTAAAGGTAGTAAACGATATGTGCCAAAGGCAGGTCATTTGGCCACAGATCAGCCATGATCTCATTGGATGGCATTCTCGGCTTGAGGGGCTGAAAGGTCTTCTCCTGTTCATGTGTTCCTGCAGAGCAGACAACTGTGAGGCTGTGGATTGCATTAATGAGACAAGCAGAGACTGCCTCAGCATCGCACAGTACATTACGTACATTGGGAAAGACAAGCCAATGGGAATATGGGACCAGGCTGGCCTCAGATTGAGAAGTAGAGTTTGCATAAAAGATAAGCACACATGAGGGGTGCTGAAGAAATCAGGAGCTCTTGTGGGAAAGATATTATACAGGACATCTCTGCAAAAGATCCTCAGGATAATGTCCTTGGCGTAATCATCTACAGCTGCTTCATTAATGAATTTCCCTCCATCCTAGAATCTGAAGTGTGGTTGTTCGCCTATTATTGCACAATGTTCAGCATCATTCGCCACTCCTCAGGTACTGAAGCAGTCCGTGGTTGCAATGCAACAAGATCTGGACCATATCCAGGCTTGGGTAGAAAACTGACAAGCAACATTCACACAGCATAAATGCCAGCTAATGAGAATCCCCATTGATAGACAATCTAATCATTGCCCGTTGACATACAGTGGCGTTGCCATCACCGAATCCCCAAAATCCCCCATATCCTGGGCGTTATCATTGACGAGAAACTGAACTCAACTCGATATATAAATACTGTGGATATAAGAGCAGGGTCAAAGTTAGGAATCCTGTGGCAAGTAACTCAACACCTGATTCCCCAAAGCCCATCCACCATCTATAATACATGATCCAAGAATGTGATGGAATACTCCCCAGATGCCTGAATGGGTGCAGCTCCAAGAAGCTGACATCCTGGAGAAAATAGCCCCACTTGGTCAGTAACCCCCATACTAAACTATGATCTATATGGACTTCAGTAAGGTGTTCGCCAAGGTTCCCCATGGGAGACTGATTAGCAAGGTTAGATCTCATGGAATACTGGGAGAACTAGCCATTTGGATACAGAACTGGCTCAAAGGTAGAAGACAGAGGGTGGTAGTGGAGGGTTGTTTTTCAGACTGGAGGCCTGTGACCAATGGAGTGCCACAAGGATCAGTACTGAATCCTCAACTTTTTGTCATTTATATAAATGATTTGGATGTGAGCATAAGAGGTACAGTTAGTAAGCTTGCAGATGACACCAAAATTGGAGGTGTACAATAGACAATAGACAATAGGTGCAGGAGTAGGCCATTCTGCCCTTCAAGCCTGCACCACTATTCAATATGATCATGGCTGATCATCCTTAATCAGTATCCTGTTCCTGCCTTATCTCCATAACCCTTGATTCCACAATCCTTGAGAGCTCTATCCAACTCTTTCTTAAATGAATCCAGAGACTGGGCCTCCACTGCCCTCTGGGACAAAGCATTCCACACAGCCACCACTCTTAGGGTGAAGACGTTTTTCCTCATCTCTGTCCTAAATGGTCTACCCCGTATTTTTAAGCTGTGTCCTCTGATTCAGCACTCACCCATCAGCGGAAACATGTTTCCTGCCTCCAGAGTGTCCAATCATTTAATAATCTTATATGTCTCCATCAGATCACCTCTCAGTCTTCTAAATTCAAGGGTATACAAGCCCAGTTGCTTCAGCCTTCAGTGTAAGGTAGTCCCGCCATTCCAGGAATTGACATCGTGAACCTACGCTGCACTCCCTCAATAGCCAGAATGTCTTTCCTCAAATTTGGAGACCAGAACTGCACACAGTACTCCAGGTGTGGTCTCACCAGGGCCCTGTACAGCTGCAGAAGAATCTCTTTGCTTCTATACTCAATCCCTCTTGTTATGAAAGCCAGCATGCTATTAGCCTTCTTCACTACCTGCTGTACCTGCATGCTTACCTTCATAGACTGGTGTACAAGAACACCCAGATCTCTCTGTACTGCCCCTTTACCTAAATTGATTCCATTTAGGTAGTAATCTGCCTTCCTGTTCTTGCCACCAAAGTGGATAACCATACATTTATCTGCATTAAACTGCATCTGCCATGCATCTGACCACTCACCTAACTTGTCCAGGTCACCCTGTAATCTCCTAACATCCTCATCACATTTCACCCTGCCACCCAGCTTAGTATCATCAGCAAATTTGCTAATGTTATTACTAATACCATCTTCTATATCATTAACATATATTATAAAATGCTGCGGTCTCAGTACTGATCCCTGCAGTATCCCACTGGTCACTGCCTGCCATTCCGAAATGGAGCCATTTAACACTACTCTTTGTTTCCTATTGGCCAACCAACTTTCAATCCAAGTTAGTACTTTGCCCCCAATACCATGCACCCTAATTTTGCTCACTAACCTCCTATGTGGGACTTTATCAAAAGCTTAGTGAAAGTCCAGGTACGCTACATCTACTGGATCTCCCTCGTCCACCTTCAGAGTTACAGCCTCAAAAACTTTCAGAAGATTAGTCAAGCATGATTTCCCCTTCATACATCCATGCTGACTCTGACCTATCCTGTTACTACTATCCAGATGTGTCGTAATTTCATCCTTTATAATAGACTCCAGCATCTTTCCCACCACTGAGGTCAGACTAACTGATCTATAATTTCCTGTTTTCTCTCTCCCACCTTTCTTAAAAAGTGGTATAACATTAGCCACCCTCCAATCTGCAGGAACTGATCCTGAATCTATCAAACTCTGGAAAATAATCACTAACACATCCACGATTTCTCGAGCCAGATCCTTCAGTACCCTGGGATGTAGACCATCAGGCCCCGGGGACTTATCAACCTTCAGACCTAACAGTCTCTCCAACACCAATTCATGGCAAATATAAATTTCCTTAAGTTCAGGTCCTTCAGCCACTGTTACCTCAGGGAGATTGCTTGTGTCTTCCCCTGTGAACACAGATCTGAAGTATCAATTCAATTCTTCTGCCATTTCTTTGTTCCCTGTAACACATACCCTTGTTTCTGTCTTCAAGGGCCCAATTTTAGTCTTAACCATTTTTTTCCCTTTCACATACATAAAAAAGCTTTTACTATCGTCCTTTATATTTTTGGCCAGTTTACCTTCTAACCTCATTTTTTCTCTGCATATTCCTTCTTAGTAATCCTCTGATGTTCTTTAAAAGCTTCCCAGTCCTTCATTTTCCCACTTATCTTTGCTATGTTATACTTTTTCTCTTTTAACTTCCTATGTTTCTTAACTTCCCTCATCAGCCACGGTCACCCCTGCCTCCTCCTGTAGTGGACAGTGAAGACGGTTACCTCAGATTACAACAGGATATGGACCAGATGGGCCAATGGGCTGAGAAGTGGCAGATGGAGTTTAATTCAGATAAATGTGAAGTGCAGTATTTTGGGAAAGCAAATCTTCGCAGGACTTATACACTTAATGGTAAGGTCCTAGGGTGTGGTGCTGAACAAAGAGACCTTGGAGTGCAGGTTCATAGTTCCTTGAAAGTGGAGTCGCAGGTAGATAGGATAGTGAAGGCGGTGTTTGGTATGCTTTCCTTTATTGGTCAGAGTATTGAGTACAGGAGCTGGGAGGTCATGTTGCAGCTTTACAGGATATTGGTTAGGCCACTGTTGGAATATTGCGTGTAATTCTGGTCTCCCTCCTATTGAAAATATGTTGTGAAACTTGAAAGGGTTCAGAAAAGATTTACAATGATGTTGCCATGGTTGGAGGATTTGAGCTATAGGGAGAGGCTGAACAGGCTGGGGCTGTCTTCCCTGGAGCATCGGTGGCTGAGGGGTGACCTTATAGAGGTTTACAAAATTATGAGGGGCATGGATAGGATAAGTAGACAAAGTCTTTTCCTTGGAGTGGGGGAGTCCAGAACGAGTGGGCATAGGTTTAGGGTGTGAGGGGAAAGATATAAAAGAGACCTAAGGGGCAACGTATTCACGCAGAGGGTGGTACGTGTATGGAATGAGCTGCCAGAAGAAGTGGTGGAGGCTGGTACAATTGCAACATTTAAGAGGCATTTGGATGGGTATATGAATAGGAAGGGTTTGGAGGGATATGGGCCGGGTGCTGGCAGGTGGGAATAGATTGGGTTGGGATATAAGGTCGACATGGGCAGGTTTGACCGAAGGGTCTATTTCTGTGCTGTACATCTCTATGACTTTATGACTGTCAGCATTCACTGCCTCCCCGACTGGCAGCCAATGGCAGCAGGATTACCATCGACAATCTGCACTGAAGAAACTCATCAAATGACCTTAACAAGACCTTCCAGACCTTCGGCACCTGGCAGCCTAGTTGACTGAACAGTCGGTTTCCAGTGTAACCTGATACTAATAGTATGGGCTCAATTCTTGCACTGGTCTAGGTCACCTTCTCAAACTCATCATTCACCTGAGGTGTGGTGGCCCACAGGTTAAATTCATCACCAGTCATCTCCCTTTAACAAGAGAGCGGCCCATGTTCGTCTGGAACAATGCCACCTTTCACTTTCACCAAACCTGCAAACTCTACCACCCAGAAGGACAAAGGCAGCAGGCACACGGGACCACCAGCAGCCGCAGGTTCCCCTCCAAGTCACTCACCATCCCGACTTGGAAATATATCACCGTTCCATCACTGTCACTGGGTCAAAGTCCTGGAACACTCTCCAGTCCTGTGGGGGAGTCTAAGTCACAGTGACTGCAGCAGCTCTCTAGCACCTTCGCAAGGACAGTTCACACCCTCCACCCGCCCTCCAGCTTCGTGATGGGAGGGCGACAAGGCTACCTGACATATGCAGTTCAGCGCAAAGTGTGCCAAACATGCGGGAGGTCAGGACATATGGCGGCAAACTGCAGAGTGACCCACTGCAGGAATACAAGCAGGAGAGCCACCTGACTGAAGATTACAAGGGGTTCCAGAGCTGGAACCTGAGTGGGTCCTGTGAGTTCTGAGGAAGGGTCACTGAGCCCAGAATGTTAACTGTGATTTCTCTCCACAAATGCTGCCAGACCTGCTGAGCCTTTCTACAATTACTGCTTTTGAAGTCGAGCCACTGTAGGAGTACAGCAATCAAAATCTTGAATTTAAAAAAAAATGTTGTTGGCAAAACAGCAGTCAAACTGTCGTGTAATGCTATGAATTTGTTTTTACGTTCTTGTGAATGAACAATGTAAAGACATGGTGCAATTTTTTTTAAAAATTGTGGGCTGAGAAAAAAAATGGTTTTAGACCCGATGTTTTGTAAGGATTGATGCCTGTGTTGAAAAACAAATAACCTGACACTTGTGGCAAGTGTTGTGTAAACAGCCATTTGTACAAACAGCAAGTGAAGATTCGGGTTGCAGTTGAAATGGAGCTGTGTGGCTCTCTATTCAGATCGCAATTGGCTGGCAACATAACGTTGATTGGTCTATTAGCGAGTAACCAGTTATCAATGACAAAGGCCTTTTGCCTGAGTGACAATGCTGTCACGTTAAAAGGCTTGTTTTGTCCTTGGTTTTTATTTGAAGAGAGGTTGTAAAGGCAGAGGTGCTGAAGTGTCTAGTTTAACCATGGCAGGGGAGTAGCCAGTACTCCCAGTTCAGGTTTTTTCTAGTTTGTTTTAGCTGTAGCAGTCACAAGTTGTGTGAGTCCAGGGAGGTTACAAGCTTCAGTAAAAGAATTCCACTGACTTTCCCTGAAATCCCTCTCTGGATGTTGTTCCCTCCTGCCTATAAGAATCTGCGTTTGAATTTACCTTTTTGCTAAGGGGTGTGTTTACGGTATGTTGCTGTATTGGAACAGTTAATTAGTAATTGATATGTATCAGGTTGGTTATTTTTTCCAATAGTTAAATCATCCTTGCTCTGTTTTGTTAGTGTTTCAACTGTCGTGTTTAAATAAATTCTGTTTTGCTTAAAGCAGAGTGGATTGACCAGTTGCATCACACCTAGAACACCCACTTCAAATTTGCCTTTAAAATAAAAAAAAGTTAGGGTCTAGACTACCTTCTTAAAATGTTTTGAGGGGTCTGGCCTGGTCCAAAACACTTACTAATAACTGTATGATTGGTTCTTAGGGAACTAAACAGCCTGGGACTAGGATTTACCTTTAAGACACAGAGAGAAGGGTTTTGATCTGCACCAGCACATGAGCTGTCTCTCTGTTCTCTGCAGTCAAAACTCACTTTAAACTTGAAGAAAACTAGTGCATCTTTCCTTCAAGAGTTGATGTAAGCTGTGACTTTTAAGTGATAAGTCAGATTCTTTTAATAATAGAACCAGCCACCCCAGCCCTCTTGCAAACCAATGTAAGTATTTGGAAAAGGAAAGCAGATCAGGAAGCACCAAATCAACAGATCTTGTGAACAAAGAATACAAAAATATTTTGTCCTTGACTTTTTTTTGAAGAGAGGTTGTAAAGGCAGAGGTGCTAAAGAGTCTAGATTAATAATGGCAGGGGAATAGCCAGTACTGCCAGTTCAGGCTTTTTTCTAGTTTGTTTCAGCTGTAACAGTCACATGATGTGTGAGTCCAGGGGGATTGCAAGCTTCAGGAACAGAATTCCTCTGACGTTCCCTGAAATCCCTCTCTGGATGTTGTTCCCTCCTGGTTTTCTCTGTATCTGTTGTTTTTTATCTGTCTATGTCCTATAGTGTAGCACGGTGGCTCAGTGGTTAGCACTGTTGCCTCACAGCACCAGGAACCCGGGTTTGATTGCCCCCTTGGGTGACAATCTGTGTGGAATTCCTCTCATACTTAGGTGGATTGGCCATGCTAAGTTGCCCATAGTGCCCATGGATGTATAGACTAGGTGGATTAGTAATGGGGAATGTAGAATAGACGGGAATAAGATTGGAGGGAAATGGGTCTGGCTGGGATACTCTTTGGAGGGTTGGTGCAGAGCCAATGGCCTGCTCCTACACTGTAGGGATTCTATGTCTGTCTGTGTGAGGGGATGTTTAGAAGGAGATCAGAATTTTAATTTGCTGTGCCACATGCCAATGATTTGTAACTGCCTGTAGCTAGAGTCAAATATGCTTGTAACAAATAACAATTCTTATTTATCTACAGAAACCTGGGACATGTTTTCTACAAACCTGGGTCTGGAATTCAGGTAACTTGAGGAATTTTGTCTGAGTACTTTAAAATCTTTAAATTTTGTGACAACCTTCCTATTGCTGTTTGTACAAACAACTGTTTACAGAATCTTGCCATGGGAGACAGGCTACTTGCTTCTAAACATGTAGCAATCCTTACAAAACATTAGTCTTTAACAGTTTGTTCTAATTTCAGCCCACAGTTTTAAAAAGCACAAAAATGAAAGTTAAAAATCACACAACACCAGGTTATAGTCCAACAGGTTTATTTGGAAGCACTAGCTTTCCGAGCGATGCTCCTTCATCAGGTGGCTGTGCAGAGATGCAGTGAAAAGTATTGTTTAGCATGCTAACCAGACAAATCATACCTCACATAAATACATCAGGTTAATAGAATGGAAAGCAGAATAAAGTGTTACAGCTACAGAGAAGGTGCAGGGAAAGATCAACTCTGATATGGAGAGGTCCTTTTATAAGTCTGATAACAGCGGGGAAGAAGCTGTTCTTAATTCAAACTTTTGCATCTTCTGTTTGATGGAAGAGGGTGAGAGAGTATAACTGAGGTGGGAGGGGTCTTTTATTGTTAGGTTTTTAGATTTAGATTTCGATTCCTATTGTCACATGTTTTCAAATATTAGAGTACAGTAAAAAGTGTACAATGTCGTCACATGGTGTCATCTTAGGTACAAAATCTTAATTACAGAAATAAATAAGTTGAAAAGTTCAGCATTACAGTCTGCTTTCCCAAGGCAGTGGGAAGTGTCGATGGAGCCGATGGGAGCGAGTCTGGTTTGTGTGGTGGACTGGGCTGTATTCACAACTCTCTGTAATTTCTTGCGGTGGCACCACAGGGGCTTGATTTCCAGCGTGCTACCCCAAGAAGCCATGACATCAGCGACATGCTGAATTAACCATAACTCTGCACAGACGGTGCTCAGAGAGGGACATTTCACCTGGAGCCCCAAAGTCACAGGTGACATGACATCACTTTGCTATCACTCCCTTTGCACATGGCCATTGGCTATTCCCAGAACAAAGGTACAAGTCCTTTCACTCTGCACAAGGGACCTCAGGTTAACATCACACCCTGAAAGACAGCACATGCTGACAGTGCAGCTCTCCCTCAGTAGTGTACAGCCATGATTAGGCACTCCCCTCACTGCAGCAAGAATTAAACATATGATCTCCTGCTGCAGGGCACAAAGTGAACCTATGAAGCCTAGATTAACTTCAAACTAAATTATTAGGAAATTGGGGGAGTGGGCAGACAGGATGATGTAATCTCCTGCAGACAAATTATCCCAGTTATCTCAAACTAGAGGACAACCAAAGTTCTGATTAACGAGTCGAAAATATGTTGCCTAATTAGTGAGGGAACATTCAATTTCAGGGAATAGCACTGAAGAAAGACATGATTCATCAACTCAGACAGTCTTCAGAGATTGCGAAGTTCTTGTGATAAAGACAATATTTACACCACACCTCTTTTATATCGTCATATACTTGCTCCAAACAGGCAGTGTAACAGTAGACATCTCTTGGAATATTTGTTCATCCTCCAGTATCCATACATTCACACACGCTTCACTCCAAACACATCAATGAACACTGGAACAGCAGCAGGCCATTCAGCCTCTCAATCCTGTTCTGCCATTCAATTAGATTTGTTTTTACTTACTCATGGGATGTGAGTGTCTCTGGCTAGGCCAGCATTTATTGTCGTGAGGGCAGTTAAGTGTCAACCACAGTGCTGTGGTTCTGAAGTCACGTTTAGGCTATTCCAGGTAAGGACAGTGGATTTCCTTCCTTCATGGGTCTTTAAGACAGAGTGATGGTTACATGGTCACATTAGATTGGCTTTTTAATCTCAGGATTTTATTGAATTCAAATATCACTATCTGCCATTGTGCCCAGGTCCCCAGGCCTGGGGTTCTGGAATACTGGCACAGTGGCACCATGTTGGCCTCTCCAACACGGCTGAAATGAAATTTTACATTGTCCTTCTCCCCAGGTCCAGCCTTTGTATGGAAATATCAGTGTAGCCATCGACACTCACCACTATCATAGTGAAAGTCAGGCAGCAGCTTCAATTATCTGTACCTGTGCGGTTAAACACAGAAATCAAGACATGGCATTGTTGTATCCTGTTCCTCCAGGAGCTTCCTTCAAGGTTTACATTGACAGGTTCCAAAACAAAATCCACCTAGGCCATGAAATTACTCTACATACCCATTAGCCATACACAGAATCTGCCTGAAAAGATATAGGACCCATATATTCAAGCATAAGAGAAGTCTTAATATTTGGATCATTCATAATTCCCCCTCTTATTCAGTTGAGGAGCATGCGCATCACTGGCAGGATCAATGTTTTTGCCCGTTCCTCGATGTCCCTGAGAAGGTTGAGGTGAGCTGCCTTCTTACACTGCTGCAGTCCATGTGCTGCAGATAGACCCCAATGCCCTCAGGGAGGCAATTCTAGGATTTTGACTCAGTGACACTGGAGGAACAGTGATATATTTTCAAGTCAGGATGGTGGGTGGCTTAGCAGGGGAGTGGGGGAGGGGGGGGGATTGCAGGTGACAGGATTCCCATATATCTGTTACCCTTGTCCTTCTAGATGGAAGTGGAAGGATTTGGAAGGTGTCTTCTAAGAATCTTTGGTGAATTTCTACAGCATATCGCGTCGTTAGTACACACTGCTGCTGCTATTACCAGGTAATCTCTCTACAAGGCAAGCTGGAATGAGAATTTCCAACGTAAAACTCTACAACTTAAATTCCACTCTTTTTAAATTCTCCTCACAACCACCTCCCCTTCACACACAGATAAAAACAATCAAGACATGGATATTAAAGGTGGAAAAAGGGGACAAAAACAATCATGGAAATTCATCCCATTGGCACCACTCTGGACTATAGGATTCAATAAGCTGCTTTCATTCTCTTCCTTCCAATTCCTTTTTATTCTTTTCAGGTGAGCTTGTTTGTACATTAATGCTCTCACTAATTGAGAATTTGTTTTTCAGTTGCCTTTAAAGGGTGGCATGGTGGCTCAGTGGTTGGCACTGCTGCCTCATAGCACCAGGGTCCCAGAATCAATTCCAGCCTTGGGTGACTGTCTGTGTGGAGTTTGCACATTCTCCCTGTGTCTGTGTGGGCTGCTCTAGTCCCCTCCCACAATCCAAAACTAGTATAGAGCAGGTGGATTGGCCATGCTAAATTACCTGTAGTGTTAGTCAGAGGGGAAACAGGTCTGGGTGGGTTGCTCTTTGGAGGGTCGGTGTGGACTGGTTGGGCCAAAAGGCCTATTTCCACTCTGTAGGGAATCTAACCTAAAGGCAGTTACTCCTCTTTTTACAGTGATTTGCATAGAAAGGTAAATGGAAGACAGCTAGTTACTGGAGTCAACACGAGAGAGAGAGACAGAGTTTTTTGATGTTTTCTCTTTGAAGGATAGTGGTTATCTGCTGCAATGGCCGCACACAATCTATGGTCAACTGGTCAGGAGGCAATCCAAACATTGATGCCTAGCAATTGTCCTTTCGTTCAGAACCCAATGGCACCATGGTGCCTGCTTTTGTTTTCACTGTTCCTGGAAAATGCAACATTGTACACAACTCAGAAAATGCTCCAATAAATAGGAATAAACCACATTCATCTACTCATCTTCTCCTTGATATAAAGCAGTATGTACCTTTCCTTTTTAAAAAAAAATCCATAGTCCGAAACCAAGCAAATGAAATGTCTTTACAGCATTCACTCCCCAAAATAGCCAGCCAGTAACCATTTCCAACTGAAGAGAACTTCACCAGTTCTGCTTGACAGCTCATAACATTCCCACCACCGAATCCGAACACGATCAACATCACTGAGATTACAGTTGACTAGGAACTGGAGGATGTCATATGGATAGTGGTAGTGACCTATATCTGGGCCAGAGGTTCTGCATTGGTCCCACCTGCCATGGAGGTATATCATAACATGTCTGAACAGGTTGATTGGAAGCAAGTTTTGACCAACAATTGAATTGGACCAATAATGTAAATTCTATGACTGTAACAGCAGGTCAAAGACACCAGTCATGAACATGGTGGCTCACTGCCCATTTGCTCACACAATAACGCAGTTGCAGACTGCAGACTCGATTATCCAAATGGCCTCCTTCCACACTCTATAGATTCTATGATTCTGACACTCAACAAGCTCAATATCTCCCACAAATAAGCAACCTGTTTGATTTATACATAAACCATCACCTTAAACATTTGCTTTGTTCATCATTGATGGAAGGTGCATTCCAGCAACTCACTAAAACTTTTCTGACAGCAATCCATAACCTCTATCGCTTTAACGTACAGGGGAAAAGACAGGTGGGAACACTGTCCCCTTTAAATGCCCCTTCAAGACACAATTTCAGTCATACTGTGTCAAAAATGGCTCCATCCCTACACCAGGTATCCTACTGACTGCCACTACCTTCGCAAGGCAAACTATGAGATGTGATGACCTTGTGGTATTATCCCTAAAGTGTTAATCTGCAGACCCAGCCAATGTTCTGGTGGACCTGGGTTCAAACCTTGCGATGGTAGATGGCAGGATTTCAATTTAATTGATAGGCTGCAATTGAGTCTAATGATGGCCATGACATGATGGAGTGGGGGAGCCATTTGATTCACTCATCTTCTTTACAGAAGGAATACTGCTGACTTTACCTCTACATGTGACACCAGACCCAGAGTAATGTGGTTAACTCCTAACTGCCCTCTGGGTAATTAGCAATGGCCAGACAGTGATGGCCACATCTGGGCAAGGGTTAAAAACAAATGCTGACAGCACCAGTGAAGTCCACTTCAGGTTAAACTGCTGTACTGGGTTTCACTCAGGGTCAGAAAGCCTCTTCTTGCATTAAAAGATGCAATATAAATGAACTTCCCATAAGGGGTTAACCACTTTGCTCAGGAATGTTGATAAGTCAGACAGTTTTGATGACAGAATCGACAGTAATAACTTAAAAATCACACAACACCAGGTTATAGTCGAACAGGTTTAATTGGAAGCACTAGCTTTCTGAGCACTGCTCCTTCATCAGGTGGTTATGAAGTACACAGTTATAAACACAGAATTTATAGCAAAAGTTTACACTGTGATGTAACTGAAATTATACATTGAAAAATACCTCTCATCTCTCATCTGTTAGAATGACCATGTTAGTTTCACTCTACAGAAATGCAGGAAAGCAGGAATTTCAGTTACATCACACTGTGAACTTTTGCTATAAATTCTGAGTCTTACAACTATGTCCTCCGCAACCACCTGCTGAAGGAGCAGCGCTCTGAAAGCTGATGCTTCCAATTAAACCTGTTGGACTATAACCTGGTTTTGTGTGATTTTTAACTTTGTACACTCCAGTCCAACACCGGCACCTCCAAATCGACAGTAACGTGCATGGACAGGGCTGATTTATGCTGCCTCACAGAATTAGGGACCCAAGTTCAATTCCAGTCTTGAGCAGCTGTCTGTATGGTGTTTGCACATTCTCTCCATGTCTGTGTGGGTTTCCTCCCACAGTTCAAAGACGTGCAGGTTAAGGTGGATTGGCCATGGAAAATGCAGGGTTATCAAGTTGGGGGTTGGGTCTGGGTGGGATGCTCTATGGACGGTCAGTGCAAACTCGATGGGCCAAATAGCCTGCCTCCACACAGTCAGGATTCAACGCTTCTCAATGAGCTGATTGGTGTTTATCTGATTGAAATGGGGACACACTAAAGTTTTCTAGTCTACAGAGTTGCTCAATAAATATACTGAGCTTCCTTGATATTTATAATGTAAATATCTCCTTATAACCAGACTTTTTGGTTTTAGACCGAGGTGAACGTATAAATTCCATTGCGTGCTTTGGCTTTGGACACAGGTCTTTGCCTCTACTGACACCTACAGCCTGATTCCACTTCTACACTTAGTTTAAACTTTACAAACAAACTTCAAAACAAAGTATCTTTTGCAAATCTCTATCCTCTCCAAATATTACCTTAAATGGAGCCAAAGGAAGGAAGTTTCAAACACACGGAGCTCTCTTGGATTCAGGGAATAATTTGGAGGAAACATTGAGTGAGATGAAGTATGAGGCACAAATATGACAGAGGAAATAATGAACCTGATCGATTTCAGCCTGTGCTCTGTATAGATACCACACTTTATGCATTGTAATATGGACACTCTCCGCGTCAACATGCAATTGCTTGGGAGGCTGAGAAAACCGATTAAAAACCCAGGCAATTAGGGAGAAGCTGGAAAAATATTCCAACCAATTAACGTGATTAAAACCAGCATGAGGAGACCACTCTGTCTTTTATTAATGTTATGTAGAGGCGACAAGAAATACCCCGAGATACTCCTACTCTAACTAGAAATGGATCCATTGCTCCCGATACGGTCTCCTCTATATTGGGGAGACTGGACGCCTCCTAGCAGAGCGTTTTAGGGAACATCTCTGGGACACCCGCACCAATCAACCACACCGCCCTGTGGCCCAAAATTTCAACCCCCCCCCCCACTCTGCCGGGGACATGGAGGTCCTGGGCCTTCTTCACCGTCGCTCCCTCACTACCCGACGCCTGGAGGAAGAACGCCTCAATGTCCACCTCGGAACACTTCAACCCCAGGGCATCAATGTGGACTACACCAGTTTCCTCATTTCTCCTTCCCCCACCTCACCCCAGCTCCAAACTTCCAGCTCAGCATTGTCCCCATGACCTGTCCTACCTGCCTAACTTCCTTTCCATCTATCCACTCCACCCTCCTCTCTGACCTATCACCTCCATCCCCATCCCCACTCACCTATTGTACTCCATGCTACTTTCTCCCCAACCCCACCCTCCTCTCATTTATCTCTCCACCCTGCAGGCACTCTGCCTCATTCCTGATGCAGGGCTTTTACCCGGAACATCGATTTTTCCTGCTCCTCGGATGTTGCCTGAACTGCTGTGCTTTTCCAGCACCACTCTAACCTAGAATCTGGTTTCCAGCATCTGCAGCCCTTGCTTTTACCTAGAAATGGATCCAGCTGTTTGTCAGTGACCATAGAGACATAGATATTTTTTGGAACAAGATGAGACCATTGGGCCCCTCAAGTCTGTACTGCCATTCGATGAGATTACAACTCACCAGTTTGTGATCTCAACCCACTTTCATGCCAGCCCCCGCCTTGTCATGATCCTTGACTCAGCAACCATTCTGAGATAGTTGCCTATTGATGGATGCTCCCATCTATCAAGAATTTCCCCTGCATCTAAATGTCTCTCTGGTTAATATGTGGCCATACCCTTGATTCTCAATTAAGCCTGTTTCAGGGAACGTTCTAACATCAGGAACATTTCAGGCTCAATAGGAATGGAAATTCTTCACCTTGCCTTTTATTGCACTTTTATTGAACTTTCTCCAAATGTATTCACACTGAGACTTGCTCTATGTTTTCTGTTTCTTTTAATGGATTTTTATGTCGTCTGTTATAAGTCGCATTAAAAATTGAAAAGCTTCCCTGAGCGAAGCTTCATAAGCATGTTGCGCCTGGTGTGCACAGCCGATGGCAAAATAACTAAAACTTTCAACTTTCAGACTTGAAGAAGAAATGTGTGTCAGTGGTGTCTCTCAGCAGGTTCCAGGTTCAAGTCCCACATCAGAGAAATAAGGATGAAAATCTAGGTTACACTCTCCTGCTGCAGTACTGCTGAAATGGTGCACAATTGGACACGCCAGGGGCTTTTTGGATAAGTTTTAAGAATATCTAGAATTTCCAAAAAGAATAAAAAGATAAAAGTAAAGGCTCTGTGGCTGAATGCATTTGAAGCAAAACATTTGAGCTGAGAGTGTAAATATTAATGAATAAGACCAACCTGGTAGCCATTGTAGAGACATGGCTGCAGGGTTTAATGGATTGAGACCTGAATCTTGATGGACAGGATATTTAAGAATGACAGGGAAAGGTGGGTTGGGAATGGGTCTGTTGGTTAATGATGGCACTACCTCAACAGAGAGGGGTGAATTACATTCGGGAATCCAAGACGTGGAAATTATTTGGATAGCAATGAGAAATTATATAGACAAGAGGTCACCTGTGGCAGAGGTGTGCATGCCCCCTTTCTGTAACCATATGGTAGGATAGAGCATAAAGTAATAAATAATTGGATATTTTCAGAAAGGCACATTGATAATCATGGGAGATTCCACATATAGCCTGGAAAAATCAGATTGGAAAAGGTAGCTAGAGAGGAATTTGGCATTGTTACCTAAAACCTTATGTTCTGGAACTGACCAGAGATTAGGCTCTACTAGCTTTACTAGATAGGCTTAAGGATCTCATGATGAAAGCACCCCTATTTATCAGTAATCATAACATGAAATTTTCTGTTCTTCTATAAGTTTAAGGGAGTAACAAGTGGGTTTCAGTCAAATCTTTAAAACTTAAAGAAGGGTATGAAAGCAGAACTAGTTAAATTGAATTGGTAATTTAAATTAAATGATAGGTCAATAAAGGAGCAATGGCAGATAATTAAGGATGCATTTCAAAAAACACAGACTAAATATGTTCTCTTAATGATAACAAAAGTGTTGTCTATGTCTCTGATCCAGAGTTTGGTTGGATTTGTGGTATGGCTCCAGAGTGTGGTGCTGGAAAAGCACAACAGGTCAGGCAGGATCTGAGGAACAGGAGAGTCAACATTTCAGGCAAATGCTCTTCATCAGGAATGAGCCGTTCATTCCTGATAATGGGCTTTTGCCCGAAACATCAACTGTCCTGTTCCTTGGATGCTGCCTGGCCTGCTGTGCTTTTCCAGCACCACAGTCTTGACTCTAATCACCAGCATCTGCAGTCCTCCCTTTTGCCTTTGTGGAAGGGCTGTTTGTTCCAATCTTTACATCACTGCTTCTGCTATGAGCCCAGAGATGGGTGAGCCCATAGCAAATGATGTGGAGGAGCTGGTTTTGGACAGGGATGGACAAAGTTAAAAATCACACAACATCAGGTTATAGTCCAACAGGTTTAATTGGAGGCACTAGCTTTCGAAGCGACGCTCCTTCATCAGGTGATTGTGAAGCAGGATCAAAAGACACAGAATTTATAGCAATAGATTACAGTGTCATGCAACTGAAATATAAACCTAGATTAAGTCTTCCAACTTTTAGAATGGGTTTGTTAGTTTCGGTTCTTTAACATGTAAATCCCAGAACTTCTTTTAAGTCACATCCCCAAAGTAACTTCAGGTTTTCCAACAAAAAGGTCATCTCAATGTCTGAGCTGAGATGGCACCTTCTGTTAATCATCAGCTAACTAATAGAAAATTTATTAAAGAAATTATAACAAGTCACTGAGATACATTCAATGCAATCAGTCAGAGTTGATATAATGTGGTAATAGAGAAATCGTGTTTGATCAACGTACTAGAATTCTTTGTTAGGGTAGTACATGCTGATGATAAAAGGGAACTGAGGGGTGCATTGTCCTTGGATTTCCAGAAGGTATTTAATCAAGAACCACATTAAACATTATTGCAGAAAATAAAAGCTCATGGTGGAAGAGATAAAGTCACTACGGCCTAGAAAGGCACCTTCTCATTAGAGAGAGACAGCCAGTGGCAAGATTAACCTGACAGTCACAAGCATGAGGTAAGGGGTGAGAAGGCAGAACCTTTGTGTAAACTTCAGCCAGTAGTGGGGAATGAACCCACACTATTGGTATCACTCTACATTGCAAACCAACCTCCAACCATAGAAGGTAGCTTCTTGGCAGGAATAGAAGATTGGCTGTTCATAGAAAACAGAGAATAAGCATAAATTGGTCTTTTTCTGATTGGTGGAATATAATAATGGCTGTACCAGAGGGATTGGTGTTGGAGCCTCAATGGTTATAATTTATATTGATGGTGGGACATAAGGTGTGATTGCCAACTTTGTTGACAAGGTGGAGATAGATTGGAAAGCAGGTTGTGAAAAGGACATAAGGAGGTTACAAAAAGATATAAATAGTGAAGTGATTGGGTCAAGATATGAAGAACCATGTGGAAAATGTAAACTTTAACACTTTGTCAGGAAAAACAAAAGTAGAAGTGTGTTATTAAAATGGTGAGAGTTTGAGGAATTCTGAGATGCAATGGCTCAAGGTTTGTGCGAAGATTTGTAGCTCGGGTGCTCGTTGTTGTGGTTCTGTTCGCCGAGCTGGAAGTTTTTGTTGCAAACGTTTCGTCCCCTGGCTAGGCGACATCATCAGTGCTTTGGAGCCTCCTGCGAAGCGCTTCTTTGATGTTTCTTCCAGTATTTATAGTGGTCTGTCCTTGCTGCTTCCGGTTGTCAGTTTCAGCTGTCCGCTGTAGTGGTTGGTATATTGGGTCCAGGTCGATGTGTTTGTTGATGGAGTTTGTGGATGAATGCCATGCCGCTAGGAATTCCCTGGCTGTTCTCTGTCTGGCTTGCTCTATGATAGTGGTGTTGTCCCAGTCGAATTCATGTTGCTTGTTGTCTGTGTGTGTGGCTACTAGGGATAGTTGGTCGTGTTGTTTCGTGGCTAGTTGATGTTCATGTATGCGGATTGTTAGCTGTCTTCCTGTTTGTCCTATATAGTGTTTTGTGCAGTCCTTGCATGGTACTTTGTAAACTACATTAGTTTTGTTCATGTTGGGTATCGGGTCCTTTGTTCTAGTGAGTTGTTGTCTGAGCGTGGCTGTTGGTTTGTGTGCCGTTATGAGTCCTAAGGGTCGCAGTAGTCTGGCTGTCAGTTCAGAAACGCTCCTGATGCAATGGCTGTCTTACTGTTCTAGAATCATAAAAGGTTAGCTTTCAGACACAGGAAAAGCTGAGGATAGCTAATAGAATGGTATTGATTATCATGAGAAAATTGAAGACAAAAGTGAGGAGGCTATACCCAGTCACTGGTGAGCTTGCATCTGGACTATTGTGCAGAGTATTTCATTATTCACTCTTGGAATGCGAGCATTTCTGGCTGACTAGTGTGTATTTCTTGTCCTTAGTTACCCCTTGAGAAAGTGGTGGTGAGCTGCCTTCTTGAACAGCTGAAGTCCATGTGCTGTAAGTAGACCCACAATGCCCTGCGGGAAGGAATTCCCGGACTTTGACCCAGCGACAGCGAAGGAACGGCGTTATATTTCCAAGACAGGATGGTGAGTGGCTTGGAGGGAACTTGGTCTCATTATTTAAAGATGGATGTAAGTGTGTTGTAAGCAGTTCAGAGAAGGTTTAACAGAGTAATACCTTGAAGGAGTGTGTTAGTTTATGAGAAAAGCTTAGACAGGTTAGGCCTGTAATGTAAAAGGGTAAAGGGCAACATGACAGACTAGATCTGGAGAGAATGTTTTATCCTACGAGAGAATCTAGAAGGAGAAGACAATGTTTAGCCATCAGGGGTCACCTGTTTAAAACAGAGAATGGACAGAAGCTTTTCTTTAAAGGAGTCTTAAGTCTTTGGAACTCTTTTCCTGAAAAGGTGTTAGAATCAGAATCCTTGAATATCTGTCAGAGAGTGGTAAAGTCATAGTCATAGTCATAGTCATCGTCATAGTCATCGTCATAGTCATACAGCTTGTTTGGCCCAATCACTTGACATATTTATATCTTTCTGTAACCTCCTTGTGTCCTCTTCACAACCTGTTTTCCTATCAGTCTCCATCTTGTCAGCAAATTTGGCAACCACATTGTCAATGGATTGGTCCCATCGTCAATGTAAATCACCATTGAGGCCCCAGCACCAATCCCTCTGGCACAGTCATTATTACATTCTACCCTTCGGTTCAACCAGTCCATGCCGAACACAATCCCAAGCTAAACTAATCCCACCCATTTGCTCCTGACCCATATCCTACCAAACCTTTCCTATTCGTGTACTTATCCAAATGTCTTTAAAACATTGTGACTGTACCCACACCCACCATCACTTCAGGAAATTCATTCCACATACAACCACCCTGTGTGTAAACTATTTGCCCCTCATATATTTTTCAAATCTGTCTCCTTAAAAATGTGCCCCCCCAATCTTGAAATCCCCCATCCTAGGGAAAAGACAACTACTGTTAACTCTATCTATACCCCTCATTATTTTATAAACTTCTATAAGGTCGCATCTCAACCTCCTTCACTCCAGTGAAAATAGTTCCAGTCTATCCAGCCTCTCTTTATAACTTGAACCTTCCATACCCAGCAACATCCTGGTAAATCTCTTCTCAATTCCCTCCAGCTTAATAATATCCTTTCTCTAACTGCTGAAAATGTGTTGCTGGTTAAAGCACAGCAGGTTAGGCAGCATCCAAGGAACAGGAAATTCGACGTTTCGGGCATAAGTCCTTCATCAGGAATGAGGAGAGTGTGCCAAGCAGGCTAAGATAAAAGGTAGGGAGGAGGGACTTGGGGGAGGGGCGATGGAGATGTGATAGGTGGAAGGAGGTCAAGGTGAGGGTGATAGGCCGGAGTGGGGTGGGGGCGGAGAGGTCAGGAAGAAGATTGCAGGTTAGGAGGGCGGTGCTGAGTTGAGGGAACCGACTGAGACAAGGTGGGGGGAGGGGAAATGAGGAAACTGGAGAAATCTGAGTTCATTCCTTGTGGTTGGAGGGTTCCCAGGCGGAAGATGAGGCGCTCTTCCTCCAGCCGTCGTGTTGTTATGTTCTGCCGGTGGAGGAGTCCAAGGACCTGCATGTCCTCGGTGGAGTGGGAGGGAGAGTTAAAGTGTTGAGCCACGGGGTGGTTGGGTTAGTTGGTCCGGGCGTCCCTGAGGTGTTCTCCGAAGCGTTCCGCAAGTAACAGGGTAGGTAACAATGCAGATTTTATGTTGCAGTCAGATTACACATGAACATATTGAATGACAAAGCAGCTTAGAGAGGCTGAATTGCACATACCTGCTCCTTGTTTATATGTTTATGTGTTTGTATGAATCTCTAGCTTAAGGCTGCATATGTTCAGGAGCTACTATATGGGGGAAATGCAGTGGTTGCTATTGTAATAGGCATTGTGCTAATTGTTAAATTTAAATCTGAGTTTGAGATCTGATATGCAGTAAATGTGATAGTAACTGTCTGGTGTAAATATACAAATATTTGAGTGAGGAACAGAATATGTTATTTGGTCTCTCTTGCCTCCTCTCCCCTTCAATAATGTTCCAACATTGTGCATTCACGATGGACATATTTTAGACGTGCCTTTATCAGTTTGTGATTAGGAAGAAGGTTGTTTTTGTGCAGAAGTGTGTCTCATTTATTTGGAAAACGATCATTGATAACTTATAACTTGACATCCTGAGTCAAGTTGAATACGGCAGTAATCAGTAAATTAATGTTTTCATTGTGTGTGATTTTAAGTTTAATGGAGTGTTGATAATTGAAAGAGAGTGATGAATTCTTCTAATTCTGCTGCTGTGAGTTTAAATTACGTGAACAGCATTACTATAGATATTATTACCACATAACCTGATAAATAGGTTTGTGAGAATGAGAAAAGAGCCCCTAAAAGTCAAAAAGTAACCCTTGGGAAAATTTGAAACAATTTTGAAATAGTGTCTGGTTCATAGCTGTTTGCAAGCTGCATGTAAGTGTCTGATAAAGTCATAGAACATAGAAGGATACAGCGCAGTACAGGCCCTTCGGCCCTCGATGTTGCGCCGACCGAATCCTACCTAACCTATACTAGCCCAATAACTTCCAAATGCCTATCCAATGCCCGCTTAAATGACCATAAAGAAGGAAAGTTCACCACTGATACGGGCAGGGCATTCCATGAACTCACAACCCGCTGTGTGAAGAATCTACCCCTAACATCTGTCCTATACCTACCTCCCCTTAATTTAAAGCTATGTCCCCTAGTAACACCTGACTCCATTAGCGGTAAAAGGCTCTTAGTATCTACCCTATCTAAACCCCTAATCATCTTATACACTTCTATCAGATCTCCCCTAAACCTTCTCTTCTCCAATGAGAACAGCCCCAAGTGCCTCAGCCTTTCCTCATAAGATTTTCCTACCATTCCAGGCAACATCCTGGTAAACCTCCTCTGCACTCGTTCTAAAGCTTCCACATCCTTCCTATAGTATGGCAACCAAAACTGCACACAATACTCCAGATGAGGCCTCACCAGAGTCTTATACAACTGCAACATGACCTCAGGACTCCGGAACTCAATTCCTCTGCCAATAAAGCCCAGTACACCATATGCCTTCCTCACAGCACTATTTACCTGGGTGGCAACTTTCAGAGATCTGTGTACATGGACACCAAGATCCCTCTGCTCATCCACACTACCAAGTAGCCTACCATTAGCCCAGTAATCCATCATCTTGTTATTCCTACCAAAGTGAACGACTTTGCACTTAGCTACATTGAATTCCATTTGCCACATTTCCGCCCAGCTCTGCAACTTATCTATATCCCGCTGTAACCTACCACTTCCTTCCTCACTATCCACAACTCCACCGACTTTTGTGTCATCCGCAAACTTGCTTACCCAGCTTTCAAGTCCTTCCTCTAGATCATTTATAAAGATAACAAAAAGCAATGGTCCCAAAACAGATCCTTGTGGTACACCGCTAGTAACTGCGCTCCAAGATGAACATAATCCATCAACTACTACCCTCTGTCTCCTTCCAGCCAGCCAATTCCTAATCCAAACCTCTAATGTATCCTCAATGCCATACCTCCGAAGTTTTAGCATTAGCCTACCATGGGGAACCTTATCGAACGCCTTACTAAAATCCATATACACAACATCTACTGCTTTACCCTCGTCCACTTCCTTAGTCACCTTCTCAAAGAACTCAATAAGGTTTGTGAGGCACGACCTGCCCTTCACAAAACCATGCTGGCTATCCCTGATCACGTTATTCCTATCCAGATGTTCATAAATCTTATCCCTTACCATTCTCTCTAAGACTTTGCCCACCACTGAAGTCAGACTCACTGGCCTATAGTTACTAGGGCTATCCCTACTCCCTTTCTTGAACAATGGGACCACATTCGCTATCCTCCAGTCCTCTGGTACTATTCCCGTTGACAATGACGACATAAAAATCCAGGCCAATGGCTCTGCTATCTCCTCCCTAGCTTCCCATAGGATCCTGGGGTAAATGCCATCAGGCCCAGGAGACTTATCTATATTCATCCTTTCCAATATTCCCAAAACCTCTTCCCTGCATATTTCCAGGGCATCCATTCTAATTATTTGTGATTCCATATTCACATCAGCAACAGTGTCCTGTTCCTGAGTGAATACTGATGAAAAGTACTGATTTAATGTCTCTCCAATCTCCTCCGCCTCCACACACAACTTCCCGCTACTATCCTTGACTGGACCGATACCTACCCTAGTCATCCTTTTATTCTTGACATACCTATAGAAAGCCTTTGGGTTTTCCCTAATCCTACCAGCTAAAGACTTTTCATGTCCCCTTCTCGCTTCTCTTAGCTCCCTCTTTAGCTCCTTCCTGGCTACCTTATAACTCTCAATCGCCCCTACTGAACCTTCACGCCTCATCTTTACATATGCCGCCTTCTTCCCTTTCACAAGGGACTCCAATTCCTTACTAAACCACGGCTGCCTCACAAGGCCCTTTACACCATGCCTGACTGGTACATACCTATCGAGGACACGCAGTAGCTGCTCCTTGAACAATCCCCACATCTCATTAGTGTTCTTCTCTTGAAGCCTGTTTTTCCAATCCACACATCCTAAGTCATGCCTCACTGCATCATAATTTCCCTGCCCCCAGCTATAGCTCTTGCCCTGCGGCGCACGATTATCCCTCTCCATCACTAAAGTAAAAGTCACCGAGTTGTGGTCACTGTCCCCGAAGTGCTCACCTACCTCCAAGTCTAACACCTGGCCTGGTTCATTACCTAGAACCAAATCCAATATAGCCTCCCCTCTTGTTGGCCTGTCGACATATTGTGTCAGGAAACCCTCCTGCACACATTGTACAAACACCGACCCATCTAATGAACTCGAGCTATAGCTCTCCCATGGTTAGAAAGTGTCACATATTGAAACCTGAACTCTCAATGCTCTTTCTTGATTGAGGTACAGAGTAAAAAGCAGAGGCTGTGTGCAGAACCTATATAATATATTTTGATCCCACTGTGACTATGGTTTCCAAAACTGGAGACCAGACAGATATTGAGGATTCAGAAGAGGTTTACTCAAACATCTCCAAAGATATGGAATTTCAGAGGAACTGAGGATTGCTCTCATTAGTGTTAAGGGCGGCACGGTGGCTCAGTGGTTAGCACTGCTGCCTCACAACACCAGAGTCCCAGGTTTGATTCCAGCCTTGGGTGACTGTGAGGAGTTTGCGTGTTCTCCCTGTGTCTACGTGGGTTTCCTCCGGGTGCTCTGGTTTCCTTCCACAGTCCAAAGATGTGCAGGTTGGGTGAATTGGCCATGCTCAATTGCCCCATAGTGCTAGGTGCATTAGTCAGAGGGAAATGAGTCTGGGTGGGTTACTCTTTGGAAGGTCGGTGTGGACTGGTTTGGCAGAAGGGCCTGTTTCCACACTGTAGGGAATCTAATCTAGTCCTAAGGATTTTGTGGGCGTGTGTAAAGTTATTAAGGCTTGAAACAGAATAACTAGAAGACATTTCCAGTCGTAGAAAAAGTGATAATCAAATGGTCAACTTTGTTGAAGTTAATAGGCTAAAGAACCACAAGCAACATGAGAAGCAACTTTTACATGAAGAATGGCTACCATTTGGAGTGCAGTCCTCCCCTGCTGTTGAGGTTCTGATTCTAAATCGAAAGGAAATTGGACAAATACTTGGCGAAGCAGTGGCAAAAGGGAAAGAACCAGCTTGGGTTCAGTCATTGGTTCATTTTCTCAGTCCAGATTCACTCAATTTCTCTTGGAATGAACTCAATGGGCTGAATAGTCTAATCCTGTGCTGTAGTGGTCACTGTATGCAAGACAGAGAGAGGAGCTGGTGGGAGTAAGGGCCTGGAAATAGAAGGTGTCAATGTTCATTCTTTCTCTCCCTGCCCCTCGATGATGGAGAGATTGAAACCAAATCACAGAATCCCTCCAATGTGGAAGCAGGCCATTCAGCCCAATGAGTCCCCACAAAGAGCATTCTCGCTGACCCACAACCCCATCTCTGTAATCCTGCATTTCCCCATGGCCAATCTGCCAAACCTGCACATCATGTGGGATGAAACCAGAGCAGCCAGAGGAAACCCACACAGACACGGGGAGAATGTGCAAACTCCACACAGCCAGTAACCTGAGGCTGGAATTGGACCCGGGTCCCTGGTGCTGTGAAGTGGCAGTGCTGACCACTGTGCCAAGACTGGGGGCAATTGATAGGTTTTGCTGGATTGAGGAACATTGAATTGTGAATGGAGCTGCAGTCCAAATCAACATTACCAAGATTGCTAGCACAGAGTTAAAGGGCAGACTGTCTTCTGCTCCTGTTATTCCGAGGATACCAATTGTAATCAATGACACTGCTTCAGACAAGGCAGTCATTCAACAACATTATGCACTGGCTCAAGCAAACCCAGAGATTTATTGACGGTCATTGCTTATTTTCTCAAAAATCAATCAATAGGACAAGTGACAAAAACTTTAAAGGGGATTCTGACTGTGGTTTAAAAAGCCAGCCCAATTCGGTGTGGTCTTTGCACCATGTGCCTTTAAGGAACGGATTCCTGACCGTGATAATGGCAGAGAGCATTGAGTAAACTTCGCAACATGGCATCCCGTTCACAGTTGAAGGCTTTATCACGGCCTCCAGCCACCCATTCGCCTGCATCAGTGCAGAAAGGACAGCGGTGGATTGTGCTGTGTGAGGAGTGACAGCAGCAGGGGCCTCCCATCCACCCCCACTGAGTGCTTACCCACACACGACCCCAAAGCCAGGCCTTGCAAAACAGCGGGGATCCCATTAACAACCCTCCAACAGCAGTCTGCCATCGAGCGGCTTAATCCATGCTGTCAGTTAGTGAGAGTGTCATTATCTAACTCGAGCAAACTTCCACAGTGCAATCTTTAATCCGTTTCAAAACAAGCCTCATTCAGTCACTCTGATTTAAAATTATATGTGCCTAATGGAGAAGTAAAAGCAGTCCACTTTCTGTCAGGCTTTTTTTTCACTAAGTCTGAGCTCGTTCAATGTAAATTCTGCTTCCAAAACATTATTTGAACAAACATGTTGCTTTTTCTAACCCACAAATTGGCAATTATATTCTGTGACTTCTTTTTCCATTTTCAGTTGGGGCACGACAAGAATTAACCAAATTTGCATTTATATATGGCCTCCAGCATAGAAACTAAAGAAAGCCATTCAACCACTCCATCACTCATAGCTGATCTGTATCACTGCTACAATTACTTGACTTGCATCCATATCCTTCTGTAGTTTGACTGGAAAGGTCAATGTGAAGTATATTTTTGACTTTGTAAGGAGTATCCTGATATTCAGGCCCCAACACGTTACACTATTAACATAAATATCTCCTTACAAAAAACAAAATAGCCAATCATTTCTCAGTTTTACTGCTATCCGAACCAGAAGAGACCGTTACCTGGCTTCTTTAATAAAATCAAAATAATGGGTTTACCAAAAAACACAACTCCTCTCCAAAAACAAATGGCAAAGCTGAAGAATATTTGGGATGTAATCTGGAATTAAAACTGTAACTCCCTTTAATCCTCAAACAGACACATACACCCAGCACAAAAACAAAAATGACTCAGGAAAGGTAGCATTTTAAGAAAGGCAAAATGAAAACACTTTTATTAGCTGGTGGTCTGAAAGCAAAAGATGAAATTCCATTTATTCTTTCAGTCCCCCAGGTTTCTGGTTGATAAAATCACTCACTGATCACCATTGCCAAATGTAAGATCCTCCAACCAAGGCTTCAGTTCATACAGAAATCAAGCTGGATCCAAATCTTTGAGTAGTTATTCACAGTTCAGCTTTTCGAGGTTTACAAAATGGTCAAAATGCTGAGGTCATAGTGTGATAGAGATGTACAGCACGGAAACAGACTCTTTAGTCCAACCCATCCATGCTGACCAGATGTTCAACCTAATCTAGTCCCATGCTGAAATTATGCCAGCCTCCATCACTTCTTCTGGCAGCTCATTCCATACACACACCACTCTCTGCATGGAAAAGTTGCCCATCAGGTACATTTTAAATCTTTTCCCTCTCACCCTAAACCTATGCCCTCTAGTTTTGGACTCCTCTACCCTGGGTGAAAAGACGTTGGCTATTCACTCTATCCATGACCCTCATGATTTTATAAACCTCTATACGGCAGTGTAGAAACTTTATCAAGTACTTACCCCAAGACAGGATGAACAGAGACTGGCAGCCTTAATGCACTTTTAGAGGACTTCTTTATTGTAAGTTTGTGAAACAGAAATTAATGCTAGAAGTAGTTGCTAAGCAACGATCACCACAGGGATCCCAGAATCTCTTCCAAAGGCAACCTTTCCAGCAATTAAGGACAATAAACCCCATTTCTTATCTCCTTAAAAGGTTTTCTTAGCTACTGTCCCAAAGTCATCTGATTTTCTGCAATCAACAGCTGGATCACCTACCACAATAAACTTTCAGCCGAATTTTCAAGAAACTGCATAAAAAGTTCCTTTTGAACCTGTGATAAAGAAAATCTGTTTAATCCAGCATTAATCCAAATTCAATACCTTCCATCGGTTCACCTGGTCCATTAGTATAAAACGTGGCAAAAAGATGGGAATTAATCCACTTTACTTCATTAGAAGAAAATTGACACAGCCTTTAAGGAGACATTAGAAATGTACTTGTATTTGGAAAGTCAAGGACTGATTAGGGATAGTCAACATGGCATTCCTGAAGAAGGGCTCATGCCCGAAACATCGACTCTCCTGCTCTTTGGATGCTGCCTAACCTGCTGCGCTTTTCCAGTAACACATTTTCAGCTCTGGTCTCCAGCATCTGCAGTCCTCACTTTCTCCTTTGTCCGTGGGAAATCATGTCTCACAAACTTGATTGAGTTTTTTGAAGAAGTAACAAAGAAGATTGCTGAGGGCAGAGCAGTAGATGTGATCTATATGGAATTCAGTAATGCGTTCGACAAGATTCCCCATGGTAGACTGATTAGCAAGGTTAGATTAGATTTTAGATTTTTCTAAAATCTAATCTAACCTTGCTAATCAGTCTACCATGGGGAATCTTGTCGAACGCATTACTGAATTCCATATAGATCACATCTACTGCTCTGCCCTCATCAATCTTCTTTGTTACTTCTTCAAAAAAACTCAATCAAGTTTGTGAGACATGATTTCCCACGGACAAAGGAGACGGCACGGTGGCACAGTGGTTAGCACTGGTGCCTCACAGCGCCTGAGACCCGGGTTCAATTCCCGACTCAGGCGACTGACTGTGTGGAGTTTGCACGTTCTCCCTGTGTCTGCGTGGGTTTCCTCCGGGTGCTCCGGTTTCCTCCCACAGTCCAAAGATGTGCGGGTCAGGTGAATTGGCCATGATAAATTGCCCGTAGTGTTAGGTAAGGGGTAAATGTAGGGGTATGGGTGGGTTGCGCTTCGGCGGGTTGGTGTGGACTTGTTGGGCCGAAGGGCCTGTTTCCACACTGTAAGTCTAATCTAATCTAAATAAAATCTAATCTAATGCGAGGTGCTGCATTTTGGGAAAGCAAATCTTAGCAGGCCTTATACATTTAATGGTAAGGTCCTAGGGAGTGTTGCTGAACAAAGAAACCTTGGAGTGCAGGTTCATAGCTCCTTGAAAGTGGAGTCGCAGGTAGATAGGATAGTGAAGAAGGTGTTTGGTATGCTTTCCTTTATTGGTCAGAGTATTGAGTACAGGAGTTGGGAGGTCATGTTGTGGCTGTACAGGACATTAGTTAGGCCACTGTTGGAATACTGCGTGCAATTCTAGTCTCCTCCCTATCAGAAAGTTGTTGTGAAACTTGAAAGTGTTCAGAAAATATTTACAAGGATGTTGCCAGGGTTGGAGGATTTGAGTTATAGGGGAGGCTGAACAGGCTGGGCTGTTTTCCGTGGAGCATCAGAGGCTGAGGGGTGACCTTATAGAGGTTTACAAAATTATGAGGGGCATGGATAGGATAAATAGACAAAGTCTTTTCCCTGGGTTTGGGGAGTCCAGAACTAAAGGGCATTGGTTTAGGGAGAGAGGGGAAAGATATAAAAGAGACCTAAGGGGCAACTTTTTCATGCACGTGTATGGAATGAGCTGCCAGAAGATGTGGTGGAGGCTGGTATAATTGCAACATTTAAGAGCCATTTGGATGGGTATATGAATAGGAAAGGTTTGGTGGGATATGGGCCGGGCGCTGGCAGGTGGGGCTAAGTTGGGTTGGGATATCTGGTCGGCTTGGACAGGTTGGACCGAAGGGTCTGTTTCCGTGCTGTACATCTCTATGACTCTATGACTCTAAATGTGAACCAAAGACAATCAAAGTGGTCTGTTTTTAAGGAGCATCTTAAAAATGAGGTAGAGAGATGAGGAGGAAATGGCAGAGCTCAGGCAGCTGAAAGTAGGGTCACAAATAATGGAGTAAGGAGGATCAAGGTCCACACAAGGCCACATTTGGGAGATGTGAAGAGATCTTGCAGGGTTGTGGGATTGGTGGAGACTACAGAAATCACAAGGCACACAGTTATATAAAAGCTTGAAAAGTGAGGGTATAAAGTTGTGCAGAGACCTCTGTAGTGGCTGTTTCATAGCTCCCTCCTGTGCCATCGGGGTGTGGGAAGGAGTAACATTGACACTCAGAGCACAGTCCAAATCCCAGAACCAGGGTCAAACCCAACTACAACAAATGGACAGAGAAAGAATCACGTCAGAACCTACTGATTCTCAAGGGCAATGATTGGCTGAGAATGAGAGCAAGCTGCCCCTGTACTTTGGTTGAAATGTTGTCAGGACCACGCTGAGAGTGAAACTGGAGAATAAGAGGTGCTGTTCTTCTATAATTCCAAATCCAGTCCATGCATTTCCAAGTATTATGATTTATCTTCTGGGAAATGAATGTGAAATTGGGAAGAATATAAAATTACATTTATATTTCAAATAAAATAATTACTATGGCTCAACATTGGATGTTGCTGAAGCCCATTCATTCTGAGAACACCAGAAACCCCTTTAAACATTCCCCAGTCACCGACACACCATGGTCGCAGTGTGTACTGTTACACATGAAACAACTGGTCAAGCCACCTTCAACACCAACAGGAAACACAAGGCCCTGGATCCAGCTACTTCACCCTGCATAACGGCACTTGATTCTGTCCCTGCCTCAATTCATCATTCCTCAGCCTGAGCTCAGTCATCTCAGCTACGGGACATCTCTGCAGGAGTTCCTCAGGAGTAGTGCCTCAGCCCAACCCTCTTCAGCTGCTTCATCAATGACCTTCCCTCCATCACAAAGTCAGAAGAGGGGATGTTCACCAATGGACACATGTTCAGCACCATTTGCGACTCCTCAGTAATGAAACAGCCTGCATACTTGCGCAGTAAGACCTGGACAATGTCAGGGCTTCAGATGACAAGTGGCACATGCATCTTTGTTACACCAGTGACAGGCAATGCCTGGCTCCAACAAGAGGTCTGGGTGAAATGGGTACTGCAGATGCTGGAGATTAGGGTCAAGATTAGAGTGGTGCTGGAAAAGCACAACAGCTCAGGCAGCATCCGAGGAGCAGAAAAATCAACGTTTTGGGAAACCTTTTGCCTGAAGCATTGATTTTCCTGCTGCTCGGATGCTGCCTGACCTGCTGTGCTTTTCTAGCACCACTCTAATCTTGACTCCAACAAAAGGTCATTGGTCTATTGATGCTCAACAGCATCACCATGATTAAACCCCTGCTATCAACTTCCTGAGGGTCATCTTTAACTATAAACTGAACTGGACTTATCATATAAGTACAATGGCTATAACAGCAGGTCAGAGGCTAGACATTCGGCAGCAAGTAACTCACCTCCTGACTCCCCAAAACCTGTCGACCATCTACAAATCAGGAGTGTGATGGAATACCCCACCAGCCTGGATGGGTGCAGCTCCAATGAGACTCAAGAACCATGACACCAACTGAGAGAAAGCAGCCTCCTTTAATGGATTCCAGCTCACCACTTAAAAAAAAAGTTCCTCCACCTCTGAAACACAGTGGCAGCTGTGTGTACCATCTACAAGATACAGTGCAGTAGCTTTCCAAGCCGCATTCAACAGCACCTTCCAATACCATAACCTTTACTGTCTAGAAAGACAAGGGCGGCAAATGGAAGAGAACATCATGCCCTGCAAGTTCCCCGCCAAGCCACTCACCATCCTGACTTGGAAATGTTGTAGTGATTGGAATGAGGGTCAGGTGGGTCTCCTTGACTATGAAGTTCCTGATTGGGGTGTTATCCTGGGCCAATCAGGGTGTCCTGGCTGACAGGAAATGCAGACACAATCTCTTCAGTCCAGCGACTGGCTCTGACCTGGTCGGGGTTAGAGCCCATGTACTGTGCATGGGGTAAATAAAGGGTGACTTGGTGATGGGATATCATGCTCTGAGCAGTTATTTCTGAAATACATCATTGTTCCTTCACTGTCGCTGGGTCAAAATCCAAAAATCCTTCCCGACCGGGCAGTGTGGGTCTACCTGCCACACTTGGCCAGCTGAAGACGTTAGCTCACCATCACCTTCTCAAAGGCTATAGAAGAAGTGCAAAAAGCATCAGCTTTACCATCATTACCCCTATCCTAGGAATTTATTTTTTCTTAAAATTTAGAAATAGCAAGTAATCTCTCTCTCGGCGTGGCTAACCCGCACTCTCTTTCCTCACTTTTCTCCGTCTCCATCCCTCTTTCTGAGCTGCCAGGCCGTGTGTGGTTCCAGCTGCCTGGTATCTCCCCCAGTGATTCCCCGGGAAGTTGAAGGAGTTGTGTTGCTGCCTCCCACTCACACACCGAATGCAGCTTTGAATGCGCGGCTTTTTGTGCAATTTAAAATCAGGCCCGGAATTTTTCCACAGACGTTCACTGTCCCTTGCGGTTACACTTCGCATCGGAGGTCAAGCAGTGACCGCGTTCAGGCTATTCGACTGTGAGTGCCCTCATTTCTTGGCAGGCTGGGACAGAAGCTGCCGTCAAAGGAAAAGCCTCTACACACAAGATGCAGGAAAGTTGCCCCCAGGTGACAAGATGAACAGCTGTCACCATGGCAACGTGTTTTTAGATTAGATTAGATTCCCTGCAGTATGGAAACAGACCCTTTGGCCTTACAAGTCCACACCGAGCCTCCGAAGAGTAACCCACCTAGACCCATTCCTCCACTCTACATTTACTCATGCACCTAACACTATGGGCAATTGACCTGGCCTGTATATTTTTGGATTGTGGGAGGAAACCAGAGCACCCAGAGGAAACCCACATAGACACAGGGAGAATGTGCAAACTCCACACAGATAGTCACCTGAGGCAGGAATTGAACTCATGTCCCTGGCACTGTGAGGCTACAGTGCCAAACACTGAGCCACCATGCCGCCCTAAAGTGATAATGAACTTCATCAATCAGGTAATTTTGCTAGTGGAGGCCAGGAAAGTAAGTGTTAAAGTCTGGTCGATTGTTGTAATATTGAAAAATTGGTTGGTGTTAACCACATTGGTTGGTTAGTACAAACCCGGTGACTATGTTGCTAAATACCTCCACTCTGTCTGTAGGAATATCCGAGTTGTTTTCCATCTTAACAACCTGCCTTGCTCTGATGCTAATGTTTCTGTCCTAAGCTTCCTGCAGTCTCCCAGTGAACCACATTCCAAGCTTGAGGAGCCAAACCTTCATATTCCACTTTGGCACTTTATACTGAATTCCACCAATTTGGTGACTGACTGCATTATGTCTGTTCTCCAACTTTCTTCCATTCTTCTCCCTCTCCACCACCATGGCCACCGCGGTGTCTTCTTTGTGTCTTGTTCACATAGAAACTAGGAGGAGGCCATTCTGCCCTTTGAGCCTGCTGTGCCATTCAGTACCATCATGGCCAGTCGTCCTACTCAATAACTTGATGAAAGGCTTATGCCCAAAACATCGACTCTCCTGCTCCTCGGATGCTGCCTGATCGGCTGTGCTTTTTTCAACACTACTCAATAATCTGTTCCCACTTATCTCTTGACCTCTTCAGCCCTAAGTGCTGTACTCGACTGTGTTCTGATGAAGAGTCAGCAGACTGAAAATGTTAACTCAGCTGCTGCCAGACCCATGGGGTTTCTCCTGCAATGTCAGTTTTTGTGAACTATATCCAATTGCTTCTTGAAATCATACAATGTTTTGGCCCTGACTACTTCCTGAGTGCCACAGGCTCCCCACTCTCTGGGTGAAGAAATTGCTCTTTGTTTTGGTTCTAATTGGTTTACCCCATATCCATACACTGTGCCCCTGGTCCTGGACTCCCCTATCAGTGAGAACATCGTCCTGCACTAACCCGTCTTCGCTGTTAGTAGACAGGGCCCATTCTCTCTTCTTCACACCTTCATTTCTGCCCATTTTATATTTCTTCCTCTTTTCCTCCAGCAGTAACAGTCCCTTTGCCTTTTGCACTGCCTGTTAAACCATCTTCTCCCTTCACCCCTCCTCCGCCTGTATCAGAAGTGTTAGAAAAACGATGTTCCAACATCTTCTGAGACTGAAGACTCGAAACATCATCTCTGTCTCTTTCTCCACATATGCTGCCAGACCTGCTGAGTTTCTCCAGCATTCTTTATGTTTATTTCAGGGATGTTTCAATGGGTATCAGAGTCAGAAGGTGGTGGGTTCAAATCTCAGACTGGAGACATGAGAACAATGTCCAGGCTGGCTCTCTAGACTGGTCACTATCAGACGAGGCCCCGTTAACTCTGTCAGGTGGAGGTAAGTGATCCCATGGCACAGTTCAAAGAAGGACTGAGGGTTCAGCCTGGTGTTCTGGCTAATATTTATCCCTCAACTGGAAACACTGATTCCCATTGTCTAATCATGTTGGATCTTGCTGTGTACAATGTGGCCACTGCCTTTCCTACATCGCAACAACAAATACGTTTCAGAAGCCAATCTTTGCCTCTGAAGTGCTTTGAAATGCCCCGAGGTTGCAAAAAGTGCTACACAAATGCAAGACCCATGTTTCTTTCTCTTGCTGTCGGAGTCATCTATGTTGCCAGAGCAACTTGCTTTTAATTCGGAAAATCGATTGCTAAATGAAATCACCTCATTTTATGCCATTGATGTCAAGAGGCAAATCTCTTTAGTGGTCCCAGCTCCTCTGGTGTTACACTGATGCTGTTTTGTGGGCTACATTGGCATGATCATTATCCAGTTTAGACAAAATCAGTTATGGTGAAGCTGTTCATGTCTGCCTGAAGGAGCTGACACAAATATGTCACTCGATGCCTGACGTGAATGAATTAAACATCCGACACAGCCACGCTCCTCGCTTGACAATTGAAGATGGATTATTACTGGCAACTCCACTGCATTACGCACATCTCAGGCATCAGCTGTTTTCTTTTGGCCATTATGTGCTTCACCCTCTCTGTGCTGTGCACTGAACAACACCGGAGTCACATTACACCAGGCGCAAGAACGAACTGACAGCTATTTCCCTGCAAACGCTGTACATTTACAAGGTTTGACACTGGGACATGTAGAGCACTATCGTATTGGACAGGCAAGAACTGCTTCCCTTTCCCTCTCGTCTAGTGTACACAGGCAACGATTCATACTGAGACAGATACAAGTCTTAGACTGCCAGATCTGAGCGAGCTACCCTATTTTATCCTGGCTGTCCCTTGCATTCAACATTCAGCCTCTGGCTTAAATTGCTTTTTGATCTTGTGTGAACTTCTGTCGAAGTTCAGTTTCTGCCTCTTTCCCTAGGACTTCACTTTGATCCTTATTTTGTCTACGTGACCTCATGCATTACGGATATGCTCTGGCATTTCCATTTGCAGAGCTAGGTTAGTGGGCTCACAGCAGCACTTATTCTTTTTTTCTCTCGAAACAGAGATGTTGGAAGTTTCTGGCCTTTTTTAATCACAATGTTCTTCTTCACTTTACTTAATAGGCAGCAATATTAGTAACATTCGCCAGGCAATGACCATCTAATGAGATAATCTAACCATCGCCCTTGATGTTCAATGATGTTACCATGACTGAACTCCATATTATCAACATCCTGGGGCTTACCACCAAGCAGAAACTTAACTGGACTCACCACATAAACACAGTGGCTACAAGAGCAGGTCAGACGCTGGGAATACTGTTGCAAGTAATTCACCTCCTGTCTCCCTAAAGCCTGTCAACTGTCCACAAGGCACAAGTAAATAATAGTTAAACAGTGGCAAATAAAAATACAGGTACCGGCGAATGTGAATCCATTCAATATTCTAACAACAGTAGGGTAGAAACTGTTGCGAAACTGGCTGGTGCGTGTGTTCAGCTTCCGTACCTTCTCCCCAATGGTAGAGGCTGTAGAAAAACATTGCCTCAGATAAGTGTCAGCTTCATGAAGGTTTCCTCTCTGTGAGTCCTAGTGGGATTTATCATTTTCTGAAACTTGCCTCAGTAGCTATGGACCATGACTCTGCGGTGCCCTGCTCATGATATGCTCTCACTCACCCACATGGTTCAGTAAATCACACTGGAAATGACGGACAGAGGAAGACTGGCAATTGGTTTTAATCGCCTGGAGATTCTGATGAATGGTGTGGAGCAGACTTTTAAATTCTATACTTAAAAAAAAGCACTTTGGGCAGTGTAGTGCTCCCTCCCTATACTGGAGTGTCTGCCTGGAATTTGGTGCTCAACTGATGGAGTGGGAATTGAATTCATAAACTTGGAGCGGTGAGGATTCCTGAAGACTGCTGACACTCCCTCAATGATGCCATCATTTTCCACAAAGCACTGACACTTCCATTGCTCCTGGCAATTGGACCTTCAGCTGCTTTGGGTAAGGTCTCTGTGAAGGAGGGTGTGGTCCTCCTGCCTATGAGCCAGAAGGTGCAGGATCAAGTCCCATTCCAAGGAAGATGCATTCAGAACATCAAAGGTCCTAGTCTGAAACTGGGATTAGTATGGAACTGCAAACACTTCCAACACATGGAAAAGGCAAAAAGAGAGAGCTGCAGTGATTCCTGGTGGAATTTGCTGATGGTAAGAAAACTGGAGCCTAACTCTCCATTCTCCAACATCAAAGTCTGCCTTGCCACAGCAGCTGTGGGTCCTTAAGATCACAACAAGTGTGCATCAGACTGGTTCCACCATCACCAGGTTTGGTTCTTGATCTTAAATTACAGACTTGTCTCTTTGCTCTCTCCTTTGTGTGTTGGACCTGTCTTCTGGCAGGGAATGGAAGATGAAGAAATGCCTGTCTAATTCTCTCTTCCTTTCTGATGCTCCTTAAAACCTACTTCTTTGGCCAAGCTTTTGACCACTTACCCTAATTTTTTTTTTAACGTTCATGGAATGTGGACAACACTGGCCAGGCCAGTATTTACTGCACATCCTTAATTACCCAGGGGGCAGATGAGAGTCAACCACATTGCTGTGGGCCTGGAGTCACATGTAGGTGAGACCAAGTAAGGATGGCAGATTTCCTTCCCTAAAGGACATTAGTGAATCTGTTATCTATCTATTTGATTTGCTGTGAAGTCTTGTTTTACAACCCTTCTGTGAAATGTATTGGAGCTTATCATCGGGTCATACAGCACAGAAACAGACCCTTTGGTTCAACCAGTCCATGTTGGACATAATTCCAAACTAAACGGGCTCACACCTGCTTGCACTTGATCTCTGGAAACATTTCTTATTCATGTACTTATCCAAATGTCTTTTAAGTTTTGTAACTGTACCCCATCCACTACTTCCTTTGGCAATTCATTCTGCACATGAACCATTCTCTGTGTAAAAAAGATGTCCCTCATGTCTTTTTTAAATCTTGCTCCTCTTGCCTTAAAAATACGCCCCTTAATCTTGAAATTCCCCCTCCTGAGGGAAAAGGTACCTTAAATATACCCCTCATGATTTTATAAAGTTCTGTAAGATCACCTCTTACGCTCCAATGAGGAAAGTCCCAACATATCTAGCCTCTCTTTATAACTCAAACCCTCCATTCCTGGCAACAGCCTGGTCTAAAAGTTTGTGATATTAATGCAAGATATTGTTACTGCTAATGCAAGATAACAATTAAATCTCACCACTCACTGTGACACAAGACAAGCTCACCGTTTAATAAAAAGTAATTCACAGCATCTGCCTCACCTTATTGTAAAACACTCAGAAGCAACTTATACAAAGAGTACTAAATAACCACAAACTGCTATTTCTATGATTATGCAAAAGAATTATGTTAATTTATGCATTACCGTACACTTATCCTTCACCTTGCACCATCATGTGATCCATTCTGTATGAATGTATTTGCGTAACTAACCATTAACGTGTATTGCTTTTATTAATGAGATGGGAATGTTAAGGAGAATTACTTTGAACACTAAAGTGCCTACCTCAGTATGAACTCCTCTGAGTTTAAAAGAAAGGTTTGTGTGATGGATTTTTCTGTTGCATTCATGCATTTGATGATGAGCTCTGGCGAGGAGTCCCTGAACACCTCTCGTAGCTTCACTCAGACGTTACACAGAGGGAGTGGTGGCAGGGGTTAAACAGGTCTCCATGAGACACAAGGAAACATTTCTATGATTTCAGTTCATTGGTAGATCTGTTCTGTTCAAAAGAAAAACAAATATCAGAAGGAAGAAGTGGAAGGGAGATAAATGAATTATGAGGAAGATAATCAATTCGTGGTGACCTAGTTACTGATGGGTTATTGGATTAAAGGTGAATAAGAGCAAAATCCTACAGGTTCTGGAAATTTGGTATAAAAACAAAATCACTGGAAATACTCTGTAAGGAGTCCCAGGTAGACAGGATAGTGAAGAGAACGTTTGGATAGCTTGCCTTTATTGGTCAGGGCCAAGATTAGAGTGGTGCTGGAAAAGCACAGCAGGTCAGGCAGCATCCGAGGAGAAGGAAAATCGACATTTCGAGCAAAAGTCCTTCATCAAGGGATCAGATTCCAGATGAAGGGCTTTTACCCGAAGCATCGATTTTCCTGCTCCTCGGTTGCTGCCTGACCTGCGGTGCTTTTCAAGCACCACTCTAATCTTGACTCTAAACTCCAGCATCTGCAGTACCCACTTCTGTCTTTATTGGTCAGAACATTGAGTATAGGAGTTGGGAGGTCATGTTGCAGCTTTACAGGACATTGGTTAGGCTACTTTTGGAATATTGAATTCAATTCTTATCTCCCTGCTATAGGAAGGATGTGGAGGTGCCGCTGTTGGACTGAGATAGACAAGGTCAAACATCAGACGACACCTAGTTGTGGTCCAACAGGTTTGTTTGAAAATATCGGAAAGATGTTGTGAAACTTGAAAAGATTCAAAAATGATTTACAAAGATGTTACCAGGGTTGGAGGGTTTGAGCTATAGGGAGAGGCTGAACAGGTTGGGGCTGTTTTCCCCAGAGCGTCAGAGCTGAGGGGTGACCCTGCAGAGGTTTACAAAATCATGAGGGGCACGGATAGGACAAATAGACAAGGCCTTTTTCACAGGGTAGGGGAGCCCAAAACTAGAGGGCATAGGTTTAAGATGAGAGGGGAAAGATTTTAAAAGACCTGAGGAGTAACTTTTTCACATAGAGCATGGTGCGGGTATGGTATGAGCTGTCAGAGGAAGTGGTGGAGGTGGGTTCTATTACAACATTTAAAAGGCACCTGGATGGATATACAGATGGGAAGGGAGAGGGATATGGGCCAAATGCTGGCAAATGGGACAAGAACAATTTAGGAAATCTGGACAAGTTGTACAGAAGGATTTGTTTCCATGCTGTACATCTCTATGACTCTGTGACTCTAAGTCACATAGTGAAGAAACAAAAACTTAGTTTTCAAGCCAAATATGACTTTGCAGAACTTTTCTTTGGAAGGAGAACTATGTTGGACTGGAAATGCTAACTCTCTTTTTCTCCTGCTCTCTTTCCACAAATAGTCTGTTGAGTTTCGACATTTTTTTCTCTTTTTTCTTTGAATTCAAGATGAATTTGCGTAAGGTTTAAAGGTGATAGTGAAAAATATGGGCTGTTAAGTTTCAAATTCGTTCATCCAATTTAGATTTTCATGGACTGAAATCAATTTGAAAAAAGGAGACAGCGACACTGACATTAAATGGCCACATCCTACATGTGTACCCAATTTACAACAAGACTTAGACAACCAATGGCTGAGCTGAAATTATCCTTTTACTCGAAGGTAAGAAAGCCGGTCAAAACAGCTCCCAAGCGAGGTGTGAAAAATTCCTTGTCTCCTGATTCTATTTTTCTGGGAGAAAGTGAGGTCTGCAGATGCTGGAGAGTTGGAGTCAAAACGTGTGTTGCTGCAAAAGCATAGCAGGTCAAACAGCATCCAAACATTCCTGATGAAGGGCTTATGCCTGAAATGTTGACTCTCCTGCACCTCAGGTGCTGCCTTACCTGCTGTGGTTTTCCAGCACCAGCCTTGTTGACTCTATCTCTATTATACACCTTGATGAGAAGGTTCACATGTTGGAGCTGAAAACATTGCCTGCAATTATCAAGCTTGTAGACCATGAACTCAGATACAAAATGCACAAACTAGTAATTCAGGAAGCTGTTTTTATCAAAGACAAAGGAAACTAAGGATGGAAGATCTAAAAATCTGGGGAATTCTCTCTTTGCAAGAAGAAAGAGTCCTGGTGCCAATACAGATAAACAAAAATCATAACATTAGGAATTCAGAGGAGAATACTCACTTCCGAGATGATCTAAGACACCAATGATACAATTGTGGTCTCAACTTAAAGAACATACACTTCAGGGACACTGTAAGGACTTTAAACTAGTTATTACTTAGTTTTTTTTGCACTGAATACTATCCCTTTTTAATTTTATATCCATCTGGATGTTTGCTTAATGTCATGTCTTTATTGTGTTTTGACTGGGAGAGCATGATATCTCAGTGGTTAGCATTGCTGCTTCACAAGACCAGGGATTTGTATTTGACCTCACCCTTGGATGACGGTCTGTGTGGAGTTTGCATATTCTTTTCGTGTCTGCGTGGGTTTCCTTTGTCTCTGTTTCGGTTTTTTTTCTCAGGCAAAGATGTGCAGGCTAGCTGGATCGCCCATGGGAAATGCAGGGTTACAGGGATAGGGTCGGGTGTGGGTCTGAGTGGGTTGCTGTTCAGAGGGCCGGTGTGGACCTGATGGGCTCAATGACCTGCTTCTACACTGTTGGGATTCTCTGATAATTCTCGGGATTAGTAGGTAAGAAAATAGCTTTTATTTTCACCAAGAAAACCTTATAATTAGCTCCTTACTGCTACAATAGAATTTAGTGAACTGTATTCTAATTGGACAGAGATATAGCTTTGTGCGAGAGAAGCATACAATTTTGGTGTGGCCAACTGGGGTGATGAACCTGAGGGGAGCCAATTCACTCTCCCTCCCCCCGAAGATGGTCACGTCAAGTTTCACATAGCTGAAACGTGAATTTGAACAAGATTAAAAGGTGGGACATGCACTGGGTTAAACCACCTCACTGCTTTCTCCAGAAGAAAGTCAGATTTCTCTGTGCTTGCACACTGTCTGTGTGGAGTTTGCACATTCTCCCTGTGTCTCAGTGGGTTTCCTCCGGGTGCTCCGGTCTCCTCCCACCGTGCAAAGATGTGCAGGTTGGGTGGGTGGGCTGTGGTAAATTTCCCCATAGAGTGCAGGCTAGGTGGGTTAGCCATAGGAAATGCAGGGTTATAGGGAAGGGGTAGAACTGGTTGGGATGCTTTTCGGAGGGTTAGCATGGTCTTGATGGCCTGAATAGCCTGCTTCCACACTGTAGGGATTCTATTGAACAAGTATTGAGCCCTTCTTACGTGACTCAGTTACAAATGTTGGGTAGTGCATGTGAAACAGCTTGTCAGGTTTAATTGTATAAAAGATGCTATGCAAATGCAGGTTGTTGCTTATATTTTCCCCACAATACTCACCCGACCAGCAAGTCCTTAATACACTGGAGGAAGGGAGAGAGCAAGGATTGTGTTTTTAAAGCATATTTCTGGACATACAGGCAATCCCCAGATTGTGAATGGGTTCTGTTCTTGAGACAGTTCACAAGTTGACTTGTGCACAAATTGGAGCGTAATGCAGGAGAGAATGAAAAGCTGTTTGTAAATACAGGAAACATTCATATGTCAGATCTTTAAAATTACACCCATGTGGGATCATGTTCGTAATCACAAATGTTACTAAATCAAAAACTCATAAGTCAGACATTTGTAAATCAGGGCTCCCCGTGTAATCTAAAGCTGTTCACAGGCAAGTGCTGTGGAGTAAAGAAAGGCAGGGTGCTAAAAGTGAATACTTTTTCCTTTTCTTTGCACAACTCAGAAATCAGCTACACTTCCAAAAAAAATGTTAAAGCACACGTCTCTGTGAGATTTGCTTGATATCTTGAGTCCTTCATCTCAGTTCCTCCACTAATGTGACCACTGCTGACACTCCCAGGATCAAAGAATGAATATCTCTGCCAAACAGAGTTCACTTGAAAACATCCCATCAGTTCTGATAATTAGATTCAACTGTCTCCGTGCTCTGGTTTAGGGTCCCTTGAAATAAGATGAACTCCCATCTGGCTGAAGGAATGCTGGCCTTAGTATTAAATTTTAATAATGTAGCAGGTCACTGGAGAGAGCCAGAGAGTTCCAGCTCTCATGCATTAATGGCTGAAAGGCCCACTGTGACCTACATACGTGATTACAATTATTCAGGCAAGCACACATACACATAGGGAGGCTTACACAGACACATGAAGACACACTCGTTCACACACACTCAGGCACACACATATATACACACGCAGAGTTGCAGACACACCGACTTGCAATCTCACATAAACAGATATTTATACAAAGGTCCTCACACACATACAGACACAGTCATACACATTATGACATGGTCATACACATACAATAGATAGTAGACAATAGGTGCAGGAGTAGGCCGTTCTGCCCTTCGAGCCAGCACCACCATTCATTATGATCATGGCTGATCATCCTCAATCCGTATCCTGTTCCTGCCTTATCTCCATAACCCTTGATTCCACAATCCTTGAGAGCTCTATCCAACTCTTTCTTAAATGAATCCAGAGACTGGGCCTCCACTGCCCTCTGGGGCAGAGCATTCCACACAGCCACCACTCTCTGGGTGAAGAAGTTTCTCCTCATCTCTGTCCTAAATGGCCTATCCCTTATTTTTAAGCTGTGTCCTCTGGTTCAGCACTCGCCCATCAGCGGAGACATGTTACCTGCCCCCAGAGTGTCCAATCCTTGCAGACACAGACACAGTCACACAGACACAGTCATACATATGCAGACACAATCACGCAAATATAGACACAGTCACACACATACAGACACTGTCACATACAGACACAGTCGCACACATACTGACACAGTCACACACAGACACAGTCACACGCATACAGACACAGTCACACACATACTGACACAGTCACACACAGACACAGTAACACGCATACAGACAAGCAGCAGGTGTGCATGTCCAGGCAGAAATCACACACACTCAGAAAAATACAGGCACAGAGACAGAAACTCACACAGACACAAAGATATATTCACACACAAACTTAGACCAGTGCTCATATCTACATTCAAACAGACAAGCATCGATACACATAAACACAGAAGTGTTACATTCAGCCTATCATCTCTGCACTGACCCTCCATTTAAGCAATTTACTTAGTGTCATTCCCTCACCTTCTCCCCATAACCCCAAACATTGTCACTTTTTAGATATCAGTCTAATTCCCCTTTGCTTCAAATTAACTCTGCCCTTACCATTCTCAGGCAGTGCACTTCAGACCTTAACGATTTGTCATCTGGAAATGTATTCCGTATCTCCATTTCTCTTTTTTTTATGTTACTTCTGTTTCATCTTGTCCTTGATCCAGTTTCTCCCTGTCTATTGTCAAAAATGCTCATGGTTTTGAATAACTTTATCAAATCATAAATACACAGAGGGACAAGCTGACACAGACATAGCCAGACACACTGGCACAGACAGACAAAGCCAGCAGACATACCGAAAGGTACACACACACAGATGGATACAATGACACAGAGACAGACACAGTCAGAAAGATTGAAGCAGTCACAAACACACACATGGACACAGACAGAGACAGCTATATTGACAGAGGCACAGACAAACACACAGGCAGATACACTGATTCATGTAGAAACTATTGAATATCAAATATTGACAGAAACAGCAGTGAGAAGCAGGGCCAAGCCTAACTGATATGCATGTCCTTTACCGATTGTAATGTCAGACTGCCCAGCTGCTCATACAAATGACAACTTGCATTTATATATCACCTTTAATATAAAAATCCCCAACGTCCCCTATAGGAAAATCAGAAGGCAAAGAAATTAGACTAAGCCGAAGATGGGGATGACAGATGACAGGAATTCTGCAGTCATTCACAGTTTAAATAATACTTTTGTAAAACTTCTTTCTGCCAAAGTAAGCAACTTCACATTTTCCCACGTTATACTCCATCTGCCAGGCTGTCACTCGACTTATCTGGGTAGGTCTGCATCTTTCTTTTGTCATCTTCATAACATTGTTTCCAACCTTTCTGTAAATTTACTCACTGTGCGTTTGATCCCTATATCTAAGTAACTGTTATAAATTGGAAAAGGTTTGTGCGAAGATTTGTAGCTCGGGTGCTCGTTATTGTGGCTCTGTTCGCCGAGCTGGAAGTTCTTGTTGCAAACGTTTCGTCCCCTGGCTAGGTGACATCATCAGCGCTCTGGAGCCTCCTGTGAAGCGTTTCTTTGATGTTTCTTCCGGTATTTATAGTGGTCTGTCCTTGCCGCTTCCGGGTGTCAGTTTCAGCTGTCCGCTGTAGTGGTTGGTATATTGGGTCCAGGTCAATGTGTCTGTTGATGGAGTTTGTGGATGAATGCCATGCCTCTAGGAATTCCCTGGCTGTTCTCTGTCTGGCTTGCCCTATGATAGTAGTGTTTTCCCAGTCGAATTCATGTTGCTTGTTGTCTGCGTGTGTGGCTACTAGGGATAGCTGGTCGTGTTGTTTCGTGGCTAGTTGATGTTCATGTATGCGGATTGTTAGCTGTCTTCCTGTTTGTCCTATATAGTGTTTTGTGCAGTCTTTGCATGGTATTTTGTAAACTACATTAGTTTTGCTCATGTTGGGTATCGGGTCCTTTGTTCTAGTGAGTTGTTGTCTGAGCGTGGCTGTTGGTTTGTGTGCCGTTATGAGTCCTAAGGGTCGCAGTAGTCTGGCTGTCAGTTCTGAAACGCTCCTGATGTATGGTAGTGTGGCTAGTCCTTTTGGTTGTGGCATGTCCTCGTTCCATGGTCTGTCTCTTAGGCATCTGTTGATAAAGTTGCGCGGGTATCCGTTTTTGGCGAATACCTTGTATAGGTGTTCCTCTTCCTCTTTTTGCAGTTCTGGTGTACTGCAGTGTGTTGTGGCCCTTTTGAATAGTGTCCTGATGCAGCTTCGTTCGTGTGTGTTGGGGTGGTTACTTTCATAGTTTAGGACTTGGTCTGTGTGTGTTGGTTTCCTGTGTACCCTTGTGGTGAATTCTCCGTTCGGTGTTCTCTGTACTATCACGTCTAGGAATGGGAGTTGGCTATCCTTTTCTTCTTCTCTCGTGAATCGGATTCCTGTGAGTGTGGCGTTGATGATCCGGTGTGTTTTTTCTATTTCCGTGTTTTTAGTGATTACAAACGTGTCATCGATGTATCTGATCCAGAGTTTGGGTTGAATTTGTGGTAGGGCTGTTTGTTCTAACCTTTGCATAACTGCCTCTGCTATGAGTCCCGAGATTGGTGATCCCATGGGTGTTCCGTTGATTTGTTCGTATATCTGATTGTTGAATGTAAAGTGTGTAGTGAGGCACAAGTCCAGTAGTTTAAGTATGCCGTCTTTGTTGATAGGTTCCGCCTGCTGGTTCCTGTTATGTATGTCCAGTAGGTTGGCTATTGTTTCTCTGGCTAGGGTTTTGTCAATCGAAGTGAACAGTGCCGTCACGTTGAATGATACCATGGTTTCTTCTTTGTCTATGTGTGTATTCCTGATGACGTCCAAGAATTCCTGTGTTGATTGTATGGAGTGTTTGGATCTGCTGACCAGGTGTTTCAGTTTCTGTTGTAGTTCTTTGGCCAGTTTGTATGCTGGTGTCCCTGGTAGTGATACTATGAGTCTGAGTGGGATGTCTGGTTTGTGTACTTTGGGTAGTCCATAGAATCTGGGGGTGTTGTTGCTTTCCGGTTTCATTCTTTGTAGGTCAGCTTTGGTTATCTGTCTGTTTTTTTGTAGATTCCTTAGTGTGTTATTTATTCTATTGGTGAGTTGTGGTGTGGGGTCAGAATCCTTCATTTGGTAGGTGTTGGTGTCTGCGAGTAGATGTTGTGCTTTTTTGATGTAATCTGATTTATCTAGGATGACAGTCATTCTGCCTTTATCTGCTGGTAGTATGATTATGTTCTTATCGTTTCTTAGTGCTTTCAGTGCTTCCCTATCCTTGGTGTTGAGGTTATGTGTTTATCTTTTTCTTATCATCATAGGTACGACCATTTGTCTCACTATTTGTTGTGTCTCCTCTGTCAGTCCATTGTTCCTGAGTGTGCATTCTAGTGCTGCTAGGAAGTCTGCTGTCTTGGCATCCCTGTGGTTGTAGTTGAGTCCCTTGGCCAGTATAGCTCTTTCCATGTCTGTGAGCTGTCTGTGGGACAGTTTTTTAACCCAGGTGTGTGTTGTAGTGTCCTCTTTTTTGTGTGTTAGTTTGGCCATTTTTTCTTTTAGTGCCCATGGGATCACCAATCTCGGGACTCATAGCAGAGGCAATTATGCAAAGGTTAGAACAAACAGCCCTACCACAAATTCAACCCAAACTCTGGGTCAGATATGTCGATGACACGTTTGTAATCATCAAAAACACGGAAATAGAAAAAACACACCGGATCATCAACGCCACACTCACAGGAATCCGATTCACGAGAGAAGAAGAAAAGGATAACCAACTCCCATTCCTAAATGTGATAGTACAGAGAACACCGAACGGGGAATTCACCACAAGGGTACACAGGAAAACAACACAAACAGACCAAGTCCTAAACTATGAAGGTAACCACCCCAACACACACGAACGAAGCTGCATCAGGACACTATTCAAAAGAGCCACAACACACTGCAGTACACCAGAACTGCAAAAAGAGGAAGAGGAACACCTATACAAGGTATTCGCCAAAAACGGATACCCGCGCAACTTTATCACCAGATGCCTAAGAAACAGACCATGGAACGAGGACATGCCACAACCAAAAGGACTAGCCACACTACCATACATCAGGAGCGTTTCAGAACTGACAGCCAGACTACTGCGACCCTTAGGACTCATAACGGCACACAAACCAACAGCCATGCTCAGACAACAACTCACTAGAACAAAGGACCCGATACCCAACATGAGCAAAACTAATGTAGTTTACAAAATACCATGCAAGGACTGCACAAAACACTATATAGGACAAACAGGAAGACAGCTAACAATCCGCATACATGAACATCAACTAGCCACGAAACAACACGACCAGCTATCCCTAGTAGCCACACACGCAGACAACAAGCAACATGAATTCGACTGGGAAAACACTACTATCATAGGGCAAGCCAGACAGAGAACAGCCAGGGAATTCCTAGAGGCATGGCATTCATCCACAAACTCCATCAACAAACACATCGACCTGGACCCAATATACCAACCACTACAGCGGACAGTTGAAACTGACACCCGGAAGCGGCAAGGACAGACCACTATAAATACCGGAAGAAACATCAAAGAAGCGCTTCGCAGGAGGCTCCAGAGCACTGATGATGTCGCCTAGCCAGGGGATGAAACGTTTGCAACAAAAACTTCCAGCTCGGCGAACAGAACCACAATAAATGGGAAAAGGTTGAAAGCCAATCTTTTTTCAATGCCAGCTTGTATGAGCTCCTACATTGTAATTTGTCGACTTTTTATGTAGAAACTTGTCAAATGCCTTATGGAAATCCAACAGCAGTGCATCAATATGGTCCCTTTTGCGCACTCCTTTAAAGAATTGAGGTAAATTAGTTGAAAATGATTTCTCTTTAATGACACAATGCTGACCCTTCCCAAACACCTTGAGGTTTTCTAAGTGCTCAACTATAGCCTCCTCAATAATTGATTCTAATCCTTTCCTCATTACCTCCTAACTCTGAGGCAAAGCTCCTGCACCCACGAGCCCTAACTGCAAATGTACTTACCCTGACCCGTGGCAGCATGGTGGCTCAGTGGTTAGCACTGCCGCCTCACAATGCCAGTGACCTGGGTTCGATTCCAGCCTTGGGCAACTGCCCGTGTAGGGTTTGCACATTCTTCCAGTGTCTGCATTGGTTTCCTCTGGGTACTCCGGTTTCCTCCCACAATCCAAAGGTGCACAGGTTTGGTGAATTGCCCACAGTGTTCAGGAATGTGTGGGTTAGATGCATTAGTCATGGGTAAGGTAGAGTAATTAGGTAGTGGAACGGATTTGGGTTGGATACTCTTTGGAGGGTCAGTGTGGACGCGTTGGGCCAAAGAGCCCATTTTCACACTGTAGAGATTCTATGACTCACACCAGAATCCAGAAGCTCTCACATTCTGCATGCATAGCACATCACCTGCCCTGGCATCCTCAATATGTGTTAATTAATTAGCAATTGTTTCTTAATTAGTTTACAATTAATACAACCTACCCATCCCAGAGAACTTTACAATGCTGACAAAATAAATAATATTAATAGCATTGATAAAACATACAGTATCTCACAATCCTGATTTACCTAATTCCACACAGCGGGAAAAACCCACACAGATACGCTTATGTCCAATTTACCCGATTTTGGGAAAATATTGAGATATGACACTGAATTAGGCACAAAGATCTAAGCGGTTACATATGCATTATGATGTTTTCTACAAATTCATTGTTAGTTCCATTCATAGCATCTCCTCAAGCAAGCCTTACTGAGCTTCACTATCCTCATCGCCAGAGAGGAGCATAGGTTGGAAAACGGACTCTGATTGCTACAGGTCCTGTTTAGAAGATAACAATCACTTTTATGGTTTGGGTAATTATAACTGCAGATGTGTTTTCACCTAATTCTGGGACATCGCTGTGTTTCTGACAGGTGGGTGTAAAAGATCTCAAGACTATTGCACAAAATAGGCTCGATTCCTCAAGTGCCGTAGCCACTATATATCTCTCAACCAACATCTTTAAAGACAAATGATCCTGCCATCCATCACATTGCTATTTGTGGGAGCCACCTGCGCAATGATTTGATTTGAGTTGATTTATTGTTGTCACATGCACCTAAGTACAATGAAAAGTTTTGTTTTCTGAGCAGTACAGGTGGATTATAGCAAACAAGGACATACAAATCGTAGAGTGCTTACACACAGCAAGGCATACAAGGTTACAACTGCATTGGAGGTACACAAAAGCAAGATCAACATTAGATTTGAACTGAGAGAGCTCTATTCAGCAAACTAATAACAGTAAGGAAGAAGCTGTTCTTGAACCTGTTGATCTGTGTGGTCAAGTTTCTATATCTTCTGCATATGTTCATTGTCATATTTCCTATATTTTGACTACAAAGTGTAATGAGAGGTGCTGAGGTTCTGAAAGGTGCTACATAAACGCATATTCTTTTGCTTTTTGTGATGAAAAATGTGTGATCTACATCAATATTATTTTTGGACTCCAGGTTGGAAATAGTAGCATTCGGGTGTTGCTTAAATTTGTAAAAAGTTTTCTTTAAAGACAAAGCAAAGAGTCTTTCCAAATTAGTGATCTAATCCAACCTTGCTGAGAAAGCAGCTAGCTCCCTATTATGTGTTAATGGAAAGTTGTTTATACAGTGGAGGCTTGCAACAGGAAGTTGAGTATTGAATATTTTCAGCCTATTTTCTGTTCAGAATAATCAAGGATTGATGTTAGTTTTGGAAAAAACAAAAATTGATAGCTTTCAGAACTGTTCAGAGAACTGTTCACAGTGGCACAGTGGTTAGCACTGGTGCCTCACAGCGTCAGAGACCCGGGTTCAATTCCCGCCTCAGGCGATTGACTGTGTGGAGTTTGCACATTCTCCCCGTGTCTGCGTGGGTTTCCTCCAGGTGCTCCGGTTTCCTCCCACAGTCCAAAGATGTGCAGGTCAGGTGAATTGGGCATGCTAAATTGCCCGTAGTGTTAGGTAAGGGGTAAATGTAGGGGTATGGGTGGGTTGTGCTTCGGCGGGTCGGTGTGGACTTGTTGGGCCAAAGGGCCTGTTTCCACACTGTAATGTGAAATTGGACAACAGGTTTCTCTTAGAGAAAAGGTTATAGGGAATAAGTTAGTTGAACAGAAGTTTAATTCAGTAAATTCTCTTTTGGTGGTATGGAACTTAGGTTATTTGAAAAAAACACATTTTCTCAAAACTTTTCAACTTTCATGCATCAGGACAATTTGCAAAAATACCAATTCAATTATGAATTGGTACACTCTACATAAAAAGTGGATTTAGAGTCATAGAGATGTACAGCATGGAAACAGACCCTTCGGTCCAACTTGTCCATGCCGACCAAATATCCCAACCCAATCTAGTCCCACCTGCCAGCACCCGGCCCATATCCCTCCAAACCCTTCCTAAGTATACACCCATCCAGATGCCTTTTAAATGTTGCAATTGTACCAGCCTCCACCACCTCCTCTGGCAGCTCATTCCATACACTTACCACCCTCTGGGTGAAAAAGTTGCCCCTTAGGTCTCTTTTACATCTTTCCGCTCTCCCCCTGAACCTATGCCCTCTAGTTCTGGATTCCCCCACCCCAGGGAAAAGACTTTGATTTGTTGGAAAGTGGACTCTGATTGCTACAGGTGGTGCCATGGAGAATGCACCCATTAAAAACAATCCACAGTCAAGTGCCAGGTTTTGGTTAAGTTTTGAATCAGACAGGTTGACTGTGATTGGTCAAGGCATTGATCTGAAAAATGAACCGGTGAGTGACTGACACCTACTTTGTTGAGTTCAAACAGGTGTAATATATGTGCATGATCTTCCTGTTTGCAAATTAAAGGACTCGGTGTATTCATTTATGTAGCTTCCAGGACAAGCAAATGAGCTACACTGTGGGCCTGACTGAAAATCCTAAATTGGTTGACAGCATAACACATCTCACTCTCTGGATTATCCAGCAAATGTTGTCCAATTGCAGAGTCACTGCAAATATGCTGGTGGTGATGCTGTGTTTCAGGACTTGCACAATCGAGCTTGTTGAATATTGTCAGTGCCTTGCACGTTCCAAGCATAACATGAGAAATAGGGGCAGGGGGAGAACATTCGGCCCATTGAGCCTGTCCATCCATTCTAAAAGATCATGGCTGATTTGTCCAAGACCTTGACTCTGCTTTTTTACTAGATCAGCATAGCCCTTAACTCCTCAATATTTCAAAAATCTACCTCCATCCTCTTTATATACTTACAACTCTCTGGGATAGAAAATTACAGGCATTCCCTATTCTCTGGATGAAGAAATTCCTTTGTATCTTCCCTTTCTCTGTAACAGTGTCCCCTAATTTGAGATGCCCTCATGAATGGAAATATCTCCTCAATATTTTCCTTGTCAAGTCCTTCAATTCTTGCATGTTTCAAAATAATCACCCCTCATTTTTCTAAACTCTAATGAATAAAAGCCCCTAAGTTGTCCGATTGTTCTTATTAGCCAGACCTCTTTATCCCAGGAATCAGCCTGGGAATGAATTTCTTTTAAACTGCTTCCGACATTATTAATCATTTCTTAAATAAGTGACCAAAATGGTATGCAGTGATACTAACCAAATGCAGCCTCACCAACATCCTATCGACTTATAGCAAGACATCTGTGCTTTTAAACTCAAACCCCCCTCTCAATAAAGGCCAAAATTCCATTTGCCTTCTTAATTATTTGCTGCACTTCCCCATTAACGTTTAGTGTATTTCATGAACACGAACACCAGATCTGTGCTACATTTTTGGAGATTCCCTCCATCTTATTAATAGTCTGACAATTAATTATTCCTACCTGCATGTCCTTAAGGTGATCAAAGGGTTACAGGGAGAAAGCAGGAGAATGGGGTTGAGAAAGTTATCAGCCATGATTGAATGGCGGAGCAGACTCGATGGGCTGAATGGCCTAATTTCTGCTCCTATGTCTTCTGGTCTGACGGTCTAACTTACACTAAACTCCATCTGCAAAGTTTTTTGCCCACTCTCTTGACCTTTCTAAATCCCCTTACAGATTCCAAGGTACAGAAGCCTGAACACAAGCACCAGCCAGTTTCTACCCAACTGTTGTTAGTATGCCGAATGGACTCTCAAACTCTTAACATTTGCCTGTACCTGTGTTTTTGTTTTTGCTGCTGTTTACCTATTACTTACTATCTATGCTACTTAACTCTGTGATCTGCCTGTATTGCTCACAAGACAAAGCTTTTCACTGTGCCTCGGTACATGTGACAATAAATTCAATTCAATTCCTCATCACAACACGACCTCTCACCAATTTTTATATTTTGGATTTTACACTCTGCTCACTTCTCAAACTCTTTAATGTAGATAGTAAGCAATTCAGGTCTTAGAACTAATCCTTGCAGAAAGGAGGAAGTGGAGACTGCAGATGCTGGATATCAGAGTCAAAAAGTGTGGTGCTGGCAAAGCATAGCAGGTCCTTGTGGCACTCGACTAGTTACATTTATCTAATCTGTAAATGATCCAGTCATCCCAACTCTCTGCCTTCTGTGTGTTAATCAATCCTCATTCAGTGAGTACATTACCTCCAACACCATGAACTTCTGTCTGGTGCACTAACCTGTTATATCACATCTTAATGAGGAAGAAGAAATAATAAAAAGAAGGGTAACAGGGAATGAAGCAGTGCGGGCAGGAAAGGAAGAAGCAATAGAGGGAAGGGAAAAGATAGAGAGAAGCAGATGAAGGAAAAGGCAGAGGAAATGGATAAAGGATTTAGGAAAATGGATTTAAGTAAAGGAATGGGTTCGGGAAGGAGCAAGAATGAGAGAGAGAGAGAAAAAATGGTTAAAAGAAAACATAGGAGAAAGAGAGATGGGATAAGGAAAAAGGAAAAATGTAAAGTAGAGTCTAGAAGTTGATGAATGCTGAAAAGCAGGCCATTTATTTTTGAAGATTTTCACCTTGCACTCAGCCATGACTTCACTGAATGGCAGAGTGAACTCAGGCTGAGTAGTCTACATCTGCCCCTTTATCTTCTGGTAATTATGGGTCATCAGGACAATTCGCAAGAATACCAATTCAAAGTAAAAAATTACACTTATACTAGATGAGAGGAAAGTGCTGACTGGTTGGTAAGCAGGGGTTTTGACATGGATTTGCTTATATTAATGCTGATTGACAGTTAACTACCAATGCTTGTTTTAAATTTTAAGCCAGCAGGTTGATTCTAATCAGAGCATTGCCTTGTTGAGTTGAAGCAGGAACAATGCATGTCATTATTCTTTCTGCCTGCAAAGAATAGGGCCCAATGTCTTAACATACAAGCCTTTCCACGATACAGCAATAGCTACACTCCTCTGTAATCGCGTGCTATAGAAAATCACGCTGTAGATCACTAATAGAAAATCGCTATACCTGTGCTGTAGAAAATTCGTGTTATCCAAATAACGTTCATAATTTGTCAATTGTGTTATAGCCAATTTGTGTTGACAAGACATGCATTATAGCAGAACAACTTGTATGTAGCTTCTAGAACATGCAAGTGTACCACACAGAGAGCCCAACTGGCAATCTTAAAGTATAATTTTTCACATACAAAAGCTTCAAAAAATGGTTAAATTTTTTAGCAATATAAAGAGAGAAGTTGGTTTTGAAAAATGAAGACAGAAGCACAAATGTAACGTGAGTGAAATCACTACAAAAGACAGACAGATGAGGAAAGAGAGAATGAGAAAAGGAGAAAGAGAGAGAAAGCAAAAAGGGAAATAGAGAAGGGGAAGGTGAGAGAAAAAAGGAGAAATAAAGAAATAGAAAGGAAAAGAGCAGAAATAGAACCATTGCACTGTGGAAGCAGGCCATTCAGCCCATTGGGATATGCACCGAACTTCCGAAGAGCATCCCACCCAGACCGACCCCCGTCCCTATCCTTGTAACCCTGCGTTTCCCATGGCTAACCCACCTACCCTGTACATCATTGGACTCTATGGGCGATTTAGCACGGCTAATCCAACCTAGCCCGCACATCTTTGGACTGTGAGAGGAAACTGGAGCACCCAGAGGAAATCCACACAGATGGGGATAAGGTAAAAAAGAGAAAACAAGAGATGCAGAATTGAAAGGGAGAAGAGTTAAAGAGTGAAAGAGAAAGTAAAGAGTATTAAAATGCAGGAGAAGAGGATATGGAGTGAAGGGAAGGAGGGAAGGACAGTAGGTGGAAGCAAAGAAAAAGTGGAAAGCAAGAGATGCAAAGATCATTTGATGTTTTGGTAAGATGACCATTGCCCATATGAGCGCCCACAACAATGAAGAGCTCACCCAAAGGGCACAGGGTATTGTTTTACAGAACCAGCTGTATGGGCTCCTGTCACTAGGAACTGATTCAGCCTCCATCTCATCATTCAAATATCCTCTCGTTAACTTTACCTGCTCAAAGGCAACTCAAGTGAAATCAAAGTTTAAAAAAATCCTTTAATTTCAACCACACGCATTCATTCCTGTGTGTTTGCATGGCAACATTAGGAATTTTAATTACAGTAATAAAAGAGGGTTATGGCCTCCTCACTAAAGTAATTACTCATGTAATTCATACATGGGGCCACATAATCAGGTTTCTAATGAAAGAGCGACTCCTGGTGTTGAAATGTTGGTCAAGCAGCTATTTTCGCTTCAGGAGATTAGTTTCCTGGAATTCTGGGACAAGACTGGAAACACAGACGGAGGGCAGACATTCAACTGAATTGAGGAGATCTGCTGTTATCAGTGAATCATCTTTGCAAAGTCTCACAGAGCCCAATCCTACGGCTGTTTATTTATAAACAGGTTCAGCAATTCCATCCTGGTCCTATTCCAGTCAAGCCATATGAACACGGATTCTACTGTCACTAGGAAAACAGACCCTTTTACAAGGTTATGTTTTAACCGAGAACGATTTCTCCATGGGAATAGTATTAGGAAGGTTAGCATGAATTGTCCATCCCTAGTTACCCCCTCAGAAGGCAGCATGGTGGCTCAGTGTTTATCACTGCAGCCTCACAGCGCTAGGCACCCAGGTCCAATTCAGCACTGCTGCCTCACAGCGCCTGAGACCCGGGTTCAATTCCCGACTCAGGCGACTGACTGTGTGGAGTTTGCACGTTCTCCCCGTGTCTGCGTGGGTTTCCTCCGGGTGCTCCGGTTTCCTCCCACAGTCCAAAGATGTGCGGGTCAGGTGAATTGGCCATGCTAAATTGCCCGTAGTGTTAGGTAAGGGGTAAATGTAGGGGTATGGGTGGGTTGCGCTTCGGCGGGTCGGTGTGGACTTGTTGGGCCGAAGGGCCTGTTTCCACACTGTAAGTCTAATCCAGCCACAGGCGACTGTCTGCATGGAGTTTGCACATTCTCCCTTTTTTTTAAAGATTACTTACAGTGTGGAAACAGGCCCTTCGGCCCAACAAGTCCACACCGACCCGCTGAAGCGCAACCCACCCATACCCCTACATTTACCCCTTACCTAACACTATGGGCAACTTAGCAGCCAATCCACCTGATCTTCACATCTTTGGACTGTAGGAGGAAACCGGAGCACCCGGAGGAAACTGACGCACGCACGGGGAGAATGTGCAAACTCCACACAGTCAGTCGCCTGAGGCGGGAATTGAACCCGGGTCTCTGGCACTGTGAGGCAGCAGTGTTAACCACTGTGCCACCGTGCCACCCTGTGACTGCATGGGTTTCCTCCTGGTGCTCCAGTTTCCTACCACAGTCCAAAGATGTGCAGGTCAGGTGGATTGGCTGCTAAGTTGCCCATACTGTCCGCGGATGTGCGGTCTAGGTGGGCTAGCCACGGGAAATGCAGTGTTACAGAGACTGGGAGGGATGTTCTTTGGAGGGTCAGTGTGGATCTGATGGGCCAAATGGCCTGCTTCCACATTGTAAGGGTTCTGTTCTATGAAGGTGGAAATGGGGCTTGAGCTAGTGCAGCGTGTTTGACGAAGGTACGCTCACCATGTTCCTGTCAAGCCCCTTCGGCTATTTTCTTTCCTCAAACTATCGAAATAAATGCAATGTTATTATTGTTAGGACATAAGCTTCAGGATGTTGACTAAAGGTACAGTAATGTATATCCAGGGCAGGATGGAATGGGAGCTTGAGGGTTAGTGATGTTTCCACGCAGCTATTTTCATTGTCCCTCCTGCATCTTGATATTATAGAAATCTTAGAATAATAGAAATTTACAGCATAGAGGGAGACCACTTGGCACATCATGTCTGTGTTGGCTGCCAAGAAGTCATCCCACCCAATCCCACTTTCCAGCTTTTGCTCTGTAGTCCTTCTGATTACTTCAAATGCAAATCCAAGTAATTTATAAATGCAATGAAGGTTTGTGCCTCTAATACTCTCATGCACTGCCCACTCTAGATGGTGAAGACTTATGAGATGTTATAGCAAAACCTCATAAATAGAGCTGAATTAATCCTGCACATCACTTGACAGGGCAATCATAAAGTGAAGGGTCATGAACGGTCACTGAACCCGAAACATTAACCATCCATATAGATGCAACGGTCAAAGAAGGCACAACAAAGCCTCTTCTTCCTCAGGAGGCTAAGGAAATTCAGCATGTCCATAAGGACTCTCACCAATTTTTGCAGATGCACCATGGAAAGCATTCTATCTGGATGCATCTTGGTTTGGCACAGCAACTGCTCTGCCCAGGACCGTAAGAAACTACAGAGAGTTGTTAACACAGCCCAGAACATCACACAAGCCAACTATTGACTCCGTCTACACCTCTTGCTGCCTCGGGACAGGAGCCAACATCACCGAGGTCCCCTCCCAGCCAATCTCCTCCAACGTCTCCCATTGGACAGAAGATACAAAAATTTAAGCACACCTAGCAACAGGTTGAAGAGCAGCTTCTTCCCCACTGTTGTTAGACTTCTGACTGGACCCTGCAAATCCCAAACCTCGTATTGATCTTGGTTTTTTGTGCACCTTCTTTGCAGCCGTTTCTTCCTCACTCTGTTCTATCACCCTATCAATTTTGTATTGTACGATATGCCTATACTGCATGCAAAACAAAACTTTTCACTGTACCTAGGTACATGTGACAATAACAAATCAAATTAAATCTGCTTTCTGACCACAGATGCTGCCAGACCTGCTAAGATTTTCTCACAATTTCTGTTTTTGTTTCAATTATAAGCTATGTCAATTTTAATATAAAACCCTAATCAATGCCTCTTATATTCCTCTGAAAGGCTTTCCCCCTCAACAGACTCCAAAACAATATATTTGTTTGAGAGGGGGAGAGCCATAGGGGACTCCTGTCTAGCTCTCCTCACAGTCACCCATTCACCTGACTGACCCTGCGGTGTGACCACCTCTCTGAAGTTGCTATCTATCACACTCTCTGCCTCCTGTATGTGCCTCAGTGACTCCACCTACCTCTCCAGCTAATTCAAACGGACATGAACCACATCCAAACACACTTCCTGCAGATAATGGTCTCCAGTGACAAGTCAACTGTTCTCTGATCTCCCATACCACTCCACAGTCTGCCATCTTTGACCTTTGAAAATTAGCACATGTTGTCTTGCCTAAAACTGCCACACTTGTTTCAAACCCCAGCGATTGCACACTCTTGCTGCTCACACTCTGTGCTGGAAGAATTTAATGCTTACCTTTTATATTATAAGGCCTGCAACAAGCAGCTCTAAGTCCAACCCTTAAAATGTCTACCCTTCCCTTACCTACAGTTCTAGACTTTAAGCGTGAAAAAAGTTGCATTTTTAAATTCCAACACTTAGCTTAACTCCCAGCATTTGAAAACTCTCGTTGCTCACGCTCCTCAGATCCACCAGTGGGCAGTGATTCCTTACTGTCCCTCAGCTCCCTCCGGCTCTGAGTGACAGTGTGCCAGTCCTTCCACCTCCTGGATTCAGCCAATCCCCTTAATGATTCCACTCCATTCGCTGCTTCCCAGACTTTCCCTCTCCAGAGCCCTCTGTCATAGACCTTCCTACATGGAACGCCAGTCATGGGACGTTCCCCTGAGCTCCATCTCTCCCTTTCTCTCTTTCCTCTCGTTTGCTTAATCTTTTCTTTTTGGACTTCAAAACCTCCAAAAACAATCCTAAGTGAAATATGTCCTGCTCTCGAAAACAGAGGAAATCCAACTCCAGCACGGAGAGACCACCAACTTGGGAGCATTTCAAAGGGCCAGACTACTCTCCTTCCACCATTGTTTTTAACAAAGTCCAACACCATCCGTGATTCCTCAGATACTGAAGCAGATCCAAATGCAGCATGACCTGGATCGGGGCAGTATCAAGGCATGAGTTAACTGGTGGCAACTGGCATTCACATGAAATAAATGCCAGGCAATGACCTTTTTCAGCAGGGAACATTGCTCTTGACATTCAATTACATTAGGGTGACTGAATCCCCCATTAACAACATCTCAGAGTTTCTAGTGACAAGACACTGGAAATCAGAAGCAAAGAATACTGCAGTGAGTAACTCACTTCCTGACCCATAAAAGCATAGTGTCATATAGCACTGAAACTGACCCTTCGGCCTAACTTGTCCATGCCAAACCAGGTTTCCTAAACTGAACTAGTCCCATTGCCCGTGTTTGGTCCATATCCCTCCAAATCTTTCCAATCCATGTATCTGCCCAAATGTCTTTTAAATGTTACAGTTGTACCCACCTCTATCCCACCTCCTCCGGCAGCATGTTCCACATATACACCACCAGCCTCTGTGTAAAAGCATTGCTCCTCAGGTCCCTTTTAAATCCTTCCCCTCTTGCATTAAACCTATGTTCTCTAGTTTTGGACACCCCTACCCTGGGGACAAGAATTTGCCTACTTACCTTATCTATGTCCCATTGACTTTATAAACTTCTATAATGTCACTCCTCAGCCTCCTACGCTCCCCGAAGCAAATCCCAGCCTATCCAGTCTCTCGTTATAACTCTAACCTTCCAGTCTCAGGAAATCCTTGTAAATCGTTTTTGCATCCTGTCCAGTTTAATAACTTCCTTCCAATAGCCGGGCGACCAGAATTATGCTGAGCACTCCAAATGTGGCCTTACCAAAGTTTTGAATAACTGTAACATGATGCCCTAACTCCTGTACTCAGAGCTCTGACCGATGAAGATAAGCGTGCTAAACACCTACCTCGTTGCCCTGTCTACCCTCCCAGTCTGATTATTATCCATTCCTTTGTCTGACCAACTGTCCTCTTCCTTTTGGACTCTATCCCCATCTATCATTTACTCCTTATCCCCTCCTCCCACCCAATCTTCTGCATTAAAAAAGCACTCTCCTAGCTACCTTCAGTTCTGAGAAAGAGTCATTCTACCTCAAACTTTAACTCTGACTTCCCTACACAGATGTTGCCAGATCTGCTGAGCTTTTCCAGCAACTTCTATTTTTATGTACAAAATATCTTCAACAGATGGGATCAAGGAAAGCCCCGAGGCTTTTTATAGGCATATTAAGAGTGACTGGATTAGCCAGAAAAGAGTGGGATCGATTAGAGGCCAAAGGGATGGCCTGTGTGTGGAACCAAGTGGACATGGGATACTTCACAACTGTATTCACACAAGAGGAAGACATTGTAGTCAAGGATTTCAACTGAGTTGGTGATGTTCCAGAACATATTAAGATTAATAAGGAGGAGGCATTAGATATTTTAGTAGGAATAATGGTGCATAAATGTCCAGAGGCTGATGAGTTATATCCTAGGCTGCTATGGGGCGCAAAGGAAGAGATTGCTGGGGCCCTGGCAGACATAGTTTATACTTCACTAGCCACTGGTGAAGTACCAGATGACTGGAGGTTCCTTTGTTTATGAAGGATAGCAGAGATAGGCCAGGTAATTACAGAGCAGAGATAGGCCAGGTAATTACAGAGCAGTTAGTCTGGCATCAGTGGGAGGAAAATTATTGGAAAAATGTTTGAAGGACAGGATTATTCAACACTTGGAAAGGTAGGGAATGGTCAGGGTTAGTCAGCATGGATTTGTTGGAGGAATATCCTGTCTGACAAACTTAGATTAGATCAAATTTAGATGAAATTTATATTTAATTTATTCCTACCACCCCACCAACCTGCGCATACAACGTATTATCCGCCGCCATTTCCGCCACCTCCAAACGGACCCCACCACCAAGGATATATTTCCCTCCCCTCCCCTATCAGCGTTCCGCAAGGACCACTCCCTTCGTGACTCCCTTGTCAGATCCACACCCCCCACCAACCCAACCTCCACCCCCGGCACCTTCCCCTGCAACCGCAGGAAATGTAAAACTTGCGCCCACACCTCCACACTCACTTCCCTCCAAGGCCCCAAGGGATCCTTCCATATCCGCCACAAGTTCACCTGTACCTCCACACACATCATCTATTGCATCCGCTGCACCCGATGTGGCCTCCTCTATATTGGTGAGACAGGCCGCTTACTTGCGGAACGCTTCAGAGAACACCTCTGGGCCGCCCGAACCAACCAACCCAATCACCCCGTGGCTCAACACTTTAACTCCCCCTCCCACTCCACCGAGGACATGCAGGTCCTTGGACTCCTCCACCGGCAGAACACAACTACACGACGGCTGGAGGAGGAGCGCCTCATCTTCCGCCTGGGAACCCTCCAACCACAAGGTATGAATTCAGATTTCTCCAGCTTCCTCATTTCCCCTCCCCCCACCGTGTCTCAGTCGGTTCCCTCAACTCAGCACCGCCCTCCTAACCTGCAATCCTCTTCCTGACCTCTCCGCCCCCACCCCACTCCGGCCTATCACCCTCACCTTGACCTCCTTCCACCTATCCCACCTCCATCGCCCCTCCCCCTAGTCCCTCCTCCCTACCTTTTATCTCAGCCGGCTTGGCTCTCTCTCTCTTATTCCTGATGAAGGGCTTATGCTCGAAACGTCGAATTCTCTATTCCTGAGATGCTGCCTGGCCTGCTGTGCTTTGACCAGCAACACATTTGCAGCTGTGATCTCCAGCATCTGCAGACCTCATTTTTTACTCGGAATGTGGGTGTCACTGATTGAACCAGTATTCATTGCCCTTGACAAGGTGGTGGTGAGCTGCCTTCTTAAACTGCTGCAGTCCGACTGCTGTGGGTTGACCCACAATGCCCTTTGGGATGGAATTCAAGGATTTTGACCCAACGACAGTGAAGGAACAGTGATATAATTCCAAGCCAGGATGGTGAGAGGCTTGGAGGAGAACTTAAAGTGGATGGTGTTCCCATGTATCAGCTACCTTTGTCCTTCTAGATGTAAGTCATCACAGGTTTGGAAGGTGCTGTCTGAGGATCTTTGGTGAGTTTCTGTAGTACATTTTGTAGATAGTACACACTGTTGCTACTGAGCATTGGTGGTGGAGGGAGCGGATGCTTGTGGATGTGGTGCCAATCAAACAGACTGCTTTGTCCTGGATGGTGTGGAGCTTCCTGAGTGTTGTTGGAGCTGCACCCATCCAGGCAAGTGGGGATTATTCCGTTACACCCCTGACTTGTGCCTTGTCAATGGTGGATAGACTTTGAGGAGTCAGGAGATGAGTTACTTACCGCAGTATTCCTAGCCTCTGACCTGCTTTTGGAGCCATTGCATTTATGAGTTCTGTTGAGTTTCTGATCAATGATAACCCCCAGGATGTTGATAGTGGGGTACTCAGTGATGGTAACACCACTGAATGTCAGGAGGAGGTGGTTTGATTGTCTCTTGTTGGTGATGGTCATAGCCTGGCATTGTGTGGTACGATTGTTACTTTCCACTTAACAGTACAGACCTGGATGTTGTCCAGATCTTGCTGCGTTAGAATATTGGCTGCTTCTGTATCTAAGGAGTGGCAAATAGTGCTGAACATTACACAATCATCAGCGAACATCCCCTCTTCTGAGGTTATGATGGAGGAAAGGTCATTGATGAAGCAGCTGAAGATGGTTGGGCCCAGGACACACTCCCCTGCTGAACTCCTGTAGAGGTGTCATGGTGCTGAGATGGCTGACCTCCAACAATCGTGACCATCTTCCTACATGTCAGGTTATAACTCTAACCACTGTAGAGTTCACCCTCTGTACCCATTTAAAAATAAAAAATACAGTGAAGCGTATTCTTTCATTTGTTAGACACAAATTGTCACCATGCTCTGGTGCTAACTTGAATACAACGCAAAGTTTTACTACAATACAGCCCATCCTTCCTTCTTCTTATTGTACCCTCCACTACACCTACATTGCTGCTTGTCGTCAGCAGGGGTCTCTCTAATGGCCGCTGGATCTCGGTTATGAGGTGTCTGTAATGAGCTCGAGGTCTCTGTGACAGGCTCGGAATCTCTGTAATGTATTCAGGGTCTATGTAACAGTATCAGGGTCTCTGTAACAGTCTCAGGGTATCTATAATTGACTCAGGGTATCTATAATTGACTCAGGGTCTCTGTAACGGGCTCAAGGTGGATTAATATTAGCCATTACAGCATCTTGATTAAAGGGTCACAGTTACATGGTCTCTGTTCCAGGGTCTCAGTTACAGGGTCTCGGTTACAGGGTCACAGTTACAGGGTCTCAATTACAGGGTCACAGTTACAGGGTCTCGGTTACAGAATCTCAGTTGCAGGGTATCGGTTACAGGGTCTGTGTTACAGGGTCTCAGTTACAGGGTCTCTGTTACGGGGTCTCGGTTGCAGCATCTCTGTGACAGGGTCTCAGTTATGGGGTCTCAGTTACAGAATCTCAGTTACAGGGTCTCAGTTACACGGTCTCAGTTACAGGGTCTGTGTTACAGGGTCTCAGTTACAGGGTTTCTGTTACAGGGTCTCGGTTGCAGCATCTCGGTGACAGGGTCTCAGTTCCAGGGTCTCAATTACAGGGTCACAGTTACAGGGTCTCGGTTACAGAATCTCAGTTGCAGGGTATCGGTTACAGGGTCTGTGTTACAGGGTCTCAGTTACAGGGTCTCGGTTACAGGGTCTCTGTTCCAGGGTCTCTGTTCCAGGGTCTCAATTACAGGGTCACAGTTACAGGGTCTGTGTTACAGGGTCTCAGTTACAGGGTTTCTGTTACAGGGTCTCGGTTGCAGCATCTCGGTGACAGGGTCTCAGTTACAGGGTCTCAGTTACAGAATCTCAGTTACAGGGTCTCAGTTACAAGGTCTCAGTTACAGAATCTCAGTTACAGGGTCTCAGTTGCAGGGTCTCAGTTACAGAATCTCAGTTACAGGGTCTCAGTTGCAGGGTCTCAGTTACAGGGTCTCAGTTACAGAATCTCAGTTACAGGGTCTCAGTTACAGGGTCTCAGTTACAGAATCTCAGTTACAGGGTCTCAGTTACAGAATCTCAGTTACAGGGTCTCAGTTACAAGGTCTCAGTTACAGGGTATCTGTTACAGGGTCTTGGTTACGGGGTCTCTGTTCCAGGGTCTCAATTACAGGGTCACAGTTACAGGGTCTCAGTTACCGAATCTCAGTTACAGGGTATCGGTTACTGGGTCTCTGTTACAGGGTCTATGTTACAGGGTCTCGGTTACAGCATTTTGGTGACAGGGTCTCGCTTACTGGGTCTCAGTTACAAGATCTCTGTTACAGGTTCTCTGTTAAGGCTCGAGATTACAGGGTCTTGCTTACGGGGTCTCAGTTTCAGAGTCTCGGTTACAGTCTCAGTTACAGAGTCTTAGTTACAGGGTCTTGGTTACAGGATCTTAGTTACAGGGACTCAGTTCAGGGTATCGGTTACAGGGTCCTGATTACGGGCTCTCAGTTACAATGTCTCTGTTACAGAGTCTCGGTTAAAGCATCTCAGTTACAGGGTCTAGTTTACAGGGTCTCAATTAGAAGGTCTCTGTTACAGGGTCTCGGTTGCAGGGACTTGACTTAGACTTAGACTTACAGTGTGGAAACAGGCCCTTCGGCCCAACAAGTCCACACCGACCCGCCGAAGCGAAACCCACCCATACCCCTACATTACCCCTTACCTAACACTACGGGCAATTTAGCATGGCCAATTCACCTGACCCAATTCATCTTTGGACTGTGGGAGGAAACCGGAGCACCCGGAGGAAACCCACGCAGACACGGGGAGAACGTGCAAACTCCACACAGTCAGTCGCCTGAGTCGGGAATTGAACCCGGGTCTTCAGGCGCTGTGAGGCAGCAGTGCTAACCACTGTGCCACCGTGCCGCCCACAGACTTGGTTGCAGGATCTCGGTTACAGGGTCTCAGTTACAGGGTCTCAGTTATGGGGTCTCTGTTACAGTGTCTGGATTACAGGGTCTCTGTTACAGGATCTCGGTTATGGGATCTGTGTTACAGGGTCTCGGTTACATGATATCTGTTCCAGGGTCTCATTTATAGGCACTCAGTTACAGGGTCTGTGTTATAGCGTCTCAATTACAAGGTCTCAGTTATAGGGTATCTGTTACAGGGTCTCGGTTACAGGGTCTCTGTTCCAGGGTCTCAATTACAGCGTCACAGTTACAGGGTCTCGGTTACAGGGTCTCTGTTACAAGGTCTCAGTTACAGGGTCTCAGTTACAGGGTTTCTGTTACAGGGTCTTGGTTACAGGGTCTTGGTTACAGGATATCGGCTACAGGGTCTCAGGTACAGGATCTCAGTTCAGGGCCTTTGTTACAGGATCTTGGTTACAGCATCTCGGTGACAGGGTCTCGGTTACGGGGTCTCAGTTACAAGATCTCAGTTACAGGGTCTCTGTTAAGGGTCTGGGTTGCAGGGTCTGTATTATAGCGTCTCAATTACAAGGTCTCAGTTACAGGGTATCTGTTACAGGGTCTCAGTTACAGGGTCTCTGTTTCAGGGTCTCAATTACAGGGTCTCAGTTACAGGGTCTCAGTTACAGGGTTTCTGTTACAGGGTCTCAGTTGCAGGGTCTCTGTTACAGGGTCTCAGTTACAGGGTCTCAGTTACAGGGTCTCTGTTACAGGGTCTCAGTTACAGGTTATCAGTTACAGAGTCTTCATTACAGGATCTCAGTTACAGGGTTGCGGTTACAGGGTCTCAGTTCAGGATTTCAGTTACAGAATCTTGGTTACAGGGTCTCAATTACAGGGTCTTACTTGCAGTGTCTTAGTTACAGGGTCTCGGTTACAGGGTCTCTGTTACAGGATCTCAGTTACGGGGTCTCAATGACAGGGTCACAGTTACAGGGTCACAGTTGCAGAGTCTTGGTTACAGAGTCTCTGTTACAGATTCTCAGTTACAGGGTCTCAAATACGGGGTCTCGGTTACCGGGTCTCGGTCACAGGGTCTCGGTTACGGGGTCTCAGTCACAGGGTCTCGGTTATGGGGTCTCAGTCACAGGGTCTCGGTTACGTGGTCTCTGTTTCAGCGTCTCAATTATAGGGTCTCAGTTACGGGCTCTGAATTACAGGGTCTCAGTTACAGTGTCTCGGTTACAAAGTCTCAGTTACAGGTTCTCAGTTACAAGGTCGCAGTTACAGGGTCTCAGTTACAGCGTCTCGATTACAAGGTCTCAGTAACAGGATATCTGTTACAGGGTCTCGGTTACAGGGTCTTGGTTATAGGGCCTCTGTTCCAGGGTCTCAGTTACAGGGTCACAGTTACAGGGTCTCAGTTACAGAATCTCAGTTTCAGGGTATTGGTTACAAGGTCTCTGTTACAGGGTCTCAGTTACATGGTTTCTGTTACAGGGTTTCTGTTACAGGGTCTTGCTTGCAGGGTCATTGTTAAAGTATCTCGGTTGTAGGGTCTCAGTTACATGGTCTCATTTACAGGGTCTCAGTTACATGGTCTCATTTCCAGGGTCACAGTTATAGCGTCTCGGTTACAGAGTCTTGGTTACAGGGTCTCAGTTGCAGAGTCTCAGTTACTGATTCTCAGTTACAGGGCCTCAATTACAAGGTCTCGGTTACAGGGTCTCTCTTACAGTGTCGAGTTTACAGGGTCTCAGTTCAAGGTCTCAATTACAGGGTCTCAGTGACAGGGTCTCGGTTACAGGGTCTCAGTTACAGGTTCTCGGTTACAGGGTATCGGTTACAGGGTCTCAGTTCAGGGTGTCGGTTACAGGGTCTCAGTTACAGGTTCTCAGTTACATGGTATCGGTTACAGAGTCTCAGTTACAGGGTCTTGATTGCAGAGACTTGGTTACAGGGTCTCGGTTACAGAGTCTCTGTTACAGGGTCTCAGTTACAGGGTCTCTGTTCCAGGATTTCATTTAAAGGGTCTTGGTTACAGGTTCTCAGTTACAGCATCTCGATTACAGGCTCTCAGTTACAGGGTCGCAGTTACGGGGTCTTTGTTGCAGGGTCTCAGTTACATGGTCTCTGTTCCAGGGTCTCATTTACAGCATCTTGGTTACAGGGTCTTGGTTACAGGGTCTTGATTACACAGTATCTGTTGCAGGGTCTCGGTTTCAGGGTCTCAGTAACAGGGTCTCAATTACAGGATCACAGTTAAAGGGTCTCAGTTACAGAATCTCAGTTACAGGGTCTCTGTTACAGGGTCTTTTTTGTGGGGACTCAGTTACAGTGTCTCGGTTGCAGAGTTTTGGTTATAGGGTCTCAGTTACAGGGTCTCAGTTACAGGGTCTCTGTAACATGGTTTCGGTTACAGGGTCTCAGTTACAGGGTCTCGGTTACAGGGTCATTGTTACAAGGTCTTGGTTATAGGGTCGCGGTTACAGGGTCTCAATTTCAGGGCGTTGGTCTCATGGTCTCAGTTACAAACATCCGAGTCTCAGTTTCACAGTGTCAGTTAAGGGGTATCGGTTCCAGAGTCTAGGTTACAGGGTCTCAGTTACAGATTCTCAGTTACAGGGTCTCGGTTCCAGGGTCTTGATTGTAGGGCCTCGGTTATCGACTCTGCCTCTGCTGTCACTGACACTCTATGTCAGACCTAGAGTCATGGGGCTGCTCTCCTGCCTCTTTCTCCATGCTCCAGTGCTCCCCCTGACACTGCTGTCGGTCGCCATGGTACTTGCTCTGGCCTCCTTCATCGCCAACACTGAAGCCTCTGCCACATCAGCACCAAAGCCAGAGCCAGCGATGGGAAGACACCGCAGAAAGACTGATGACGTTTGCTGCCGATGTCACCGATGATCCAGAGAAGCCATCTGTGTTGATGTCACTGGTGCATGTGCTTGGTCGGCCGGGCCTATTCTCATCCTACAACGACACCAGAAAAGAGCTTTGAGAGAAAAACAAAAAGGGACAGATCTATAAGAGTAACATTAAAAAAAAATAAAGCAGATGGAATTGGATGAGCTCTGGGTCAGGAGCCCGAACGCAGTGCCACTGTGCCGCCGTCTTGAAAAATATTTCATTGACTTTTTGAAAAGATGTCTAATTATATTGGTGAAGGGGTAATGCGCATAATGTGGTTTACATATAGTTCAGTAAGGCCTTTGACAATGTTCCCCATGGAAGACTGGTCCAAAAGGCAAGAGCTCATAAAATCCCAAAGAAGCTGGCAAACTGGATCCAAAATTAATTTACAAATTGGAGGCAAGGGGTGATGTTGTGGGATTTATTTTGTAATTGGTCGCCTGTGACTAGTGGTGTAAACAGATTCGGTGCTGGGACCCTTGTTGTTTATGTTGACAACATGGTTGTAAATGTAGATGGTACAACGAGTATGCTTGCAGATGACATGAAAATTGGTGTATGCTGTTGATAATGAGAGGATGGCCTGATATTGATCAACTGGTAATTGGGACAGAGCAATGGTAGATAGAATTTAATCCTGATAACTGTGACGTGATGCATTTTGGGAGGTCTACTAAGGGAATGGTATACAGAGGAACGAGAGTTCCCTGGGAGTACTGAGGAATAAAGAGACTTTGGTGTCCAAGTTGATAGATCCCTGAAGGTGTCAGCACAGGTCGACAGGGTGGAGAAGAAGGCTTGCTTCATTGGCCAGGGCATAGTATATGGGAACAAGAAAATCTTGTTCCAACTTTATAAACATTGGTTAGGTCACAGATGGAACACTATCTGTTCACCACATTATCGGAAGAATGTGATTGCATGCGGGAGGGGGTGGAGGAGATTCACCAGTATGTTGGAAAGTCTCAGTTATGAGGAGGAACTGGATCGGCTGGGTTTGTTTTCCCTGGAGCAGAGGTGGCTGAGGGGGATCTGGCTGTGGTACCCAAAATGATGAGAGGCACAGACAGGGTAGACAGTGAGAATGTCTTCATCATGGCTTGAAAGGATTCAGAAAGAACTCACGCAGATGTTGCCAGAGTTGGAGAGTTTGAACTATAGCAAAAAGTGGAAAAAGCTAGGGCTATTTTCCCTGAAATGTTGGAGACTGAGGAGTGACCTCATAGAAGTTTATAAAATCAAAGGGGCATGAACAGGGTCAATAATCAAGGTCTTTTCCCCAGGGTAGGGGAGTCCAAAACTAGAGGGCATAGGTTATAAAGTAAGATAGGAAAGATTGAAAAGGATCTAAGGGGCAACCTTTTCACACAGAGGGTGGTACGTGTATGGAATGAGCTGCCAGAGGAAGTGGTGGAGGCTGGTACAATTGCAACATTTAAAAGGTGAGTAAAAAGTGAGGTCTGCAGATGCTGGAGATCAGAGCTGAAAATGTGTTGCTGGTTAAAGCGCAGCAGGTCAGGCCGCATCCAAGGAACAGGAAATTCGACGTTTCGGGCTGCCCGAAACGTCGAATTTCCTGTTCCTTGGATGCTGCCTGACCTGCTGCGCTTTAACCAGCAACACATTTTCAGCCAACATTTAAAAGGCATCAGGATGGATATATGATTAGGAAGGGTTTAGAGGGATATGGGCCAAGTGCTGGCAAATGGGACGAGATTAATGGAGAACATCTGGTTGGCGTGGATGAGTTGGACTGAAGGGTTTATTTCCATGCTGTACATCCTTATGACTCTATAACTCTCCAAAACTAAGGAAATACAAAGACAGCTATCTGAATTTCAGTTACATTTTTTAAACATTCTTGTGTGAATTATGTACGAGTACTGAACAATGAATCTTTAGAACCTCCAAATTACAGATGCATATTGTCACCAAGCACGAAATATATAAGGACAAGCAATGTTTGTTTTCGTAATTATGAGAGGAATGTTTATTTAGATAAATGGACCGTTGTGCAAAGGATGGTGTGTAGAATAATTACAATATGACCATGGGCTTCTGAAGCAGAAACATTGAGAAGTCCAGCTGTGGGATTATATCGGATTAAAGAATCACTCCGACAGAGAGAGCTTGTGTGTTGAAAGTACTAATCGTTCTTCTCAACACACAAGCTGTCTCTTTATTAATCATTATTCAGTATTTTTACCTCTTTTCTTTCTCTTGCTTCAAATAGCAAGTCATGATTAATTGAACATTACTTCACAGAATTTAGTTAATAATCACGCAACACCAGGTGATAGTCCAACAAGGTTTATTTAGAAGCACTAGCTTTCGGAGCGCTGCTCCTTCATCAGGTGGCTGTGGACCAGGCTTCACGGTCTGTTTGGCATGTGACTTCTCAAATTTGGAATAGAATAGCAATTTATTATCAAGTGTATTTTTATAAAAAGAATACAGTAAAATGGTTTATAAGTTGCCATAACACGGTGCCTAAATTAATGACAAAAGCCATATATAAGGAAAGTAAATGTAGAAGTTTATCACAGATCAATTAATCGTGGCTGGGAAACCAAACAGAAACTGGCCTGGCCGCGTTCATTATCCTGGACCGAGACCACACCCCCACGCCAAGCTGAGACCTCCACCCCAGGGCTAGCCCTTCATGCCAATAGATAATAGACAATAGGTGCAGGATTAGGCCATTCGGCCCTTCGAGCCAGCACCACCACTCATTATGATCAGGGCTGATCATCCACAATCAGTATCCTGTTCCTGCCGTATCCCCATAACCCTCGATTCCACTATCTTTAAGAGCTCTATCCATCTCTTTCTTGAAAGTATCCAGAGACTTGGCCTCCACAGCTTTCTGGGGCAGAGTATTCCATATATCCCACTCTCTGGGTGAAGAGGTTTCTCCGTGACCTCCACACCTGGTTGAGACTGCCCCTCCTAAACACAACCATTACACGGGGAGACCACCCCACCAGGCGCCAAGTCTATATCACCATTCTAGGCCATTGGAAGCCAGCTCGTCGCTGGGGCCTGGGCAATGAGAGGATGCCTCCTGTCAAAGTCATTAAAAGAAGATAAGGCACCATGTTACAACTACACAAAATCAAAGCAGGAGTGGGCCATTTGGCTTCTTAAAACCTGCTCTGCCATTCAATTAGATCATGGCCTATTTATTCTGGCCTCAATTCATCTTCCTGCCTAGCTCTGATACTCCCTTGACTGTCAATGTCATTTTGATTGAGGAATGAATATTAGAATATTAGAATGAATATTAGAAAGATATAAGAGATAAGGGGGAACTAGCTATTTGGATACAGAACTGGCTCAAAGGTAGAAGACAGAGGGTGGTGATGGAGGGTTGTTTTTCAGACTGGAGGCCTGTGACCAGTGGAGTGCCACAAGGATCGGTGCTGGGTCCTCTACTTTTTGTCATTTACATAAATGATTTGGATATGAGCATAAGAGGTACAGTCAGTAAGTTTGCAGATGACACCAAAATTGGTGGTGTAGTGGACAGCGAAGAGGGTTACCTCAGATTACAACAGGATCTGGACCAGATGGGCCAATGGGCTGAGAAGTGGCAGATGGAGTTTAGTTCAGATAAATATGAGGTGCTGCATTTTGGGAAAGCAAATCTTAGCAGGACTTATACACTTAATGGTAAGGTCCTAGGGAGTGTTGATGAACACAGAGACCTTGGAGTGCAGGTTCATAGCTCCTTGAAAGTGGAGTCGCAGGTAGATAGGATAGTGAAGAAAGCGTTTGGTACGCTTTCCTTTATTGGTCAGAGTATTGAGTACAGGAGTTGGGAGGTCATGTTGTGGCTGTACAGGACATTGGTTAGGCCACTGATGGAATATTGCATGCAATTCTGGTCTCCTTCCTATTGGAAAGATGTTGTGAAACTTGAAAGGGCTCAGAAAACATTTACAAGGATGTTGCCAGGATTGGAGGATCTGAGCTACAGGGAGAAGCTGAACAGGCTGGGGCTGTTTTCCCTGGAGTGTCGGAGGCTAAGGGGTGACCTTATAGAGGTTTACAAAATTATGAGGGGCATGGATAGGATAAATAGACAAAGTCTTTTCCCTGGGTTTGGGGAGTCCAGAACTAGATGGCATAGGTTTAGGATGAGAGGGGAAAGATATAAAAGAGACCTCAGGGGCAACTTTTTCACGCAGAGGGTGGTACGTGTATGGAATGAGTTGCCAAAGGATGTGGTGGAGGCTGGTACGATTGCAACATTTAAGAGGCATTTGGATGGGTATATGAATAGGAAGGGTTTGGAGGGATATGGGCCGGGTGCTGGCAGGTTGGACTAGATTGGGTTGGGATATCTGGTTGGCATGGATGGGTAGGACCGAAGGGTCTGTTTCCATGCTGTACATCTGTATGACTCTATGACTCTAACTCCCATGCTACAGGAACTTTCACACCCATCTCATTAAGCTGATGGGGCTTAACATTGCATCTGAAAGGTGATGTATCCAACTGGGTAATATTCCCTCAGTAACACAAAGCAGAGTCTGTCTTGATGTTATGCTGAAGTTCTGGAGTGGACTTGAATCAAGAATCTTCTCATTCAAAAACACACATCTTATCAATTTTGCAAGGAAAGAGATTCTAATTTAGTCGATGAGATGAGAAATACTGTCAAATTTGAGAAACTAGCGAAAGTGTGAGGAGCTGACCGGGGTCTGAGTGAAATGATGGAAGAAATAGGTGTATTTCTTCAAAGATGTGTTTGAGGATTCTATTCAGAGTGGCCAGTCCACTATCCATTCAAGCACTTTTATAGTTCCATCAAGTCACTAAAATAAGATTGGATTCTTTCGGGTGTTCGTTAGGTTTGAGGCAACAATTGTTTATTTTCTTGAGACCATAGAGACCCTGTTTCACAATTGTTTCTGCCATCCCTTGCTACGTTATTTATCTCAGTAACTCTTACAAGGTCATCTTGTTTATACTTTCCTGTTGTTCTAGCCTTCCTTCTGAGAGAGAAAAGGATGTTTGTCAAAGCCAGTCTCTGTGCCCAAGGCTGATGCCTACAGAAATCCCATTAAATTTCCCAAAAACTTAAATGATTGTTGTATGAGTGTGTGTCTATGCTAGTATGTAATTATAATTATTTTGAAAGCCTCATCTCAGGCAGGTCAAGCTTTCCATTTCTGTTTCATATAAAAATCAGAAACCTCAAATCAGATGATTTTCATCTGAGCTACCTGAGTCTTACTGTAAAAGGTGAGGTCTGCAGATGCTGGAGATCAGAGCTGAAAATGTGTTGCTGGTTAAAGCACAGCAGGTCAGGCAGCATCCAAGGAACAGGAAATTCGACGTTTCGGGCCAGAGCCTTTCATCAGGATTCCTGATGAAGGGCTCTGGCCCGAAACGTCGAATTTCCTGTTCCTTGGATGCTGCCTGACCTGCTGTGCTTTAACCAGCAACACATTTTCAGCCTGAGTCTTACTGTCTACATTCTTAAAAATCACACAACACCAGGTTATAGTCCAACAGGTGTATTTGGAAGCATTAGCTTTCAGAGCGCTGCTCTTTCATCAGGTGGTTGTGAAGTATAAGATTGTAGGACATAAAATTTATAGCAAAAGTTTATAGTGTGATGTAACTGAAATTAAAGATTGAAAAAGACCTGGATTGTTCATTAAGTCTCTCATCTTGGCATGTTGGTTTCAGTTCTTTCATGTTTAAATTCCAAAATTTCTTAAAGTTACATTCTCAAGTGAATTTTAACAATATGTGGCATGTCAGCCCAGATAGTGTATTGAAGGTGCGAGTTGCCCTGTGTGAGGCTGTCTGTGCCCCAATGTTCAGACTGATTCTAATCTAAAAAAGCGATGTACAGAATGTACAGAATCTTACATGGATTCATACCATTTTTGAGCAAAATAAAATGTAATTCTCAAGTACAAATTCACCCCACAAACTTATATGTGTATGTGTGCCTGGAGGTATGTATGCGCGGTGGGGGTGGGGGGGGGGGGGGGGGGGGGTGTGGTTAATGAGTCTCTATGAGAGAGTGTGTGCATGTGTGTGAGTGCGAGTGTAAAGGGGTATAAATCTGTGAGAGGGTGCGTGTGTGAGTGTCGGAGTGTATGTGTGAACTTTTGAGAGAGAGCTTGTGTATGTGAGAGGGTCTGCGTGAATGTATGGATCTGTAGGAGTGAGTGTGTGTCTGTTAGAGTGAATGTGTTTGTGTGTGTGTGTGTGTGTGTCTGTGAGTGTAGATGTGTGTGTGTGTATGTGTGTGTGTATAGTACAGTGGGGTCATCTGTAGTGTGTCATGAATCCAAGGTCCTGGTAGAGGCTATCCTCATCGGTATTGAACTTGACAATCAGCCTCTGCTCAGCCACTTTACATTGTTGTCTGTCCCGAAGTCTGCCTTGGACAATGGTCACCTGAAGGTCCAAGGTCGAATATCCAGACTGCTGAAGAGTTCTCCAACTGGAGGGAACACTCTGTCTGTTGATTATTGTGCAGTGTCCATTCATCCGTTGCCATAGCCTCTGTTCAGTTTCCCCAATGTACCATGCCTCAGGGCATCCTTGCCTGCAGTATATGAGATAGACAATGTTGGCTGAGTCACATGAGTACCAGTCACATACATGGTGGGAGGTGTCCCCACACGTAATGGTGGTATCCGTGTTGACACTCTGACATGTCCTACAGCGTCTACCATGACAAGGTTGTATGGTGTTGTCCTGAGAGCCAGGCAGTTTGCTGTGAACAATTTAAGGGTTGGCGGTTGTTTAAAGGCGAGAATTGGAGGCATGGGAAAGGTCTTGGCGAGGTGCTCATCCTTCCTGGTAATGTGTTGCAGGCTGCGTATGTTGATGTATATTTTGTTCCACAAATCCAGATGACACAATTTTCAGTACAATGGTAGATGCTTTATTATTGGAGCCAGCAAGAGATTCTCAATGTTCCCAAAAGTAGTCCTACATCTATTCGTGGTGACACGTCTTCATGAATCTCTGCTCTACACACAAAGACAGTATTTTTTAGCAAGTTTTGAGAAAATTTGTAACTCAGGTTGAGGTTCTGGATGAAGGTTTGCTCACTGAGCTGGAAATTTCATTTTCAGACATTGGTAACATCTGGGTAACATCTTCAGTGGGCCTCTAGACGATGCACTGCTTTCCTAAACATACGAATAGAAAGCAGGAAACACCATCAGTGCTTCGTCCGGAGGCTCACTGAGGATGTTACCTATTAGGGAGACGTAACTTCTGAAAATGAACCTTCCAGCTGCCTACATCACAGATTAATACAAAAGGTCTATAAATCACATGGTTGATTGTCATTAAATTGTATAAGATGGGCTATTATAATTTTACAAGCCCTGGTGATTGTCGATATCCTGTGATAACTAGTGGATGGATTACAGGGACTGATTATCATATTCTTCATGATCATGTGTTGATGGGAAGAGATTAAAACAGAAGGGGCTTGCCTGTTCTCAATGGGGAGTTCACATACCTATGCTAATATGGAGGGGAAGCAAGATAATGGGAGTAGGAGACAGTTAAACAGGGCTGTGGCCAAGGATATCAGTCTTGTCTGGGGAGGACAAATACCTTTGCCTGAGGCTGCAGCGAATCCATGTGTGTAGCTCCAATGGATTCCTTCTCTCGGATTCAGTCAGCCTCTTCCCTACTGAGATGGTCTGTGTATTCTGTAAGAGGACAGACATGCAATTGATACTGCTGTGGGTCTCTTTGGCAGTGGAATGTTTAACCCTTGAGTCCCCAGTATGCCTTGAAAGAGAAGTAAAACATGGAACTGATCCCTTTGTGGCTTTCTAACTTCCTCATTCCCTCCTATTGATCAACCAGGTCCCCTCAGAGCCTATAGCGAAAACACTCGGACAACAGTGACCATAAGCACCAGAGCACTAGAATGCAGGTGATTACAATTAGTATTGTAATTCCGATATGTACCAGCAGGCCTCCCAGTCCTCCAAGAATGCCCCCTAATGGCCACCCCTCCATGCCATTGCTAAATCTATTGTCAATAGTTTGGAGAGTCTGGATTTCCAATGTGATGTGTTTGGAGTGGTCAGTGATGTTAGTGGACTAATCAGTGATGTAGGTGCAGCATTCTCCCCCAACAATAGCACAGATACCACCCTCCTTGGCTAGCAGGAAGTCCAGGGCCAAATGATTCTGGAGGGCCACAGTTCTAATGCAAGTAGCTCTGTGTTATTTTCAGTTAAAGCACTAGCTGTATCATTTGGCGAACCTTTCCCATACGGTCCTAAGCTAAGTTCTTGGATATGTAAGTAGATTCCCCGTTGGAGGACAGAACCTTCCCACCAGGGTGAGGAACCCAGTGAGGGACCTTCTGGGTCTCGGTTGTGAGGATAAGTTGTCCAAAACATGAATGCGGAGTACAACATACCCCCATGTAACATGACCCCCTCCAATCAGACGGAAGCCAGGGGTCAGCTTTCAACCTGCAAATAAAGTACGTGCCACTGTAAGCTGTTTAGGTGGAAACACACACACACACACACACACACACACACACACACACACACACACACACACACACACACACACACACACACACAAAACCTGGGACCAAGTGTGACAGCAGACCAATCACATATAAAGTACCCATATTCTGTTAAATTCTGAATAGGTTCGACCCAGGGGATGGTAGAGGAGCATTCACTCGTTCCCACATAGGTATCTTAAGAGGGTTTCCCTTCCTGACTGAACCAAATGGTGAAGTCGACGGTGTTATTGAGAAGGGAGGACATGTGATTGGTTGCAGTTAGGTTGGTACCAGTCCCTGAATAAGGTCAGGTTACGCCCTGCTGACTGCCATTCCCGTGCAGCATTGGTGTTAGCAAGATCACCGGAAAGACTTTGACACAGCAACCATTCAGCCACTTGGTGCCAGCGAAAAAGTACGATCCACAAAGGGATTCCCCTCTCCCCCCGAGTGGGGTGGCATGTGGTCACATACCCAACAGCGGGTGTCTCTCCCTGTCACACCGGCTGTCTGGTAGGCCAGGTGAAAAAAGGGATTATGCATTAGGGTGTCAGTTTGAAATCCATCTATTCTCAAGGCCCCATTTCCCAAAGTCATCAAAGTTACAAGTATGGAAAACATCTTTGTTCTTCATTGGTGTTGGTTTCCACGATGATTCTTTTGCAGTCGGGCCTGTGAATCCACCGGGTGCCTTTCTACCTTCACAGCCATAGGGGTGGTCAGCAGCACTTGAAACTGTCCTTTCCATCTTGGTCCCAGCTTCCTTCATTCCCAGTCTTTTATCAGGACAATATCCCCTGACTTGGCAACGGCGTAGTCCCCTTCAGGCAGATTGTCACGCTCTCGGTAAGCCTGGGGTACCTGAGAATGTAAACTTAAGAGAGATTTGGTTATCCCCTGTAGGTACGCCCTCACCTTCTCTCCCAGGGTGGTCATATCTAGTCTACTGGGGAGGGGGAGTCGGACTATCCCAGGTCCCGTGGGATCCCCATGGGCTTCCCGTAAACCACCTCAGCAGGACACAGACCGGTTTTGCTTGAAGGGGTAACCCTCATGTAGAACAGGGCCAAGGGTAGGACCTTCACCCAGCTTAGGTCTGTCTCCTGTTTTAGCTTCGCCAGCTTATTTTTTAGGGTACCACTTGCTGGTTCCACCTCTCCAACCGCTTTTGGGTGGTGAATGCAGTGGAATTGTTGTTTTATTGCTAGTTCCCTGCAGATCCCCTGGTTAACTTTACCCACGAAGAGTGGCCCATTCTCTGAGCTTATTGTCTCTGGGAGTTCATAGCGGGGAATTATTTCCCTCAACAATATTTTTACCATTGTTGCAACCTTGTTGTCCCTTATCGGGATTGCCTCAATCTATTTGCTAAAGTCAATACTTATAACATTGTACCTTGGATAATTATATGAAATCCAGTTGTAGACAATTGAAAGACCCACCAGGCAAGAGGATAGTCCCAGAACCGCAAGGCATCCCTTTTCCAGCATTTGTCTTTTTGTGGATCAAGCATGCTTTGGCTCGTCTCTCAACCATTGTTTTGGGAATCAGGGTGCCACCAGGTTTGTAGCAAAGTGCTGACCATTCCCTCCTTGCCTAGGTGTGTGCAGTTATGTACATAATCCACCAAGATTAGTAAAAGCAAAGAAGGAACACAGACCTGTCCTACAGTTTGGTACGAACATCAAGGATGCACCCCATCTGTGACCCACAGTCTGTGTTCCTCTGCAGGGGTGTCCCCCTGTAAGTGATGCATACCCGTCCTCCTACTTTTCGTAACGAGGTGTTGCCGTGAGCCCAACGGAACCAGGAAAGTGGCCTTTAAGGCTGCCTGGTTGACGGCAGCATCTACTTGTGCATTGCCCTTGGAGATTCTGTCAGTGGCACTAGTGTGACTTGAATGTTTGATCACTGCCAGTGCTTTGCATGAGGAATATAAAGTCTCACATTCCCTGAAAGGTCCTCGCTTGCTATGCTACCCACATGTTTCCTCATATTGCCATAATTTCTGTCACCAATTGGACATTAATCAATGCAGCCATGCTTTATAGTATCCATGAGGCAATGACACAGATTACTGACAATGTGGAAAGGCATAAAGCCTTGCCAATCAATTAATTAACTAACTGTAGTAATGCAGTTCAGGATAGTACAAATTGTTTTAAAATATTGAGTAATAAGTATATTTAATGAGAGATGGAAACTGAACAAGTGACTAGACATCGCGCTGTGAAGTATTAAAACAAACAAACAGATTTCAAAATCACAGGAATGATTCAAATCTGCTAGGTGTTGTATGTATGAAATAGTAGCAGGATTGTTCAATTACATGCATATTCCACTCAGCTGACCAAATCACAAGGTTTTTTCCTATCAAGGAGGAGTTTTGTTAAGAGTCTTCAATGCAAACTGGAAATTCATTTAATCAAAATCCAGTGCTATAATGTGGAATGTGCACAGTTCCCAACTCTGAACTCCATTATAGTTACCTGGTTCTAGTCATTCAATTTCAACCCCAATTTGTTTTTTTTTCAAGCAGTTCTGATCAGTCATTGCTCATTTATAATGTCCTTGGCTGTGAAATGATTGCAGCAGCATTAATAAAACTCTTGTCAAAATGCTTCGTTTGCACAAATAATGACCAACCCAAAGACACAGATATTTACAACAGTATCTTAACCTTTGTTACATGATTTTTTTTGTAAGATAATATTGAACTGACATTTTAGTTCTCAGCGAGGAAGGGAAATTGTCAGAGAATAAAGCTATGAATGGCGCTCCGCACTGACTAAGGAAATGCAGCATCTTAAAATTAAGTGGAGGCAAATGGGTCTGAAGCAAAGATTCTATTCAACCAGTATCCTTTTTCTGAAAACAATATTGTTGGTTTGATATATCCAGATCCACCTTTACACTCTGTTTCACAATTTTTTAATTAAACTATATAAAGTTCACTGTGATTCCTCCACTTAATGAACAAATATTAGTCGGAGGTGATTTCCTCAATGCTGAAAATGTGTTGCTGGAAAAGCGCAGCAGGTCAGGCAGCATCCAAGGAGCAGGAGAATCGATGTTTCGGGCATAAGGATTATGCCCGAAATGTCGATTCTCCTGTTCCTTGGCTGCTGCCTGACCTGCTGCGCTTTTCCAGCAATACATTTTCAGCTCTGATCTCCAGCATCTGCAGTCCTCACTTTCTCCTCGATGATTTTCCTCAATGTTAGGTTTAGATTTTTTTGTTAAGAAATGAGCAGATAAGCTTCATAAATCACCATGACTTTCCTTCCAGACACTAAGACCCTGTTGAGAACTGACATGAGTAACTTGTCGCCCAGTATTGAGAATTGCAATAGCCTCCCCCAGCAAGGCGGGGAGGGACCAATGCAGTGACCTGGTCCACCCGAGGGTCAGCTTGTTCAGCAGGGGTACTGAAGGGAATTAGGTGATGGGGTGGCAGAAGGACCTCCCGAAGGAGCCCTCGGGATGCTGTCTGCAATCTCTTTAATTTTAGGGGACCGATAGCCCCCAGCCACCTTCCCAAACACATCCAGACATTGGATCACACAAATCCTACCCCACAAAGGGTCTCTGCACCCACCCTCTATATTTCCTTTCCCCTCCACCTTACTTTTGCAACGGGGCACTTCTGTGTCCTCTGTGAGATGGCAGACTGTCGCTAGCTCACACTTCTCAGTGAGACAAGACTTACTTGCCCCCCAAGGGCAGCCTCTCTCTGGCATTTTAGAGTTCAGCCCAGCATTCTGTAAGCAAACAAACCAGAAACAAAGAATAAGCAACGACACAAAACCCACACAGACAGGACTAAACACTGGCACTCTGGTCAATTGTTTTAATGCGATCGCAATTAAAAGTGCTAAGTCGTTGTTTTGGAATCAATTCACCATTCAAATGAAAGCTTTCACCATAAATACCATCACAATTACTCAAAAGGTCAAACTGGATATCCTTTAATTTGTAGATAACAATTTACCAAAATGACCAATCTGTCAGAGGGGCCTACAACCCTTGTAACCATTTTCCTGATCAGTTATTTTGTCAGAGATTGTCCCCCTTCCCAACTACATAGACGGACTGTTCCATTTTACCTTATGACTCCTTACTCTGCTATAAACAACTTCCACCAGCCATATTAATACTGCAGGGTGAGAGATTTACCGAACCTGCCCTTTTTCCTTAATATATATTAATTTCCACCAGCCATATCTGAAAGAGGCAGCTCCCTAAACCAAATCCATCAGGTAGTGATGAACACTTCCCTGACCAGGGTCCCCAGTCCCAACCTTTTTCCTACAGGATCAATACAGAGTAGCCAATGTCACCCCGCAGCCATCCAGAGCAATCTGACAAAACTTTCCTACCTTTCAAGCTGGGTCCAGGAGGTTCGTTTGATCTCTTCAAGGTACCAGTTCCATTGGGCGAGGGACAGATTGTCTGGCTGAACATAAGGAGCGGTCTGGGGTAAAATACCCCAGGGTGCCCTTACCACTCTGTTCTGTTCAAATCAGACTTTCGTGTCACTTACTCAGCCCAGTGAGATGTTCCATATGTTGAGGTCTGAGTCACGGCACTAAATGTTGATGTATACTTTGTTCCAGACGACATGAGTTTTAATACAACAGTAGATGCTTTATTGTCAGATAGCTAGCAAGAGATTCTCAATGTCCCCAAAAGTAGCCGTGTCTCTACTTGTGGTGACACTTCTCCATGAATCTCTGCGCTACACACAAAGGCAGTACTTTTTATAGGAATAATACAAAAGGTCTATAAGTCACATGGTCGATTGTCGTTACATTGTTTAAGATGGGCTATTATAATTATACAAGCCCCGGTGATTGTCGATGCCCTATGATAACTAGCAGATGGATTACAGGGACTGGTTATCGTATTCTACATGATCATGTGTTGATGGGAAGAGATTAAAACAGAAGGGTATTGCCTGTTTTCAATGGTGGATTCACAAACCTATGCTAATACAGAGGAGAAGCAAGATAATGGGCGCTGGAGGCAGTTTAACAGGGTTGTGGCCAAGGATATCAGTCTTGTCTGGGGAGGACAAATACCTTTGCCTGAGGCTGCAGACGAATCCACATGTGTAGCTCCAATGGATTCCTTCTCTAAGAATCAGTCAGCCTCCTTCCTACTGAGATGGTCTGTCTATTATGTAAGACATGAATTGATACTGCAGTGAGTCTCTTTGGTAGTGGAATGTTTAACCCTTGAGTCCCCAGTATGCCTTGAAAGAGAAGAAAAACACTGATCCCTTTGTGGCTTTCTAACCTTCCCACGTAGAATATGGTGTAGTTTTTCGGCTCCTGGGAGTACTGGACAACGATGTGTATCCTGTCAGTTGAAGTATGCGTCTATCTCCTGAGGAGGTCATTATGGTTTCTTGCTGTGGCACATCAGAACTGGTGGTCAATGAGTTTAGCATCGTACCCTATTCTTAGGAGGGCATCCTTGAGTACTTCCAAGTGCCCATCATGTTCCTCCTCATCCCAACACATCCTGTGTATGTGAACAGCTTGTCTGTAGGGGGTGGCTGTTTTAATATGTTTCAGGTGGAAGCTGGAGAAGTGTAGCATCATGAGGTTATCTGCGGGTTTGTGGTAGAGTGAGGTGCTAAGGTGCCCATCCTTGATGGAGATGCATGTGTCCAAGAATGAGACAGATAAATGAGAGTGGCTCATGGTGAGTTTGTTGGTGGGATGAAACTCGTTGATATCCGTACAGTTGTTTCAGTGATACCTCGTCATGGGTCCAGAGGAAGAAAATGTCATCAATATATCTGGTGTATAATGTTGATTGGAGGGCCTGTATAGAGAAGAAGTCTTGTTTGAACCTGTTGGCATATTGGGGTGCCCAACAAGTCCACACCGACCCTCCGAAGAATAATCCACCCCCCCCTCTGACTAATGCACCTAGCACTATGGATTGTGGGAGGAAACCCATGCAGACATGGGGAGAATATGCAAATTCCACACAGACAGTTGCCTGAGGCTGGAATCAAACCTAGGACCCTGGTGCTGTGAGGCAGTAGTGCTAACCACTGAGCCACCATGCTGCCCTTTAAAGTCACTTGAAGAAACAAATTCTCATTTGGTGAGAGCATTAATGTGCAAACAAGCTCATCTGAAAAGAATTAAAAGGAATTGGAAGGAAGAGAAAAAACGTAACTTATTGAATCCTGTAGTCTTAAAAAATGACATATTTGTTTACCCAAAAATACTGATGCAAACCTCAAAGGATTAAGTGCATCGTTAGCAGTGATGAATTATAAGTTAATTATCCAAAATATTTCTGACAAACTTAGTAACTACACATACTGAGCATAAATTAACAGTGTTTGACTGCCTTGTGATCAAAGTATTTTCAATTATCTTTGTCATGTGTTTCAACCCAATCATGTGAGCTTCAGAGAGTTCAGTTTTGCAGCCGGGTCAATTAAATTGAAACAATGAAAAAGGGTTTCAGACAGAATGTTACTACAGTCTCACTTCTCATTGGAGACACAATTGGTGATGAGTTTAACCTGAGGGTCACAATGCCTCAAGTGAGGGGTGAGGTTGAGAAAGCAGCACCTTTGTCGCAACCAAATAGCAACCCTCTGCAGGAAACAAACCTGTGATTTTGGCAACGGTCAGCATCATAAATCAGCCATCCAGCCAACCGATCTCACCAATCCCCATCCAGACAGAGTGCACTTCAGAAAGAACATGCAGGCTTTGGAGAGAGTGCAGAAAGGTGTTCCATTAAGAGTTCAGGAACAAAGGATTGCAGTCAGGTGGATAGACTGGAGTGCCTGTGCTTGTTCCCCTGACAACATGGAAGGTTAGCAGGAGATTTGATGGTGGTTAATACGATGAAGGCTACCAAAAGAGCAAATGAAGATAATGACCAGAGGGCACAGCAATGAAAAAATGATCTTCTTTAAGCAATTAGTCGTTCAGAATTGATTGAATTGCCTTAGAGAGTGGCTGATACATTAAGTGTCAGCTTTCAGGGGAGAGTTGGATAAAAAAAAACTGAAGGAACAAAGAAAGGGAATGGGCAAGGAAGTGGATTGTTCTTTTATGAGCCAGAGCTGAATGGCCCACCTTCTGTGCTTAATTGTTATTTGGTTCTGCAGGTGAGGTTTAATGCTCCCTTTCTAATGAAGCGAGGATGCTATTTAAATCCAGTGGATGGGCTGAATGGCCTGCACTATTCTATGGTTCCACAGGCTGAATTTAATGCTTCCTAGGCAATGATATGACAATGTGCAGAATGGGGGGGGACTTCGCGTACTTCAGACCATACAATAGAAAAACTGGGAGAAATAACAAGCTGGGTCCTGTCTATATCGGTATTCAATGGTCAGATTCCAATATTCATACTTTTAAAGATAAGAAATTAATTTTCTGGACATGACCAGAACTAGAGATTGTAACGATAAAAGGACATGAATAAATCCAATTGTAAATAAAGGAGGTATTTCTTTGCCAATGATTGGTTTAAATGTGGAACTTACTACTGTAAAGGCCACACTGATTGGTTTCCTGCTGATTTGGTTATGAGGAAGCTAGATAAGTAATTAAGGAAAGGATTCTAATTGGATTTGCAGGTCATTATATGTAGAGTCTATAGAACATAGAACTGTGCAGCACAGGAACAGGCCTTTGGGCCTACTGTGTCTGTGCCAACTATGATACCATTCTAAACTGATGCCATCTGCCTGCGTATGGTCCATATCCCTCTATTCCCTGCCTGTTCCTTTGTCCATCTAAATGCCTCTTAAATGTTGCTATTGTATTTGCTTCGACTATATCTCTGGCAGTGCCCTCCAGGCTCTGCCATCCTCCGTGTAAATATGCCCCTTTGTAATTAACGTTTAAAGCCTGGGGGAACAAAACAATCCACCCTATCCATGCCTTTGGGATATGTGCTTCTATTTGGTCACTCTTCAGTGTTCTACTGAAAAACTCCCGTCAACCTGGGATTGAATAAAAAGGAGGGAAAATGCACTCGGCGCAACCTTCTCAAAGGTTCCCACCGAGCCTCCAAAAAGAGCTCGGACAACCACCCCCCACCCCCAACAAATGCTGGTTATGCCCATCAACCTGGAATTAATTCAAAATGAATAAAAAACACTAGGTGCCAAAACAATGCAAGTGTTTGTTGTTGGGTAACTTCTTAAAGAGTCAGCATGGATGGGTTGGACCGAAGGGTCTGCTTCCATGCTGCACATCTCAATGACTCTATGAGTATGGCTCCCTCACTTTAAATGATCTGGCAATCTTCATGACCTTATGACTTTCCAAAAACTTCACAGCCAATGAGGTTGCTTTTCTTTAATTGTAGTCACAATGTGGCAGGTCCAGCACCTTCTTCACAAGAAGCGAACTTCCACAAATAACAAAGAACATAGAACATAGAAAAATACAGCGCAGCACAGGCCCTTCGGCCCTCGATGTTGCGCCGACCCAAGCCCACCTAACCTACACTTGCCCACTATCCTCCATTTGCCTATCCAATGCCCGTTTAAATGCCCATAAAGAAAGAGAGTCCACCACTGCTACTGGCAGGGCATTCCATGAATTCACGACTTGCTGAGTAAAGAATCTACCCCTAACATCTGTCCTATATCTACCTCCCCTTAATTTAAAGCTATGCCCCCTCGTAAAGGCTGACTCCATACGTGGAAAAAGATTCTCATTATCAAAACACATCACATTCCTGATGAAGGGCTCTGGCCCGAAACGTCGAATTTCCTGTTCCTTGGATGCTGCCTGACCTGCTGTGCTTTAACCAGCAACACATTTTCAGCTCTGATCTCCAGACTTCACTTTTTAATCAAAACACATAGGGCTATCCCAGTTTCTGCTATGTTGAACAGTCTGCAGTAAAACATTGTAGCAGTGGGATTCAAACCCACGACTCAATAGAGACTGGAGCTTAAAGCCAGCACCTTAGACCACTCAGCCATGCTACCCTGCTCAACCTTGAGTGTTGCTGATTATAAACACGTTGTCAAAGGTTTTTACCTTGTACTTGTTAGGAAAAGTTGCCAGGAATACCATCATAGAAGGAAAATAACACTTATACCACAGAAGCACTGAAAGTGGATTTGTTGGGAAGGGGACGGTTTCACATTCAGTGCAACATGTGAAGCCCTTGGGAAGAACAGAGGCATCTATTTACTTTTGTTTCAAATGGTCTTAATTGGTCATTTCCTGGCATTAAAATATTGTGCAATTTAGAATAAATATCCTTAAATCTGTAGGTGTGATTAAGCCTGGAAAACTCTGATTGTACATAGAACATAGAACAGTACAGCACAGGAATGGGCCATTTGGCCCACAATGTTGTGTCAAACATGACGCCAAGTTAAAATAATCCCTTCTGCCTGCCCTTGGTCCATATCCCTCCATTTCTTGCAAATTCATGTGTTTATCTAAAAGTCCCTTATATGCCCCTCTTGTATCTGCCAGCGCGTTCCAAACTCCTATCACTTTCTTGCCCCTCACATCTCCTTTGAACTTTCCCCTCTCACGTTAAATGCATGCCCCCTAGTATTTAACATTTCAACTCTGGGAAAAAAGAATCCCCGACTGTCAACTCTATCTATGCATCTCAGAATGTTATAGACTTCGATCAAGTCTCCCCTCAGCCTCTGCTGCTCCAGACCCAAGTTTTTCTAGTCTCTCCTTACAGCCCATACCCTCTAATCCAGGCAGCATCCTGGTAAACCTTTTCTGCACCCTCTCCCAAGCCTCCACATCCTTCCTATAATGAGTCGACCAGAATTGAAGACAGTATTCTGAATGTGGTCTAACCAAAGTATGATAAAGCTGCAACATGAAATCCTGACTCTTGTACTCAATTCCCCAACCAGTAAAGGCAAGTATGCCTTTTTAACCACCCGATCTACTTGCAAGGCCACTTTCAGGGAGCTACGGACTTGATCCCCTTGATTCCTCTGTACACTAATCATGCCATTAACTGTATACTTTTCCTTAACATTTGATCTCTCAAAGTGCAGCATCTCACACTTGCCTGGATTAAACTCCATCTGCCATTTTTCTGCTGTTATCTGCATCTGATTTATATTCCGCTGTATCCTTTGACCACCTTCTACAGCTCCACCAATTTGCCTGCAAACTTACTAACTCAAACATCTACATTTTCACCCAAGTCATTTATACATATCACAAGTAGCAAAGATCCCAGTACAAGCCAATTCTGAATCCCGACGGCCAAGTCACCATGGATCCTATGTATCCTAATCTGTTGGATGAGCCCACCATGAGGGATCTTGTTGAAAGTTTTACTGAAATCCATGTAGGCAACATTCACTGCTCTACCCTCATCAATCCCCTTTGTCAGCTCCTTAAAAAAGTCAATCAAGTTAGTAAGAATGACTTACCCACAGAAAGCCATGCTGACTGTCCCTAATTGGGCCATGCTTTTCCAAATGCATGTAAATCCTATCCCTAAGAATTCTCTCCAATAGCTTCCCAACTATCAACGTGACACTCATCGGTCTATAGTTTCCTGGATTATCCCTATTTCCCTTCATGAACAGGGGAACAACATCAGCTACTCGCCAGTCCTCTGGGACCTCGCCATTGGCTAGTGAGAATCCAAAGAGCTTGGTCAAACACAGCAATCTCCTCTCCTGCCTCTCTCAATAACATGGCCCTGGGGACTTATCCATCTTAATGTTCTTATGGACACCGAACACCACTTCTTCCTTGAGCTCAAAGTGCATGCTTTACACTAATCTCACGATCTTCCATGTCTTCTTCTGGGTGAATACTGATGTAAAATATTCATTTAGGATTTTACCCACATCCTTTGTCCCCAAGCATAAGTTCCCTCCTTTATCCTTGAGTGGTCCTACCTTCTCTCTAGTTATCCTCTTGCTTTTAATGTACGTATAGAATCCCTTTAACTCTACTCGCCAAGAGCATTTCATGGCTCCTTCTTGCTTTCCTCATTCCCTGCTTGAGTTCATTCCTGCTTTCTTTAAATTCCTCATAGGCCCTGTCTGATTTTAGCTTCTTAAACCTTACATATGCTTCTTTTTTTCCTTTTCACTAAATTTACCAACTTGATTGTTATCAGGATCCCTCACCACCCACGCTCGACCTTTCCCATTGCTGGAATATGCCAGCCCTGAACAATGATCAGTAGATCTTTAAACAACTGCCACATTTTCATCCATGTCGTTTATATATATCACAAAGAGCAAAGATCTCAGTACAGATCCCTGTCAAATGTGGATTGTTCTGATAACAGCTCCTCCCAATTAACACTCCCCACTCCTGCCTAATACTGACACAATTTGTTCTCCCCCAGTTTAGTACTTTCCCACAAGGTCCTGACGTATCCTTATTCAGAGATATCTTAAAACTTAATGTGTTGTGATCACTCTTTCCAAAATGCTCTCCCACTGAACGGTCAGGTTCATTAGCCAATAGAAGGTTCAGTATGGCCCCTCCTCTAGGTACACTATCCACATGCTGTTTCAAGACACCCTCTTGGATGCCCTGAATAAGTTCTATCCCATCCAAGCCTCTGGCTCCAAGGGAATCCCAATCAATATTGGGGAAGTTAAAGTCACCCACTATGACAACTCTGTGATGACCTGCATATATTCATAATCTGCCTGCATATTTGTTCCCCGATGTTTTGGTGGCTGTTTGGGGCCTGTAGTATAATCCTATCAAAGTGATTGGACCCATCTTACCCATATTACCTTGGTGGATGAACCCCCCCCAGTATGTCTTCTCTGAGAGCAGATGTAACATTCTCCCTGATTAGTAATGCAAATCCTCTGCTTCTTCTACTTACCTCTCTATCTTGTTGAAAACAACAAAACCCCTGGAACTTTGAGCAGCCAATTCTGTCCCTCTCTCAACCAAGTTTCTGTAATGGCCACACCATCATACTCCCACATACTGATCCAGGCTCTAAGCTCATCTGCCTTACCTATCGTATTCCTTGTGTTGAATTCAACTCACTTCAGCCCATTACTACCATTGCATTCAGTTACCTGTCTCTGCCTGTTCTTCTTGTCTGACGTACTGGTCCCAATATGTACTTTCCCCTCCATCCCTCTACTTGTCAGCCTGCTGTTCTGGTTCCCAGCCCCTCGACACTCCAGTTTAAACCCTCCCGAGTAGCACTAGCAAACCTCCCTGCACCTTGATATTGGATATTGGTTCCCCTCCAGTCTAGATGCAACCTGTCCCTCTAGTACAGGTCACCCCTGCCCTGAAAGAGGTCCCAATGATCTAAGTAACCCTGCTCCCTGCCCCAGCTCCTTAGCCATGTGTTCATCTGTCCTATCGTTCTATTCCTTGCCTCACATGCACATGGAGCTGGCAGTAACTCAGAGATTACTACCCTCGAGGTCCAGCTTTTCAGCCCCTTTCCTAACTCCCTATACTCATTCTGCAGGACCTCATCCCTCTTTCTGCCAATGTCATTGGTACTAATGTGCACAACCACCTCTTGTCCTTTAAGAATTTCACACAAATGCTCAGAGATGTCCTTGACCCTGGCACCAGGGAGGCAACACACCATCCTGGATTTTTCAACATGGCCACAGAAACACTTGTCGGTGCCCCTAACTAGTGAGTCTCTGACCACTATCACTCCCTTGGACTTTGCCCACCGCTGCTCTACAACAGAGCCAGTTGTGGTGCCACAGGCCTGGCTGCTATTGTTATGCTCCACTGAGAGGCTACCCCTCCCCAACAGTATCCAAACGGGTATACCTGTTAGCGAGGGGAATAGCCACAAGAGACTCTTACACTACCTGCCTGCCTCACCTGGCCATCACATATTGACCTGACAGAACTGCCCACAGGTTTAATGCAGAAAAATCCATTCAGAGGTTTGACATTTTGCAGGATCCAAGGAATAAAAAGTCAGACTTCACCTTTGTTCCAATCCCTCACCACTCAGTGGCTCAAGGTGAAGCAAGGGAGCTTGTCCAGTAACAGTCTCTCCCTGTTTATTGTGGAGTACCAACAGGCACACAAACCGAACCCTGTCCATTTCAATTGCCTACTGACAAACCAAGTGATTTTAACCAGATACTACTTCTTCCTCCTCTCATGTTAATAGTTTAACTTGTGTCTTCTGATAATTACACTGGTTATCATTGTATATTATCTGAGTCATTGGGCAGTAATGTGTTTCCCAAGAAAGCCTCCATTGCTTTGATGAATATCCTCCAACCATCTGCTTACAATGTCAACCGATATATCCCTGAAAACTACAATACTGCAACCATTCCTTTCCAATGTTCCAACAGCCAGTACCCAATCTTCAACCATCCCTGACACTCTGAGTTACATTATTATGGACTAGGCAAGGCAACTCAAAACATTCTTGAGCCAGCACCCCAGACTCTCGTATCTTAGTGGTTAGCAATGCTGCCTCACAGTACCAGGGACCTGGGTTCAATTCCTACCTTGGGCAACTGACTGTGTAGAGTTTGCACTTTCTCCCTGTGTCTGCGTGGGTTTCCTCCTACAATCCAAAGATGTGCAGGTCAGGTGAATTGGCCATGCTAAATTGCTGATAGGTCAGGTGTGATAATCAGGGGTAAATGGGTCTGGGTGGGTTACTCTTTAGAGGGCTGGTGTGAACTTGTTGGGCCAGACAGCCTGTTTCCATACTGTAGGGAATCAAATCTAATCTGTAACTTTGCAATTTGTTTCAGTAAGTGTACAGTGAAAATTACCCGAAGTAAGTTAGCTCGGTTGACTACTAGGTTTTAAAGCAGACAGAAATTTATTCACAAAATTACTGGATCTCTATTGGTAGTCCATATATAGTAAAAAATTTAAGTATTCTTCTACAACTCTTTTAGCTGTAATGTTGCATAATGGGATTGACTCTGAAAATCTAGTCGACACATCCATGATTGTTAATAAATACTTATTCCCACTTTTTGTTTGAGGTAGGGGACCTACGCAACCAAACAAGACTCTTGTGAAAGATTCCTCAAATGTTGGAATAGGTATTAAAGGTGCAAGTTTTATTACTGCCTGTGCTTTTCTGATTAGCTGACATGTATGACACGTCTGGCAAAATTCAACTACATATTTGTGTATTCCAGGCCAGTAAAAATGTCTTTGTATTTTAGACTGTGTTTTCCTCACCCATAAATGACCTCCAAGTGGTAGCTCATCTGCCACTCGCAGCACCTCCTTTCTACGTCCCACTGGAAAAACAATTTGATGAATCGCTACCCGTTTCTCATCTGCTTGAATGTGTGATGGTCTCCATTTCTTCATTAAGACATCATTTGTTAAGTAATAACACACAGGGATGCATTCACTCTCCTTCTCTGTAATGGCCTTCTGATACAATTGTTTGAAGTTCTCATCTTTCTGCTGTACGTCAATTGGCGTAGCGGAGCTAAAGACACTTGCATGTTTACCTAGTTGCTCCTGCTCTGCCCCACTTATCTGATCAAAAAAAGTCTCAGATAAAGCTATGTCAGCTTCCTCATCTGTGCCTTTTGAATTCTTCAGCTTCAGCCTGTGTCTCTGTGATCTTGTGACCACACATCAGGAAAAATTCCTGAATAAAGATCCTTCATTTCTTCAGTTGCCTGCGTCTTCACTGTCTTTTCAATTAGAGTAGGCAGCACACCTACCAGTGAATCAGCTATATCATTTGCAAGGACAAATTGTATTCCTGGAGCTGAGAATTTGTCCAGTACTCTGACCACAAATTCTCCACTCTTCTCTGGATTTTCTAGCCTCACTTTACATAATTGAGCACTTTCTGTCTCACCAGGAATTGCAGTTACCAGTACCTTCTCTGGCAATAGTCCCTCAGGAGTGCATATCTCCTCATCCTTCAGCATTACAGACTGAGAGGATCCTGTGTCCCTTAATATTGTAATCTCTTTACCTGCTACTCCTGGCCTATCTGAACCTCTTTACCTGCTACTCCTGGCCTATCTGAACAAACTTTACCCGTACATTTTTTAAAGCAAATCTGGCACTTCCCAGTTAATTAACCTCTGATCATCTTGTACACTCTGAGGCAGCTGTCTAACGTCCCTTGTGCTTTTTGTTACTAGTCCAACAAAACTCCCAGGCTTGTCTGGTCTTCCCACATTTGGCTTTCTCCTAGCCCACCAACACTGTGACTTCATGTGGCCCACTTTAGTACAATGAAAACACTGGAGCTTTTAAACTTCTTTGTCCCTTCAAGAATTTCACCTTTACCCTGTGGTACGTTCTCCCTCAGCTGCTAACCTTGCCTTTTAACTCTCTGTTATTCCACATGAGTTTGTACTATTTCCTCGCTAAGGTTACTTTCAGCCTTTATCTCCAGCCTTTTAAGCTAGCTTTCCCATTTAAGTGTCAGTTTCTGAAGTTCAAAAGCTCTCTTTTTCTTTCTCTTCTGCTTTTAATCATACCTCAAACTGTTTCATTTCTGCTGCCCTTTCCTTATCTCTCGCCTCTAACCCAAGCTGCTTCATTTGCAGTTGAACTCTTGCCATCTCTATAGATTCTGATGGTTTCCCCAGCAAGTTTAAATGCTGTAATTATCTCTCCTTTCCTCACAGAAGCGAGCAGTTCCAATTCCAGCTGATCTGTTCATTTCTGCAGCTTGGTCTTATTCACTTTTTGCGAAACTGCATCCACTTCCAGAAAATGTTTGGCAACTGAAAGGGCCGTTACATCCCAAGCTTTGTCTATCTAACCAAACCAACACCCGAAATAAAGACAATAGCACTTACCATGCACTGTTTAAAATCCCGCAAAGAACCCCCGATCTGTTATGGACTAGGCCAGACCACTCAAAACATTCTTGAGCTCAAAACCCAGACCATAATTTTGCAATTTGTTTCGATAAGTGTACAGTGAAAATTACCCGGAGTCAGTTAGCAAGGATCACTACTAGGTTTTGAAACAGACAGAAATTTATTCACAAAATTACACAGTGAAACACCAAGAACAGAATAAAGAACCCCTACAGAACTCTGTCTGTCCAAAGTAGACTTAATTATGCTGTTCCAAATATACACAACAGTCCCAATAAGCAAACAACCCCCCCCCCCTCCAAAACAGAGTAAATAAAATGGAACAGATGCTCACAAGTTGAAGTAAGCAGGGCAGAAAGAGAGAGAGAGAGAGAGAGAGAGTTTCCACACAGCTCACTGTTGAACTCCTAACTTGCTCTGGACTGAACTGCCCGTCTCGAGAGCTGACCATGCCCCTTTCATTATACAGGTCACTTCTAAAACATGACCACTTTGGCCTGAAGTCTCATCTGTTTACATATAAACAAAAAGACCTCGCAATACCCTTTAAGCTCTGTACCAAACCAGTCTAATCAAAACCGGGAGCTGGATTATGACCCCTCTGAAAGAAACCAAGGACATTGTATCCTTGAAAAAAGGGTCCTGCTTTGTGACATCTTATTGATTCTGCGTGATGCTTGATTGTCATGTCTCAATCCAATTTCATGATAAGAGCCTCATACTCCAGAAATAACTCTCATGTGATCAGGGACTAAATTTTTTGAGGGTCACATCTATTTTCATTGACAGATGGTATGCAATACTTAAAGAATTGTCAACCCAGTTGCAGGCAAGGTCACTCCTAACACTCCATCTCAGTGAGCCAGCTACCGAAGCCCTTATCCATGTCTTCATTTTGCTAACTCTGGATTTATGACATTCAGGTCAGTCTTCCACCTTCCACACTATGAGTTAATATGCTGTCTGTACCTAATTGATACCAAGTCCTAACAGAGTCATAGAATCATAGGGATATACAGCACGGAAACAGATCCTTCAGATATCCTAAATAAATCTCATCCCATTTGCCAGCATTTGGCCCATATCCCTCTAAACCCTTTGTAGTCATATACACATCATATACACTTTAAATGTTGCAATTGTACCAGCCTCCACCACCTCCTCTAACAGCTCATTCCATACATGCACCATTGTCTGCATGAAAAAGTTGCCTGTTAGGTCCCTTGTCACCTTAAAATCACCCATCATTCCAGTGTTTATTAGTGCCATCTCAATTTTAAAATCCTCATCCTTGTTTTCAACTTCCAGTCTAGCCTTGCTTCCTCCCTAATCTTCTCCAGCCCACATCCCTCTCAGAGTCCCAACCTTCCACACCTCCTGTTCCTTAAGAAGAAAGCAAGAGTAACACAGTAATCATGTAAAGTTGGATTGTCTAGTCTATAAAATTAAACTTGCAGTTAGTGTTTTGGAGAAATTCACCAGATGCAGTCATAATAGTTTACAAGATGAGTGTCTCAGCAATCAAATTAGGGTATAATCTGTTTTGAGTAAAAAGTGAGGTCTGCAGATGCTGGAGATCAGAGCTGAAAATGTGTTGCTGGTTAAAGCACAGCAGGTTAGGCAGCATCCAAGGAACAGGAAATTCGACGTTTCAGGCCAGAGCCCTTCCTGATGAAGGAAGTTGTTGGAGGGAATCCTGAGGGACAGGATATACATGCATTTGGAAAGACAAGGATTGATTAGGGATAGTCAGCATGGCTTTGTGCATGGGAAATCATGTCTCACAAACTTGATTGAGTGTTTTGAAGAAGTAACAAAGAGGATTGAGGGCAGAGCGGTGGACGTGATTGATATGGACTTCAGTAAGGCATTCGACAAGGTTCCCTATGGGAGCCTGGTTAACAAGGTTAGATCTCATGGAATACAGGGGAAACGAGCCATTTGGATACAGAACTGACTCAAAGGTAGAAGACGGGGGGGGGGGGTGGAGGGTTGTTTTTCAGCCTGGAGTCCTGTGACCAGTGGAGAGCCACAAGGATTGGTGCTGGGTCCACTACTTTTCGTCATTTATATGTATGATTTGGATGCGAACATAAGAGGTACAGTTAATAAATTTAGAGATGACACCAAAATTGGAGGTGCAATGGACAGCGAAGATGGTTACCTCAGATTACAATGGGATCTTGATCAGTTGGGCCAATGGGCTGAGGAGTGGCAAATGGAGTTTAATTTAGATAAATGCGAGGTGCTGCATTTTGGGAAAGCAAATCTTAGCAGGACTTGTACATTTAATGGTAAGGTCCTAGGGAGTGTTGCTGAACAAAGAAACCTTGGAGTGCAGGTTCACAGCCCCTTGAAAGTGGAGTTGCAGATAGATAGCATAGTGAAGGCGACGTTTGGTATGCTTTTCTTTACTGGTCAGAGTATTGAGTACAGGAGTTGGGAGGTCATGTTGCGGCTGTACAGGACATTGGTTAGGCCACTGTTGGAATATTGTGTGTAATTCTGGTCTCCCTCCTATCAGAAGGCTGTTGTGAAACTTGAAAGGGTTCAGAAAAGATTTACAGGTTTAGAGTATGTGAGCTACAGGGAGAGGTTGAATTGGCTGGGGCTGTTTTCCCTGGAGCATCAGAGGCTGAGGGGTGACCTTTATTTAGGACTATAAAATCATAAGGGGTATGGATAGGATAAATAGACAAAGTCTCTTCCCTGGGGTAGGGGAGTCCAGAACTAGAGGGCATAGGTTTAGGGTGAGTGGGGAAAGATATAAAAGAGACATAAGGGGCAACTTTTTCATGCAGAAGGTGGTGCGTGTACAGAATGAGATGCCAGAGGAAGTGGTAGAGGATAGTACAACTGCAACATTTAAAAGGCACTTGGATGGGTATATGAATAGGAAGGGTTTGGAGGGATATGGGCCGGTGTGCTGGCTGGTGGGACTAGATTGGGTTGGGATATCTGGTCAGCATGGACAAGTTGGATCGAAGGGTCTGTTTCCATCCTGTACATCTTTATGGCTCTATGACTGATAAGTCCTTATGGAGTGCAGGTGCCATTGCAGTGTATGAAATACAGTGGCCAATTTGCACAAAGCACACTCCCTCGAAAAGCAGAGGATCTGTGTGAAGTTATAGCTGTCAGATAAGTAGTGATTAGCATTCTGAAGTTAAATCCTCTGTTCTTCTTCCAAGTTGAGTCATGCAATGTTTTACATCCAGTTGATGGAAGATAAAGGCCACAGTGATTTTGCAGCTGAAAAGTTGCACTTCGAACACAACAGCAGCAGCCATAATTATTGCATTGAAGTCCTAGAGGTAGAGTTGAAGACAAACCCTTCTTACTCATCGGTGACACGGTGACCAACTGAGCTACAGCGAACAACATAGTCTGACTTGTTTACCTCAACTAGGAAAAGTAGGACTGCAGATGCTGGAGAGTCAAGAGTCAAAAGGTGTGGCACTGGAAAAGCATAACTGGTCAGGCAGCATCCTGATGAAGGGCTTAAGCCTGAAACGTTGACTCCCCTGCTCCTCGAATTCTAACTGACCTGCTGTGCTTTTCCAGAGCCATCCTTTTCGACACTATGCTAACCTGTTTGAGTGGTGTGATTTAGTATGAAACAGCATTTAAATTTAACCTCTTATATCATTCATTATCTAAATAGATTTTCCATATCTCTGATTCCAGTGGGTGTCAGTGCTAAATGCTTGAAGGAGTCGGAGAATATAAAGCTGCCCCACATTCCGGATCTAGACAGGTTAGGTGAATGGGCAAATTTTGGAAGATGCAATATAATGTGGAAACGTGAGGTGATGCATTTTGGCAGGAAGAACAGAGGAGCTGAATATTATTTAAACTGGGGAAAGACTGCAGAAAGCAACAGAACAGGGGGATTTGGGAGACCTTGGGCATAACTCACAAAAATTATCACCCAAGTTCAACAGATAATCAGCTAGAGAAATGAAATATTGGCCTTTATTTCAAAGAGACTGGAACATAAAGGTAGGAAGGTTTTGCTAAAATTACACAGGGCACTAGTTAGACCGTAGTTGGAAAACTGAAAGAGGTTTTAGACCCTTTATCTAAAGAGAAGGTTCACTTGTTGATCTGGGTATGGAGGGATTATTCGAGGGGAGAGGTTGAGCCCGTACTCATTGGAATTTAAAAGAATGGAAGGCAACCTTATCGAAACATACAGGTTTTAACGTGTAGAGGTGGAAAAGTTGTTTCACCTTGTGGGAAGTCTGGCACTAGAGGACATAATCTCAGAATAAGGTCGCCTAATTAAGTTAAAGATGAGGAGGAATCTCTTCTCTTAGAAGGTTGTAAATATGTAAAATTCCTTTTGCAGATGGCGGTTGGGGTTGGGTTGTTAAATGTTGGCTTCAATAGACAGACTTTTAACTAGTAAGGGAATCATGGGTTATGCAGAAAAGGCAAGAAAATGCAGTTGAGGATTATTGGGTCAACCATGTTAAAAGGGTAAAAAATGAGGTCTGCAGATGCTGGAGATCACAGCGGAAAATGTGTTGCTGGTTAAAGCACAGCAGGTTAGGCAGCATCCAAGGAATGGGAAATTCGACGTTTCGGGCATAAGCCCTTCATCAGGAATGAGGAGTGTGCCAAGCAGGCTAAGATAAAAGTTAGGGAAGAGGGACTTGGGGGAGGGGCGATAGAGATGTGATAGGTGGAAGGAAGTCAAGGTGAGGCTGATAGGCCGGAGTGGGGTGGGGGCGGAGAGGTCAGGAAGGAGATTGCAGGTTAGGAGGGCGGTGCTGAGTTGAGGGAACCGACTGAGACAAGGTGGGGGGAGGGGAAATGAGGAAACTGGAGAAATCTGAGTTCATTCCTTGTGGTTGGAGGGTTCCCAGGCGGAAGATGAGGCGCTCCTCCTCCAGCTGTCGTGTTGTTATGTTCTGCCGGTGGAGGAGTCCAAGGACCTGCATGTCCTCGGTGGAGTGGGAGGGAGAGTTAAAGTGTTGAGCCACGGGGTGGTTGGGTTGGTTGGTCCGGGCGTCCCTGAGGTGTTCTCTGAAGCGTTCCGCAAGTAAGCGGCCCGTCTCCCCAATATAGAGGAGGCCACATCGGGTGCAGCGGATGCAATAGGTGATGTGTGTGGAGGTACAGGTGAACTTGTGGCGGATATGGAAGGATCCCTTGGGGCCTTGGAGGGAAGTGAGGGAGGAGGTGTGGGCGCAAGTTTTACATTTCCTGCGGTTGCAGGGGAAGGTGCCGGGAGTGGAGGTTGGGTTGGTGGGGTGTGTGGACCTGACGAGGGAGTCACGAAGGGAATGGTCTTTGCGGAACGCTGATGGGGGAGGGGAGGGAAATATATCCCTGGTGGTGGGGTCTGTTTGGAGGTGGCGGAAATGACGGCGGATGATACGTTGTATACAGAGGTTAGTGGGGTGGTAGGTGAGAACCAGTAGGGTTCTGTCTTGGTGGCGGTTGGAGGAGCAGGGCTCAAGGGCGGAGGAACGGGAAGTGGAGGCGATGCGGTGGAGGGCATCGTCGATCATGTCTGGGGGGAATCTGTGGTCCTTGAAGAAGGAGGCCATCCCGACCTCAAATTCACCTGGACTGTCTCAGACTCCTCCCTCCCCTTCCTAGACCTTTCCATTTCTATCTCGGGCGACCGACTCAACACAGACATCTACTATAAACCGACTGACTCCCACAGCTACCTGGACTACACCTCCTCCCACCCTGCCCCCTGTAAAAACTCCATCCCATATTCCCAATTCCTTCGTCTCCGCCACATCTGCTCCCAGGAGGACCAGTTCCAACACCGCACAGCCCAGATGGCCTCCTTCTTCAGGGACCGCAGATTCCCCCCAGACGTGATCGACGATGCCCTCCACTGCATCTCCTCCACTTCCCACTCCTCCGCCCTTGGGCCCCGCCCCTCCAACCGCCACCAAGACAGAACCCCACTGGTTCTCACCTACCACCCCACCAAACTCCGTATACAACGTATCATCCGCCGTCATTTCCGCCACCTCCAAACGGACCCCACCACCAGGGATATATTTCCCTCCCCTCCCCTATCAGCGTTCCGCAAAGACCATTCCCTTCGTGACTCCCTCGTCAGGTCCACACACCCCACCAACCCAACCTCCACTCCCGGCACCTTCCCCTGCAACCGCAGGAAATGTAAAACTTGCGCCCACACCTCCTCCCTCACTTCCCTCCAAGGCCCCAAGGGATCCTTCCATATCCGCCACAAGTTCACCTGTACCTCCACACACATCACCTATTGCATCCGCTGCACCCGATGTGGCCTCCTCTATATTGGGGAGACGGGCCGCTTACTTGCGGAACGCTTCAGAGAATACCTCAGGGACCCCCGGACCAACCAACCCAACCACCCCGTGGCTCAACACTTTAACTCTCCCTCCCACTCCACCGAGGACATTCAGGTCCTTGGACTCCTCCACCGGCAAAACATAACAGCACGACAGCTGGAGGAGGAGCGCCTCATCTTCCGCCTGGGAACCCTCCAACCACAAGGAATGAACTCAGATTTCTCCAGTTTCCTCATTTCCCCTCCCCCCACCTTGTCTCAGTCGGTTCCGTCAACTCAGCACCGCCCTCCTAACCTGCAATCTTCTTCCTGACCTCTCCGCCCCCACCCCACTCCGGCCTATCACCCTCACCTTGACCTCCTTCCACCTATCCCACCTCCATCGCCCCTCCCCCAAGTCCCTCCTCCCTACCTTTTATCTTAGCCTGCCTGGCACACTCTCCTCATTCCTGATGAAGGGCTTATGCCCGAAACGTCGAATTTCCTGTTCCTTGGATGCTGCCTGACCTGCTGTGCTTTAACCAGCAACACATTTTCAACCATGTTAAAAATCACACAACACCAGGTTATAGTCCAACAGGTTTAATTGGAAGCACACTAGCTTTCAGAGTGACGCTCCTTCATCAGGTGATAGTGGAGGGCTCAATCGTAACACAGAATCTATAGCAAAAATTTGCAATGTGATGTAACTGAAATTATACATTGAAAAACTGATTGTCTGTTAAGCCTTTCATCGGTTCGAATACAGTGATAGTTTCACTTCTTTCATGTGTAAATCACAAAACCTTTTTTTTAAAGTTGCATTCTCGGGTTAGCTGTTAACAATGGTGATAGCTAGACAATATATTGAAGGTGAAAACAATGACTGCAGATGCTGGAAACTAGGTTCTGGATCAGTGGTGCTGGAAGAGCACAGCAGTTCAGGCAGCATCCAAAGTGCAGCGAAATCGACGTTTCGAGCAAAAGCCCTTCATCAGGAATAAAGGCAGTGAGCCTGAAGTGTGGAGAGATAGGCTAGAGGAGGGTGGGGGTGGGGAGAAAGTAACATAGAGTACAATGGGTGAGTGGGGGAGGGGATGAAGGTGATAGGTCAGGGAGGAGAGGGTGGAGTGGATAGGTGGACAAAGAGACAGGCAGGTAGGACAAGTCCGGACAAGTCATGGGGATAGTGCTGAGCTGGAAGTTTGTAACTAGGGTGAGGTGGGGGAAGGGGAAATGAGGAAACTGTTGAAGTCCACATTGATGCCCTGGGGTTGAAGTGTTCCGAGGATGAAGATGAGGCATTCTTCCTCCAGGTGTCTGGTGGTGAGGGAGCAGCGGTGAAGGAGGCCCAGGACCTCCATGTCCTCGGCAGAGTAGGAGAGGGAGTTGAAATGTTGGGCCACAGGGTGGTGTGGTTGATTGGTGCGGGTGTCCCGGAGATGTTCCCCAAAGCGCTCTGCTAGGAGGCGCCCAGTCTCCCCAGTGTAGAGGAGACCGCATCGGGAGCAACGAATACAATGAATGATATTAGTGGATGTGTAGGTAAAACTTTGATGGATGTGGAAGGCTCCTTTAGGGCCTTGGATGGAAGTGAGGGAGGTGGTGTGGGCACAGGTTTTACAGTTCCTGCGGTGGTGTTGGCCCCCTGTTTTCTCTGTCTATGACCTGATGTTTAGATTGATTCTAATCTAAAAAGTGAGATAACAGAGTTTTACATAAATTCATGCAGTTTTTAAGCAAAGTACAATGTAACCCTGCAAATACAAATTCACCCCATGAAATATATGTGTGCATGTGGGTCTTTGTCTGTGTGTGTGTGTGTGTGTGTGTGTCTATCTGGGGTGGGGGTTGTGAGTGGAGAAAGTGTGTGTGTGTGTGTGGGTGTGTGTGTGTGTGTATGTGTGTAGTGCAATGGTGATCATCTGTAATGTGACATGAACCCAAGGTCCCAGATGAGGCCCTCCCTATGGCTACTGAACTTAGCTATCAGCCTCTGCTCGGCCACTTTTCTCTGCTGCCTGTCCCGAAGTCCACCTTGAAGGATAGTCACCCGAAGGTCCGAGGTCAAATGTCCTGGATGTGACCCACATGCACACATATATTTTGTGGGGTGAATTTGTACTTGCAGAGTTATATTATAACTGCATGCATTCAAGTAGAACTCTGAGCTCAAAAACTGCATGAATTTATGTAAAACTCTGTTCTCTCACTTTTTAGATTAGAATCAATCTAAACATCAGGTCATAGACAGAGACATGGGGGCTAACACCTTCAACATGTTGTCTAGCTATCACCATTGTTAACAACTAACCTGAGAATGCAACTTTTTAAAAAAAGGTTTTGTGATTTACACATGAAAGAAGTGAAACTATCACTGTGTTCTAACAGATGAAAGGCTTAACAGACAATCAGTTTTTCAATGTACTATTTCAGTTACATCACATTGTAAATTTTTGCTATAGATTCTGTGTTATGATCGAGCCCTCCACTATCACCTGATGAAGGAGCGTCGCTCCGAAAGCTAGTGTGCTTCCAATTAACCAGTTGGACTATAACCTGGTGTTGTGTGATTTTTAACTTTGTCCACCCCAGTCCAACACCTGCGTCTCCGAATCATGGGTCAACTATGATCTGGTTGAACTGTAGAGCAGACTCGATGGGCTGAATGGCTGAGGTCTTATGATTACGGTCTTATACTTTCTAATGTTCATGCCTATCCTTCAGGGTTTTTTTTGTCTCATAATGTTTGCACTGTTGCCAGAAATTTTATTGGTTGAGAGCACAGCTAAGTTTGGAACTAGGGTGAGGTGGAGGAAGGGGAAATGAGGAAACTGTTGAAGTCCACATTGATGCCCTGGGGTTAAAGTGTTCCGAGGCGGAAGATGAGGCGTTCTTCCTCCAGGCGTCTGGTGGTGAGGGAGCAGCGGTGAAGGAGGCCCAGGACCTCCATGTCCTCGGCAGAGTGGGAGGGGGAGTTGAAATGTTGGGCCACAGGGCGGTGTGGTTGATTGGTGCGGGTGTCCCGGAGATGTTCCCTAAAGCACTCTGCTAGGAGGCGCCCAGTCTCCCCAATGTAGAGGAGACCGCATCGGGAGCTTGAGTCATAAGGTTTTATACAATCCATACAGTGTGGAAACAGGCCCTTCAGCCCTACAAGTCCACATCCACCCTCCTAGTAACACACCAAGGCGTTCCCCAACCCTATTACTCTACATATACCCCTGACTAATGCACCTAACCTACATATTTCTGTGACACTATAGGCACTTTAGCACAGCCAATTCACCTAACCTACACACTTCGGACTGTGGGACGCAACCCACAGAGACAGTCACCTGGGGCTGGAATCGAACCCAGGTCCCTGGTGTTGTGAGGTAGCACTGCTCCCCACTGAGCCAAGGTGCTGCTTTGGAGTAAAGCGAAAATAAATTGCGGGCGCTTTTTTTTTGCCAAAGTTGCCATCTCTTCCAAACCTAAGCTGTACCTATTCTTTCAGATCTTTTGAATTCAGGTCGGGGTTGCAATCATCCCGCTTGCACCCTTCCAGTAAACCGTATGAGTTAGAATCTCAGTTGGGATCTAATTCAGAAATCCGAAAGAAATTAAGCAGTTTCAAATTATATTCTCCAACTTTATGCGACAGAGTTTCCACCTTTTGTGTTACAGCTCACCATAGTTGTGCGGCTATGGTCATATACAGTTAATCAATTTCTTGGCTGAATATATTTACTGTTGAAAATGTGTTGGTGGTTAAAGCACAGCAGGTCACCTGTTCCTTGGATGCTGCCTGACCTGCTGTGCTTTAACCAGCAACACATTTTCAACAGTGATCTCCAGCATCTGCAGACCTCACTTTTTACTTGAATATATTTACTAACCAGAAGAATTAATTATCACATTTCGCAATCAGTCCCTCCGCCTTAATAGCTACCAATCATGTTTTTACAATAGCGGACATGATGAACCAATCGCGGATCACGGTAAGGTGCAGTCTTGGAATTTCTCATTTCCTTTTTGTGTCCGGTTTGAAAGTCTGGCGTCATTGAGCCGATGAGGGCACAGACTCCAAACAGTGTCAGCCCCGAGTACAACCCCTGTGAAAAACAACATCGACGGACAGTATCTTCCAAGAGCTAAAAAAAAGAGACCTGTTTTTATTTGACTCGGTGTCTGAAAGGATGTCAAATCTTTTTAAACAACAGATCTGGTAAGTTGTTCAAGTTGCGGTGTTAATGAAAAGGCAGTGCGGATATTCAAGACCAGTTAGGGAATATGCTGAGCCACAGATCACACCGGACAAAAGGCACGAATACTCTACAAAGTAGGAGTGATACACTCAGCTTATAAGCCTTATTGATCTAAGACCAATCAGTATTAAGAACCACACTCTAAAGTCAGTTATTAGTTAATTGCTGGTTATCATGACATGCAGTATGTTGCTGGCTGGGCAATGCAACCTTTATCCTCGAGGGCATGGGTTCAGGAACCACCCAGAATAACTTAGATCTTTTACTTTTTTACGAGGGACATGCATTAAAAAAACATCTCTGAACAGGGTGATTAGAAAACAGGTTAAATGGAAAGAAAATATTAGAGGGCACTTGTGGTGCAGTGGTAGTGTCCCTACCCCTGAACAGAGAACCCCAACTCAAGTCCCACTGGCTTCAGAGGTCTCTGAACAGGTTGATTAAAACATAGGTAAAACATAGGTTTGTGGGCGGCATGGTGGCACAGTGGTTAGCACTGCTGCCTCACAGTGCCTGAGACCCCGGGTTCAATTCCCGCCTCAGGCGACTGACTGTGTGGAGTTTGCACGTTCTCCCCGTGTCTGCGTGGGTTTCCTCCGGGTGCTCCGGTTTCCTCCCACATTCCAAAGATGTGCGGGTCAGGTGAATTGGCCATGCTAAATTGCCCGTAGTGTTAGGTAGGGGTATGGGTGGGTTGCGCTTCGGCGGGTCGGTGTGGACTTGTTGGGCCGAAGGGCCTGTTTCCACACTGTAAGTCTAATCTAAGTCTAATCTAAAAAAAAGGAAATGACAACTGTAGAGGGCTGGTGGTGGTACAGTGGAAATACCTCTCCGTTCCTGGGCCTCAAGTCCCTCTCACTCCAGAGACATATAGACCATTTCTAAACAGATTGATTAGGAAATAAAATTAATTTTTAAAATGCAATATTACATGTATTGACTAGTCAAAGGGTTGGCAATTTAATACAGAGATGGGGAGGAATTTCCTCTCTCTGAGGTTAGTGACTCTTTGAAACTCCTAGCCTCGGAGAGCTGTGGGGGCCGAGTCCTTGTGTGTGTTTTAAGGCTGAGATACTTTATTGGTCAGTAGGGGAATCAAGGGTTACAGGGAAAGGGACAGGAAAGTAGGCAGGAGGAATATCGAACCAGCCCTGCTCCTGTTGAATGGTGGGCAGACTGGTGGGGCTGCATTGCCTATTCCAGTTCCGACTTCTTGTGGTTTCGTGCTCTTAGAAATAATTGACTGAGACCAGTAGATTATTGACTGAAAAGGACACTGCTGGATATATGAAGCTAAAGTTGGACAATATTGTTGAGGTGTGGGTTAGTCACTAATTTATTGAATGATTGAACCGGCCTGAGGACTGAATGGTCAACGCCAGCTCTGAAGCTGGGAGAACATTAGTGTGCATCATGTTCCATTAGGCGAAAGTGAGGGCTGCAGATGCTGATCACTAGAGTCGAGAGTGTGGTGCTGGAAAAGTACAGCAGGTCAGGCAGCATCCAAGGAGCAGCAGAGTCAATGTTTCGGGGCAAAAGCCCTCTTCATCGTGTTCCATTATGCTACTTACCTTTAAACAACAAAAACTGGCAACTGCAAAGGAGTATTTCAATTGATTTTCTCTCAGTCGACAATGAATGTGAAAGCATTAACTTGCAAACCCATCAGTATTGTCCTGTTTGTAATTTTAAATGACAATATTATGGGCTGGGTTTTGAAAGGAGGACGGGAACAGAATTTGGAGATTGCTTTGCCACTCTGAGATGCCATGGCACTAACCAACTGCCAAATTGTCTGATAGTAGTAGCAGAAAATACAAAGTTACAAAACAAAAGGATTTGATATATTCTGTGGAGGATACCACAAGGAATGTTTATCTTTTAATATTCTGACCAGACTGACATATAATTTGACAGATTTTGCCTTGATAATTTTAATAGTGGAACTAAACTGAGAGTGGTTGTTTAACAATTTGTTAAGACCAGTTCAGGAGGGGCGATTGGCTCCCTGTTGTAATAACTTCTGAAATCCGTTTCAATAAATATTTTGCTTTTCTTTTTGACATGCTGATAGTTCACAGTTCAATTAAAATAGAATCAAGACGTCAGAATTAAAGAGGCAATTGCAAAGTTTTCTTTGCTGAAAGAAAGATGAATTTTATGAGCTACTAACCTGCAGAACACTAATGAAATGCAATATCAAACACACATAAAAGGACAGCTACAAAGCTAAAGCAGAGGGTGGCTAGTACAAAGCGGGTGATAAGCAGTTCAAAGAGTTTTTGGAACACTGTTGAAGTTTAGCCTAAGATCACAGTTGTTTATTTGTTGTCTTGAATCCTCAGCAAAAAACAAAATTTGTTCAATCCTTCCTGGTGGTGAATGTGAGAGAGGGGAGAGCGTATGTGAGAGAGGGAGAGAGGGGAGAGGGGAGAGCGTGTGTGAGAGAGGGGAGAGGGGAGAGCGTGTGTGAGAGAGGGGAGAGAAGAGAGTGTGTGTGAGAGAGAGGAGAGCATGTGTGAGAGAGGGGAGAGCGTGTGTGGGAGAGGGAGAGCGTGTGTGAGAGAGGGAGAGGGGAGAGCGTGTGTGAGAGAGGGAGAGGGGAGAGCGTGTGTGAGAGAGGGAGAGGGGAGAGCGTGTGTGAGAGAGGGAGAGGGGAGAGCGTGTGTGAGAGAGGGAGAGGGGAGAGCGTGTGTGAGAGAGGGAGAGGGGAGAGCGTGTGTGGAGAGGGAGAGGGAGAGCGTGTGTGGGAGAGGGAGAGGAGAGTGTGTGTGGGAGAGGGAGAGGGGAGTGTGTGTGGGAGAGGGAGAGGGAGAGTGTTTGTGAGAGACGGAGAGCGTGTGTGGGAGAGGGAGAGGAAGAGTGTTTGTGAGAGACGGAGAGTGTGTGTGGGAGAGGGAGAGGAAGAGTGTTTGTGAGAGACGGAGAGTGTGTGTGGGAGAGGGAGAGGAAGAGTGTTTGTGAGAGACGGAGAGTGTGTGTGGGAGAGGGAGAGGAAGAGTGTTTGTGAGAGACGGAGAGCGTGTGTGGGAGAGGGAGAGGAAGAGTGTGTGTGGGAGAGGGAGAGCGTGTGTGGGAGAGGGAGAGGGAGTGCGTGTGTGGGAGAGGGAGAGGGAGAGCGTGTGTGGGAGAGGGAGAGGGAGTGCGTGTGTGGGAGAGGGAGAGGGAGAGCGTGTGTGGGAGAGGGAGAGGGAGAGCGTGTGTGGGAGAGG